>NC_134406.1:114754030-115091530 GCF_038048845.1 Mixophyes fleayi | reverse complement strand
AATATATGTGCGATTTGGCTTCTGTGCCCCAAACCACACCCTGAACCACCCTTTTACAATGAGCCCACAATGAGATTATGCCCTTTATCATTACTTGAAGTCAGGAAGGTCAGTGAAAATTTGAAACTTTGGGTTAATGAGATTGCCCACTCTCAAATTGCAGTCAATGTAAGGAATAATGCACGTTTTGTTCTACAACACATATTAGACAGTTATCCCTTGCCGGAATTTCCAAATATTTTTGCAAATTGGCTTTATCCACCATATTGTCCAGTTTACATTTCAACATAAAAAAATAAAAAAGCAAGCATGTGACCAAAAATAAAATAAAATAGTAACAAACAGAATATGGCAGGGAAGGATTTTGGTTTAGAGAATGGTACCTGGAGTTGAAGGGGCAAGTTCTGAACCAAAAGCGTCACATGACGCAGGGGAAGCAGGATGGCCAGTGTTGTCTTTTATATTATCGAAGATAACAGAATGCGTGTTGAAAATGATGTCTGTTTGAAAACCTTAGACCATTAAAAATAAAGAAAATGTAAAAAATAAAAAGGGAAGTTATAGCATTAAAGATTTAGCTATATTTAGTACATTCACTTTTGTTTCTGAATAAGCATGCTTACCTATCAACTAAAGTCAACTGTACATTCAACAGAAATTCAAAATAATGACATATAAACAAACATGTTACATTTATTGTGTGTGTTACAGCAATGTAGCCGTAGAGGTTTTTATATTCACATTTTTACATGCCTAAATGGAGATTGGTTCTGGTCAGGTGCAAATATTTATTAATGTAAACATCCTATGTACTGGCAATAACATGCTCATTGTGTTCCACAGAAACTTTCTGTGACATCAAGAAACTGCAGCTATTACGCACATTAGCTGTGAATGATCATTTAAGATTAGGGTTACCACATAGGACAGCCAACACCAACATCTCGTTTACATAATGGCAGAGGCTTTCTAGCAGGAAGCATAAGAAGGGTACAATTTTAACGATGGGTTTCTCAAAAATGCTATCTGTGTCACTAAGTGTACTTTGCAATTAGGCTATTATTTAGGCTAAACTATTAATAATAGCGTCTTTAAAACCAAATTACAGGTATATTTTTAAGTCCTACAAAACACAAGTATAAGTCCCAAATGCAATATTTGCTACATAACATGGAAAAAAAGACATGTATTAAATACAAGCATGCAGTTGTTGCTAACAAGTTTTTAAATCCTTTAGAATTTGGTATAGTTTCTGAATAAATGTGTTCACATATTCAAAGTCATACAAATAGATAAAATAAATGCCCTAAGCTCTTTCCAGGTCTTGTGGAACTGTGTGTCCAACAAAATTGAAACGACCGTGACCCGGGACCGCTGACTTGTCAGTAGTCTTAATGAGAGAGCCTCTGCGTCCCAGGAAGCCAGCATGGACAGCCCTCTCCTGAGAGAGCTGTTTTTTTGTTGTGTCCTGTATGCTGGCTATACTAGACTGTAGTGTGATTTGTTGCAGTTTATTCTTAAATATCATTGCTGTTTGGTATTTATCAAAAAAACTTACTTATTGCTATTTCGGATATTTGCCTGGGTGATTCTGAACTTGGATACCGGGTATGTCAGTTATACAGCACGGAGCTATACACTAAGCCCAGTATCATCATAACCACTTACTGAAACCATAGGTTCACAAACTTTTTCTGACAAAGACATTTAATGGTAGATCATTTGGATCAATAAAGGAATAAAAAAGTATATCCTATTGTGTGTTATTTGATTTATTGGATTCTCTTTATCTGTTTTTATGACTTAATTGAAGATATGCACAGATTTAAAGTCAAACTTATTCAGTAATCCTGAGAACTTTAAAAAACTTTCTAGTACCACTGTACATGGGGATGCCGAGTTGAGACTCAAAATGAACCCATTATGCTAGGTGCAGAGACACAAAAATAATATATAAAAAAATAATAATTCTGAGGGCATTTTAAAGGTGATTTTTCAGCATAGGCAACCTGCTGCAAGTATCAATTTTTAGCACGCTGTAGTATGAAAGTGAAGTTAATTTTTACGATCTATTTGATTCTAGGTAACAAACACTGAGCGGGACAGCTAGAAATATATGGATTTAAAATACCTGTGCATGGAAACTGAGTCAACTTCATCTTGATCACTGCTTGCAATTACTTAACATAGTTCATATAAATTATTGCATGACATACTATGCAGGCTATAGCTGAACTCAAACATTTCCAAACTTTTAGCTGCATCTAATTAAATTATTTTGTAAGGTTGTGTAAGCAGAAAAGGTAAAATCTTACTACCTTCATAGTGCATAAGAACAAAGACTTATAATAATGTAGGACAATAATAATAATGGTATTGGAGATCTTGATGCCAAATCTGTGATTACCTGAACTAGATATTGCAACCTCTGAATCTGAAGAGTCACAAGAAGCAGGGATAGCAGCACTCTCATTTGCTAAATTCTCATCAGTCTCATCTATGATGACCATGTCCTCCAGGGGAAACGTACGGTCTTCAGCTTGGATTGTAAAAGGTAAAACACAAAAAAATAATTCCCCTTCAAATATCTCAATATATATAATGCTATGTTTACATTGCATAGAGATAAGCAACAAATCTAAATTAAGCCTCTGAGACAGTGTTGGATAATTTGTGACACTCCAGGTGTTTGTGAAACTACAAGTTCCAGCATGCTTTGCCAATATATAGCAGCTTATTGCTGGAAGTAAATGAACAATTGTTATATAAGGCATATTGTTAAAATACTGAATAAAGTCATTGTAAACTTCAATATTTACAGTAATATCGATAATAAATGTCTCATCCCACGACTGAAACAGATTGGAAGGCAGAAATATGCATTTCACACTTTTCTCCACATGCAGAAAAATAGGATTTTTGTACTTATGTAAAATCCGTTTCTCTTAGTCCATTGTGGGACACTATGGACTTTGCGGTATACAGTACGGACAGGGCGAACTAGCACTTTAAGAACTTCTGATAAGGAAGCCCTAACTCCTCCCTCTCCATACACCACTTCCTGTAACATCAGTTTATGTTTAACCAAGTCCACATCAAGCGGAGATAGAGAGAAAACAGGAAAAGAGAAAAAACAACACTCTCTTAAAGCAACATGACAAACAATAGGAGAAATCAGAGCGTTAAGGGTAGGTGCCCGGTGTCCGCCAATGGACTAAGAGAAACGGATTTTACGTAAGTATAAAAATCCTATTTCATCTATCATTCTTTGGGGGACACCGGGGATATCCCAAAGCCGTATCACGGGAGGGAACGCTCAGAAGAAACGTCAAGATGCACCTTTCTTCCAAAACTTGGATCCTTGGATGCAAACACATTAAACTTGTAAAACCGAATGAATGTGTATACAGAAGACCACATGGTTGCCCGACATAGCTGCTCACTCGAGGCTCTATGGTGTGCCACCCAGGAAGCACTCACAAACCTCCTACTACAGTGTACCCGAAGATTATCTGGAACAGGGTGCTCATCCCCACTGTGAGCTTGATGGATAACAGCCGTTATCCACTCTGCAATAGTGACCTTGGAAGCTGGCCAGCCTGTCTGTGTGCATCATAGGGAATCAAAAGATTCTCAGTCTTGCGCACTTCCCAAGTCCTATGCAAATAAATGTGCAAGGCTTGGACCACATTGAGAGAATGAATAAAATTCGTCCTCTGAAAACCTAGGCGTAGTCAGGGCAGGAATGACGACATCCTAAATTAAGTGAAATCTGGACACCACTTTAGGGAGGAATGAAGGCTTGGTCCGAAGAACTGCCCTATCCTCATGAAAAAGATGAAGAGGAGACTTGCAAGATAAAGCTGCAACCTCTGAAACTATTCTTGCTGTAGAGATGGCCAAAAGGAAGAGAGTCTTCCAGGACTGAAATTTGAATTCCATCATATCCAAGGGTTCAAAAGACAGATGCTGTAAAGCGTTCAACGCCAAATTTAAATCCCATGGTGCTATCGGAGGAACATACGGAGGTTGTTCATGAAGCACTCCCTGAGTGAAAGTTTGCACATCAGGCATCACAGCGAGTCTTCTCTGAAAGAAGACCGAAAGGGCCGAAACCTGACTATTTAGAGAACTAAGGTGCAAACCTGTGTCCAGCCCATCCTGCAAGAACATAAGCAACCTGGACAATCGAAAAAAAGAGATAGGATAACCCTTCTTTTCACATCAAGCAATATATGTCCTCCAGACTCGATGATAAACTTTGGCTGAACCCGGTTTACGAGCCCAAAGCGTGGTTTGCACCGCACGCTCGGAAAAACCATTAGCTCACAGAATCATGGCTTCAACAGCCACGCCGTTAAAGCCAGACTTTCTAAAACTAGATCACAAAAAGGGTCCTTGAGTTAATAGGTCTGGGCGTAGCGACAGACGCTATGACGGACCTCCAAGGCGACACTAGAAGGACTGGAACAGCCACTCTCTTTATTTTTGCTTTGTTTTTGTAACACCCATGAAAGCATGGCTACCGGTGAGAAAAGGTACACTAAGCGGTACTTCCAAGTAACAGACATGATGTCTAATGAGACAGCCAGAGGATCTCTAGCCCGAAAGCAGAAGAGGTGAACCTTGTGGTTCAACCGAGATGCCATCATGTTGACGTCAGGCTGACCCCACCTGTCCACCAACTGGCGAAACACCTACTGATGGAGGAATCATTCGTCCAGGGTGCAGAGTCTGCCTGCATAGGAAATCGGCTTCCCAATTTTCTACCCCTGGAATAAAGATGGCCATAATCGCTGGAACCTGACCTTCGGCACACTGAAAAATCATGTGTGTTTCTTGGCATGGCTAATGGACTCTTGGGGCTGCCCTGGTGATTGAGGTATGCCACAGCTGTGGCATTGTCCGATTGAATCTTCCCCACCCTCTCTGAAGCAAATGTTGCGCGCTTATTAGAACACGGAACACTGCCTGCAGTACCACCGGAGATTCTGCCTTCTGAAGAAGATCGTTCGAGTAAGGGATGATCGTAATCCACTTTGACCGAAGAAGTGCAACAATAACCGCCATCATCTTGCTGAAGACGCGCAGGGCTGTAGCCAAACCAAAGGGAAGAGCCCGAAATTGGTAGTGCTGTGACTGAAATGCAAATCTGAGAAGGAATTGATTGCCCTCCTAGATGAGAACATGCAGATAGCCATCCTTGATGTCTAAAGCCACCATGAACTTCCCCCCTGTTCTATGCTGTCAATCACCAACCGCAAAGACCATCTTGAATATGGGAACCCTGACTTGTATGTTCAAAGATTTCAAATTCAGAATCGGTCTGAACGAGGAGTCGGGACTTTGAAACAAGAAAAAGGTTCAATAAAATCCCAAATCCTTTAGCGATTCCTGAATTGGAATAACTACTCTGGAAGAAATAAGGGAGTGGATGGCCTCTCACAGAGCCAGGCAATTCCAGAGACATGCAGGAAGGCCTGTGGTAAATAACTGCGTGGATGGATGACCAAGGAGATCGAAGACGTAACCCAAGTCCAAAACTCCTCGTATGCAGGCATCCGTGGTAGACTGAAACCATTGATCCCGGAATAGGAGAAGACGGGCTCCCACCACATCTGAACATAGAGAGGCGGAATGCTTGTCTGCCAGCCTAGCTACTGGATGCCGAGCAGACCAAGCCTGACAGCCACGCTATAGACAACCCCTGGGGTTGACTGACCCGAAGAGTATTGAATTCGAGACCTGCCTGAAGATCGAAAGGTCTGGAATCCTTTGTTTAAGCTAATTGACAGGGAGAAATGTACTCCCCTTCACCCCCCCCATTGCTTGACTGGTAATGGTGTCAAGTTGAGGCCCAAACAAAACACCCCCAATAAAAGAAAGTGTTTCAAGGGCCTTTTTATACTCAACATCAGCCTCCCAGGACCTAAGCCAGAGAGTAAGATGAGCCAAAACCGCAGAGGCAGAAATTCTTGCCCCTATGAGTCCTGCGCCAGGACCGCTTCCCAAAAAATCCATAGTTCACTGAATTTGCTCCACCAAGGAAAGCAGTTCAGAAGATCATCTCCCTGCCAACAAACCCTGAGACAGCTATACTGACCCCTGTTCTACAGCTTTGTTGACCCATGCCGTCGCCAGGGCGGGCTGCAAAGAGGCACCTGCCGCCACAAATATAGACTTAATGACGGCCTCAACCTTACGGTCTGTACCGACAATAAGCGTGGCTGCGTTGGGAAGAGGGATGGTAATAGCCTTGGGCAAATTTGCAACTGGAGCATCCACATGTGGAAGCGCCTCCCATTTTGCCAGAACCTCAAGAGGAAAAGTTTAACACGACTGCAGCTGACGAGACACCTGGAAATTCCGATCTGGGGAAGCTTAAGGCTCAGCCAACAAATCTTCCAATTGGGAAGAAGCGGGAAAAGAAAAACATTGCTTTGTAAACTGCGCAAAAAGAGAAGGCTTCGCTGCGACAGGGACTGCCGCCTCAGGAATGTCAAACTACTTGACACACAGTCTGTATTATTTCCTCCACACTCTGACAATCAGGATGAACCTCCTCTACCACAGAAGGAGCATCCGTGTCAGAATCCACTTGTGATTTACCCTCCTCCTTGGAAGAAAAGTTAGAAACTGAATCATTTCTCTGCAAGGGTGCTGCCACCCGCTTGCGCTTACGCGAGGAGGACAGTGTAGAAGATTGGAACATCTACTCTAAGGAGTAGGAGACAGACAAATATTGCACTGAGGATGCAAGCCCCCGTACCCAGATCAGTTCATCAGAATCCGCCGCCACAGGTGCCACCGGACCTTGACTTAGCCAACCAGAATCCACCTCACTTGCCATAGAGGAAGGAGGATTTGAAGAAGGACCGGCCACAGACTGAGACGGCACCAATTGGGCAAGTTCAGACACAGTACTGGAAAGAGACCAAGCACAGACGGACTCAAGTCAGAAGCAGAAACTGCTGGTGCACACGGCATGCGATCTTGAGACTGACAGACCACGCACAAGGCATGCACGCCTGACTGTCCAGACGGTAACTTAACATTACAGGCGGCACAGGGAATACTTCAACATAGAAGTTACCCCAGCCTTAACCCGCACTGATTTTCCCCTATCTGACATGTTAACAGATGGAACAAAACACACAGATAAAACAGTTAAATAAACAGTGCAAAACACAGCATAAAAGACAAGCAGTACAGAAAGACAGCCTGCAATACAGCCAAACAGCCCCACAGTCTAAAGGACACATCCCTGGGAAACAACCACCCCCAGTCCATTACCTTACAGGACAAAAAAAGGGAGCAGCTGGAGCTGTAAAATGGCTGCCTATTCTGGTGTCTGCACACAAAAGTGTATCAGAGGAAAAACACTTCCTCCCAGGGCTCAGCACTGGATTGGAAGGCGTCCAGCAGCACAACCCCCTCCACCAATCCAGTGCCTAGAAGGGTTCATTACCTCAGGAACCCTAGTCTAACCCAGCCCCCAAGTAAAAATAGACTATTTTTATCCAGGAAAATTAACCCAATGGCTGCTCCTAGTAAGAGGCAGCCTAACTTAAGGGACCCACTGTGATTTATACTACCATCCTTCTCCCAACACTTTGCTGGGAGTGGGTACACTTTCCTTCAACCATTCCTCCTGCACACAGTGTTGGCCACAGCAGGTGCAGCCACAGAAGACGGACACAGCTTGCGGCGACTGTGCCCGGTTCCTAGGAGGGTAAATCAACATTAGCAGAGCAGGTCTGCCAGCGCAGTCACCCCCAAGGTTCCTCCGATCCCCCTCTCCAGCTGTCCGTGCTGTGCGCTGTCAGTGGTAATTGACAGCCGCCGGCTGTCACATGACAGGAGACAGAAGCCTCCGATTGTAAAAGAAGTGAAAATAAACTAAAATTATATTTATATATATATATATATATATATATATATATATATATATATATATATATATATATATATATATACACACACAGAGAGAGAGAGAGAGAGAGAGAGAGAGAGAGAAAAAGGTGATTAGACCAAACGGCGCTTAGTGAATATCACCAACAAAGTGCTTAAAGTGCTCAATAGCAAGAAAACAAGGTAAATCACATACAGTAGGCTGCTTCGCTTCCAAATGCACCAAATTGCAGATGCAAATACCCTAAGTAAAAATAAGGAGAGAAGCGCCAAACATAGTGTGATATCACATTATAAATAACACATATATTCAAGTGTGTGTATAGCCGCGTACCAAATAGTAAAAAGTCTGAGCTTATCTGTAAAATTTGCAGCTTCTCCTCATTAGAGACCAAATTCACACTAGAACTTGGAAAAGAGATAATAACATAGTGTAGTATGTCCAGCAGTAATATAAAAAGGTTTTATGACATATCTAAATGCAAGAGTAAGCAATTGCCCGTACATTAACATAGATAAAAATAGCTTATCTGAAGGTGTCTCCGATATCCCCAAAGAACTTCCTTATGTGGGACAGGATTCACAACTATCCAGAGAACACCTCCTCCACCTTAACGCGTTTCGTCTAGTAGACTTTATCAAAAGGTAATGATCACTAGTAGCATACTGCCTCCTTTTATAGTCAAAAACATAAGTTTGTAGGCGCCAAATCTTTATCCACAGTCCCGTCTGCATCACTTCCGGTGATCTTTGCGATACGTCACATCCGCCCTCACGAGGATGGGGAGAAACATCTCCATCTGACTTCCGCCCATAGTTCCACTTGCATCACTTCCGCTTATCCTATAATATGTCATAGCCGCCTTTACGCTATGCAAGTGAATCAGGTTCTCAAGAAAACAGACATCCGCCCAAAGTGCTAGCATAAAATACATCATATAGAAAAAATTCTCTTCTCCATATATATATAAATAATTGGGCTACTGTACAGTCCATTTGCCATGCACTTAAACTAGACTTATGTAGCAGGAAATGGGGTATAGAGAGGGAGGAGCTACAGCTTCCGTATCAGAAGTTCTTAAAGTGCCAGTTCGCCCTGACCCTTCTCTACACCCCAATGTCCCACAAAGGATGATAGAGAAACTGCAGAGGTGGCAAGCAGTCTGGCATTTACAAATGTAGCATGTGTTAATTAAAATTGTAATTGCATATTGGGTGATCTGCCACTATTACATAGCCCATACAGAACACTTTAGTAGTAATCTTAATGTGTACACCAATCCACATGGTATGCTGCGGTTTCATTGTAAATACTATATTTAGGGAAGCCTGGGAGAACTGCACTTCACAGTGTGATGTGAGTATTGATTTGAAGGTCTTCAGAAATTTTTCCCATTTGGTCCGAGATGAATCAAGAAAAAAGTAAAACAGATCGTATTTTAAATTTAATATAGTGTGAATGTGCGTTTTGGGGAGTCTTTTATGAAATTATAGAAGCCCCAATTCTGTTAACTACCCCAGCCCTCCACAGCTCATAGGAATAGGAAGGAGCCCCGTCACTTCCCAGCAAATGGATGGAAGCCACTGGGAATAGAAGACGGAAGATGCAGGAGGGCTCTGTTTTTTTGCAGAGTAAACCAGCCCAGGTTGTCTACACTGGGACTGGTTGAAAATGTGCGAGGGGGTGGGGAACAGGAAAACATATTACAGGAAATTTCAATATTATAATAAAAATGACCAGAGCTGGAACTCAGAAAAAAAGCACCCAGTCTACTAGTTAGAACTGTTTAAAACAATATATTTATCTGTAATCGACATATATTTTCTCATCACCTGACAAACTCGCCTTTATTCCAGAGATTTCTGCATAAAAATTTCAATTTGGGTTACTAAACTCTCTCATAATTCATGAATCAGTATCATTAATAATATGTTTGAACATCTAATTGTGGCTACAGGGCTCTGTATTTACTAATAAATAAGTAATTATTCTTTTCTTATTATATTCATGAGTGGTGTCTAAATTTATGATAGTCTCTGTATTGATTTGGATTGGCAATCCTATAGCTGTATTTTCTTCCCCTGATACATATCAGATATTAGATCTGGGGAAATTTGTGATTCCACAATCCAATAATGTATACTCCTAAATATTTTAACGCCAGACATTAAAATAGCAAAAAGACATTTATACAATGAATCATAAATAATTCTGGGAAATTAATATATATGAATTGTTATTAATCTAAATGTGTTTTCATTTTCATTTGCAACTAATTAGTGCTAGTTGTAACAATATAGCATTCAGTAATTATAACAATATCATTAACACAAAATAATCTTACACATTCACAACGAGTTCCATTTATTGTGTGACATGAGATTCTCTGAAATAATATGGTATATTCCGTCACGTCAGATCTGCTGTACGGTATCATATGGGGTTTAAAATCCCCTAGATAATTGACTGTGGGATTGTTACTACTATATAAAGAAACATTAGCGAAGGAACAAAAGAGGCACTCCAGTCCCCAAGAAAATAATTCATTACAATATAAAATGCTAAATTTTATTGAAAACTTATTTCCAATATGAACGAAGGAAAAGGCGAAAAAAAGAATTTAAAATGATATGTATGTATGTGTTGTGTGTTAAAATCCATAACAAGGAACCCTACAGTGGCGTCATCATCCTTTCCTAGAGCAGAACTAAAACATATTAATCCCTAATAATATGTAAGGGTATATATTGGATTTCAACTAATAGTTGATCCTTGGTAAATATCATGTCAAAACAAAAACATTGAGTTCATTATTAGCTCATAATTAACTATAGACAAAGTCCCAAATACAATGTTTGCAAGTTGGATTGCATATAATAGTGGAATAAGAATCTCAGAAGTATTATTGGGCATATACATAAGTGCCAGTCTTAGCTCCAAGATAGATTATTCAATATATAGCTAAGCATTGTCAAGTCCGTACCAACGGTAACTTTTGTGCTCTGATTAGATGTTAAGATTAGATAATGCTTATATCTCGCTAAATGCAATTCACATATATATATATAGCCTAATTATACTCAGATATTTCCCAAATAGGTCATAGATAAAGTGTAATATAAGATGCTTCAGAGTACAATATCAGGGGGTAAATGTATCAAGCTGAGAGTTTTCAGGCGGGTTTGAAAAACCAATCAGATTCTAGCTGTCATTTATTAAGTACATTCTACAAAATGAAAGCTAGCATCTGATTGGTTGCTATAGGCAACATCTCCACTTTTCAAAACCGCTGGAAGACTCTCAGGTTGATACATTTACCCCTGATTATTCCATATTATAACTGCATGTTAGTACAATGCTGCACTTATTGAGTTAATCTTACTTTCGGAGTTTGGGTGATGCACAGTATCAGATCACCCTAGACTGACAAACATCATCTATGATTATGTTCATTTGACTGATATATTTCTAATCCCACCTATGCGCCTCAAATTTTAAATGTCAAATTCAAGGGTATAGAATTGTCCCTTAAGTATGCCTTGACCGCATATACATAATATATTACGTTTAATATGGGTCTCTGATTATTCCATATTATGGTTACATGTGAGTTCAGTGCTACACCTATTAGGTTAATACTACTTCCAAAGCTCAGGTGAGGCGTAGCATCAGGTTTTACCCCCGACTCACAAACATCCGTAATAATGCCCACTCTGCTGGCATATTTCTTATCCCACCTATGCGCCTCAGGCTTAGAATATCAAATTCAAAGGTACAAAAACATCCCCAAATAGTAACTTGAGCGCATACACTTAATCTATTGAATAGGTATGGGACTACTGTCTCCTGCGTTGTGTGCCGGTATCAGATGCCACTGTCGGGTTCCATGATGTCAAAAATGGGCTGCTTTTCTATATCTCACATCCAATCATCAGTGATTTCTTTTGATTGACATTTCTAATGATAAATAGCACAATATGAGTCCCCTGGCTATGTTCAATTAAGTTGAAAGAGCACACCCTCTTTAATGTATTTTCTACAACCACTAGTGAATAATTTTACTAAAGAGGTTAGTCCACATTCCTTCTGCGATAATCTCTACTGAAAGAAATTTCATTATTATGCATTGGAAAACACATCTGACAGAATGTAAAAGTAGCAACATGCAGAAGAACAATTAAATAACCCTGCAGCAGAAAATAATTTCATATAAGCTAAAAAATTGGGGGTATGTATCAAAAACAATACATAATATGTAAAATATTATAAAATTATTATTTTAAGGTCTATTTTTGTTTTTTATAAGCAAGTACTCACTGTGAATAAAATTAACTGTTCGAGAACAGATGACATTACCTTCTTCAGCATTGGCATTTACAGAATTAACCTGGATTGGAAAAATAACAATAGCAAAAATTCATATATTGTAACGATCATAAAACTACAGTAAATAAGATAACTCTCCATCGTACATATTTTATTTAATGAATCAATCTTGGACCTGTATTTAGTTTGTAAATTCAAGCATTTGCCACCAAATCTCAGGTCTCATGGGGCACTGTCTGCATCCATGTATTTATATACAATTATAGCTAAAATCAATTGCCACTCCAATTCACAGTTACAGAAAACATTTATTTTCATAATATAGGCACCTTTCCAAGTTTTATGATGACATCATCATCTATCTGGGATCCTGACGGGGAAGTTAACCAAAAGTATCTATGTATGCTTGATTATATAACATTTCAACACATTTTCCTAAACATTTTACCAAAAAAACCTTAATGGGCCCATTCTACCCTGCAGGGAAATCCCTGTAACATTACATGGAGTTCCTTTTAAAAATGTGGAAGTGGATAACACTTTGGCTTTTAACATAAGGCGGTCACTTTGAATGTCATGCATGGTGAAGCCAGAAACCAATAAGTAAAGTTTCTTGTGCCACCTCTAGACCCCCCAACTGTTATTGACAATGGTTGTCTGATACACACGGTTACAACACCATGCTATGTGCCACTTATATTCAGCACTAAGGAGCCCATAAGGGATTTAATACAATCAATACATTGATTGGAACATTCCATGGTGAGCGTTGGCCCATAGAGCTTGTTTATTCAAGCAAAAGGATTATATTTTAAATATACCTGTCGTGAACATAGAGAGCTTGCAGTTATTTATAAGGGATAATTCATAACTGCAGTGTAAATAGGTTGTATCAAATGAATCCATTTATAAGTTAGTGTAACAGTTAAAGACGCAGGGCTAGATTTACTAAGCTGCGGGTTTGAAAAAGTGGGGATGTTGCCTATAGCAACCAATCAGATTCTAGCTGTCATTTTGTATAAAACACTAAATAAATGAAAGCTAGAATCTGATTGGTTGCTATAGGCAACATCCCCACTTTTTTAAACCCGCAGCTTAGTAAATCTAGTCCGCAGAGTCTGATGTAATTGTGTTTGATGGCTTTGCACACACCAGTGTGAACAGATAGAAGTGTCACCTGAGGGCAGTTCAAAGGACTCCCGGGTGAGATCTAGACTATTTGTAACACTTGAATAGACTTTTAGGTACCGCTCAGCATGTGGTCTGGCTCAATGAGGCCATGTGCTAACATAGCCTATATGTAATACTGTATAGACAAAAAGAATTTAGTTTTAAAATATGCCACTTAAAATCAATAAAAAGTAGTGATCAACCACATATTCCTCAATAGCATGATGAAGGGCAGCTTATATGTTAAATTAATAATTCTGACCCCCAGAGAAATGAAGAAAAGGAGTGTAAGCTCTGCGAATGCACTGTACTTAGGCATGTTTGATATGAAAAGATGGACAAAGTCATAGGGTATTTATTAATGGTAAAATTGGATCGATGTAACGCTGTCCAGGAAAAATATATCACATAGTAGAATTGGTTAGGAAATCAGGCAACATGTAAATTTGGTTTGAAAAAGTGTCCCAGGACACAACCCCCGATTAGCATCTGTGAAGACCGTCCTATTTCATGTTGCTTAAAAACCTGTGTGTGGAAAGGAGAATTTTTCAGCTTCTTGGGGAATCAATGTAATTGAAGGACTGTCCATCTTTCCTGCCTGCCCCAGGTATACAGATTATTATTTGTAAGTAATGCTCTGTACTTTCATCCCATTTGTTTTATAACTGTTTGCAATTTTTTATTTGTATGTCAAATCTTTATTCATTATTTTTGTTATCGGTATGCCCTGTACCTTTTGTATATTAAATCTAAAATTTAATAAGTTGCGTCCCTAATACTCTAAAGAATCCATAGCCTTATTAGAAGAGATCGCTCGACCAGGTTAACCATTGGAATGCCAGTGTGTGATTTGTTGATACATTTGATTAACAAGCTGTGTGTGCTTGTATGTACATTTGTGTAACAGTCTGGAGGTGTGAAGAGTTAACCCTGTGTGTGCTGGTGTGAGTCTTGCTAGTTTGTGAAACTAGAAGCCTGTGTGCCAGTGTGGGACAGTATATTGCCCGTACCCAATAGGTGGTGGCTGTACCTTGAAGTGTCTGGGGGTGTGAGAGTGCTGTGTTTGGGGGCGATTCCGTAGGTCTAGAACCTGTGTGATAGGTGAGAAAGACTGCGGGCTGAAATCGTGTGTGACCTCATACAGCAAACACCCCAAAGTCACGGCAGCTGGGAGCGTGTTCGTGACAATACCCTTGAAAGTGGCATAGATTTTAAACATTTACTGGACACCTTTTGCACTTTCAGGTTCCCTAATTGTGTAGACATTGTAAAGGTGCAATTCTACTAATGTAATATACAAAATAAAATACTCCATAGTCAGATATGGAATAAAAATAGTCCAAATGAACCTTCTCTCATTATAACTTTAAGACTAAATTGAGGTGCAATGAAGCAGTATTTGAGGAGAAAAATGGCAAAAAATAAATAAAAGTGTTGTAGGTAACCTGGACTTTGAAGTGAAGTTTTTAATCTCCAGTAATATGTAATATTGTAATAACCAGTAATATGCACATATTGTCCAGTTCATAAATTAAAGCCAGGGTGTATGAAATGAAATAGAGACTGAGGAAATAAGTTTGATAACACCTTAACCAGCCTGTTCCTCGCTTCTCACAAAATGTGGATTAGATCATGTTCTTTTAAAAGCCCTTACTTTTGTTACCCAGCTCAACAGAGTACAACTGCAGTGTCTAATTACATGTGGATAAGGGGACATTGTAGCTCATTGTAAATATGTGTATTGTTTATTGCATCTTGTTGATATTGCATGAAAGATGTTATTCATTGTCCTTAAAGTGAAGCCAGGTGGGATATGGTTAGGGATCAGGTTGCAAGATACTGGTAAAGGGGAAGGCTAATTAGTATCCATTATTCTCACAAGACTACTCCAGACATTTGGTCTACAATCTAGCAGGGGAGTTTCTGTGGAAGTACAGCTCATCTCAACTCCCCTCTCCCACCCTCTAGTCCAGGACTCACCAATTTATAATAAGGAGAGACCCACGGGTTTGCCCAGGGAGGGGAAAACAGTGTGGAAATTTGATTCTAGATATAAGGAGCCACTTCAGGGGGAAAGGTGATGTTCATTCGGTGGATTTGACCCTGGAAGGTGCTGGTTTTAGAGTTGCAGTTCTCTAACAGAGACTACATATGCAGCTGAGAGAGATCCATGGGCTTTGGAATTCTACACTACAGGACAGCCATGTGACTGTAACTCCTTAAGCTAGTGAAGCACCGGCATCGAGAAACATGTTCCTTATGGGTAACTGTCACTGCTAGTATATCCCATTGCTGGTGTACCTGGGCTGGTACCACTGACCTCTTACTATGGATCAGGGTTGCTGGGGGTTGATTCCCCATGGTCTATCACACTGGCCAGAGCTGCTGGGTAGCAGGCAGTGCGGTGGTACTGGAAAGCTGGGTGCAAACCTCAGAACAGCCAGGGACGGATTAGAGTTGGGTCTAATCTGTAGGTCACAGGAATTTCAGCAAGTAAATGTTGTCAAGCAGATCTTTGAAGCAAGTGATGAATATTTGCTCAAGTAGTCCTAAGAAGTACAGTTCTTTTGCCAGTCTGTGGTAATATTGATCTTTCCAGAAGTATAATGGTACAAGAATGATACATTACATTCTCAAACAGCTCACTTTTTATACAGTTCTGACATAACTCCTGGCAGGGGGTAAGCCAGACCCCTGATATGAGATGGCTTTGCAACGTCTGAGCTAATTTTAGTATCAGGATACGATATATGTTTCTCAAAACATGGATTTACATGCAATGCAAAGCTAACAATATTTACACTTACTTGTGATATCCTAAAACTTGCTTTGATTTCCTGCATCCTGTTTTAGACACAGAGGAAATCTAACAGCAAGTCTAATTAAACCTTCCTGTGCCTTCAGGGGTGTTGGACACTAACACATCAAAAGGTCCAATTAACATGAAATTAACATGCGTCATTTCTTCAGAGAGTTGACGAACACACATTTCCTCCACTCTATTACCAACTTGAGAATTCCCAAAGAAAGGTTACAAAACCCAAACAACTCATTTCCCTACAAAACACATCCCAATGAAACACGATAAGTGCTTTTGCAATTATACATGGGAGACTGAACCTCTGTTTGAAAAACATTGCTAGAATAAATTATTCCTACATGATCCAGCCACAATCCTCGCCCCTCCTTGTCCATGCGGGCAAAAATTGTGCCATGTTCCCATGATTTGGTTGCTGGTACTGCAGTCTTTTAGAGTTACTGGAGGTGACCTGGAGTATCCGACTCTTCCTGCCAAGACAGACCCTCAACACATCTGTGAGCCTTTCCTTGCTTGTGAATTATGCCAGTCATAAATTTGAACTGCAAGTCTCCAGCGCAAAAGTCTGCCATTTTCCCATGAGGTGAGTAGTAGCCACTTTAAAAAATTATGATCAGTCACCACAGTAAAATGCCGTCCATACAAATAAGGTTGAAGTTTTTTCACTGCCCAAACAATGGCCATACATTTCTTCTCAATTGTGACATACCCCACCTTCAAATATGCTACAGGGGGCTCCTGCACATCTGGCCCAACCTGGCTAAGTACTGCTCCCAGTACATACTGTGAGGCATTAATTTGCACAATAAAGTCCTTGTCATAATTGGGCGCCAAAAGAACTGGAGCAAGAACCAAGGCTTCCTTTAACGACTGAAATGCCAGCTGACAAGCGGGTGTCCACTCAACTACTTTGGAGAGTTTCATCTTAGCAAGATCTGTCAAGGGCTTTGTTACAGTTTTAAAGTGGGACAAAACGTCTGTAGTACCCTCAGGTCTCTAAGAAAGCCAGTACTTGTTTTTGGGTCTTGGGCTGAAGCCAGCCTCGGATTCCCTCTTAGCTGGTTCTGACTTAACCCTACCTCCCCCCACAAAATGACCCAGGTACTGCACCTCTGACATCCTCATTTCACACTTGTCAGCTCTGATGGTCAGACCTGCCCAGTGAATGTTCTCCAACACTTGCCCTACATGTTTCAGATGGTCATTCCAGGATTTACTGAAAATGGCAATGTCATCCAAGTAAGCCTGAGCAAAGCCTTTACACTCTTCCAGCAGGTAATCAGCCAAACACTGGAAGGTGGCTGGTGTATTCTTCATCACAAATGGCATGGATTTAAACTCAAGCAGGCCAAATAGGGTGATGAATGCCGACCGTTCCTGAGCCTCGGGGGTCAGCGGTATCTGCCAACACCCCTTAGTCAAGCCAAAGATGGAAATATACTTTGCTCCAGCTAACTTGTCTAACACAGGTCAATTCAGGGCAGGAAATAGGCATCAGACACGGTCACCTCCTTCAACCGGTGGTAGCCTACGCAAAACCACGTGGACTTGTTTTTCTTGGGAACCACTAAAACAGAGGACGCCCATGGACTACGCGATGGCTGGATCACCCCTAGCTCAAGCATCTCCTGTACCTTCTTGTAGCTATTTTCCTTGGCCTTTGGTGAGACTCGATAAGCGGGTTGCCTAAATTGCCTATGCTTACAATTGTCCACATGTTGCATCACCAAAGAAGGCCGACCAGGCTTCCTACTGAACTGAGTCGCAAAGGGCCACAGCACTGCCTCAAGCTGCTCCCTCTTGCGGGCACTCAACTGCTCATCCCAGCCTACTTCCTCTATACCACCTTCAGCTCTGGCATCCTCGAGAAGGTCAGGAAGTGGGTCACTTTCTGGTTCCTCAGCCAGTAAGCAGCAAACCGCTGCTACCGACTCCACATGCTTGTGTTATGCCTTAAACATATTCACGTGTTACGTCTGCTGCCGCCTACTGTCGCTATCAAATGACACCACGTAAGTGATGTCACTTAGGCATTTTGAGACCGTGCACGGTCTAGCCCAGGCAGCTTGGAGCTTGTGCGCGTGGGCATCAGAACAAGGACCTTCTACCCTACCACAAACACTCTGGCACAAGGACCATGATCATACCAAATCCTCTGTTTTGCCCGAGCGTCCGCTAATTTAGCCCTAAAGAACCCCATGAGATCTTCTAACTGATCTCTGAGAATCAACACATACTCCACCACAGAGACATCCTGGGTGGGTAGCGCCCTTCCAAAGACTCCCGGAACAGGTCAAGAGGTCCGCCCACAGACTCTGCGGCCATATAGTAGCTCAAAGTGGGAGAAACAGGTAGACTCCTGCGGCACCCCTCAATAAGCAAACAGGTGTGGCAGGTAGTGTTCCCAGGCCCCCCCTTCCTTCTGAAGTTACAAATGCCCGTAGCATGTGCATCAGACTGCCATTGAACCGCTCGCAGTCTATTAGTCTATGGATGTTAGGGGACAGTACGGAGTTGCTGCACTGCGCACTTTGCACAGAGACACTGGACCAGTTCATTCATGAACTGTGTCCCTTGATCAGTTAGTATCTCATTAGGGAGCCCTATTCTGATAAATACTCCTAGCAGCGCATATGCTACCTTTTCCGCAGTGATGGAGGATAGAGCTACAGCCTCTGGATATCAGGTAGCGTAGTTCACCACAGTGAGAATGTATCTCTTAACTGATCTACTGGGCACAGGCAGGGAACTTATGTCCACAGCCACTCGCTGAAAAGGTTCCCCAACTATTGGCAAGGACCTGAGGGAAGCACGAGCACTGGCACGCCCAAGACGGTGACACACATCACAGTACTTACAGTAGGCCTGGATGTCATCCGACATGCCTGGCCACAAAAAGTTCTGTGTCAGGCGCTTCAGTGCTCCGTCTCTTCCCTGGTGTCCCGCCATAGGGATTTCATGGGCAACTGACATCAGTTGCATGCGAAAGCCCCGTGGTACCGCTAGTTGAACTTGTTCCTGGACTTTTCTATCCCCATCTACCTTCCTAGCTACACAGTACAACAACCCTTTATGCCAGGTCACACTCCCCATCAGAGAGCTGAGCTGTCCTCGATCTACTGGGCACAGGTAGGGGATGTACTATGTCCACAGTCACTGACTGAAAGGCTTCCCCAACTATTAGCAAAGACCTGAGTGGAGCACGAGCACTGGGGCGCTCGAGCAGCTGACACACATTACAAGACTTACAGTAGGCCTGGACGTCATTTGACATTTCCGTCCAGAAAACGTTCTGTGTTAGGCGCTTCAGTGTTCAGTCTCGTCCCTGGTGTCCCGCCACAGGAATTTTGTGGGCAACCAACAGCAGTTGCGTGCTAAAGCCCCGTGATACCACCAGTTGAAGTTGTTCCTGGACTTGTCTATCCCCATCTACCTTCCTAGCTACATGGTACAACAACCCTTTACGGTCATACTCCCCATCAGAGAGCTGAGCTGCCCTAAATTTTTCCCTGCAACCCTCACTATCGTCTAAGTCAGGTTACGGTGCAGGGGCGTCTATGTTGGGGTTACTAGGGTCAGTCAAAGGGGGGTCACTATGGTCAGCTATACTCACCGGTGGAGCTGGCATACTACTAGCGACAGGAGTATCACCGGGCACCCCCACTAGATCAGATTGGCAAGTGACAATATCCTCTGCATTGCAAGGGGACGTAGTCTTTCCAGAGGCCAAGGGCTGGCTGTTTCCTGAAGAAATAGCAGCTGTGGTCTTTTCCTCTGGGCTGGGTTGTGCAGGTGTAGATCCTGAAGACTAGTCGGGCAGCTTGGCTCCGGGTAATAAAGTTAAGATATGTGGTCACAATTCCACCTCCCAACAACGTTGCCCAAGATCACATCAGTTGGGTGACCATCCACAACTGCAACATCTCGTAACTGGCCATCTCCCCAGTCCTGATACACCCTTGTTACTGGCACTTCCTTCTCCAGTCCATCTGCCATGGTAACTTTAGCAGTGCAACCCTGCAATACTGCATCAGGATCAATGAGATGGGGGCTCACTACAGTTATGGTTGCCCCTGAGTCTTTCAGTTCTTCTCCCTTCAGGGGTCCCACTTGGACTGGCTGCATGTTCCTCCACATGTTTGTGGAGGTCTTTTGGACACACAGGTGACTCTCTCCGCTGAGTCACCTTCAGAAACGACACTCTCCGTTGGGCTGGCAGGGGAAACCTTCGCCAGTTAAGCAAATCAGCCAGGCCCCAGGACTCGGATTATGGGCACGAGTCTGAGGTGCTGGGGATGTGGGACAGTCCATCCGCAGTTGATCGGTTCTCCCACAGTTGATGCACTTCCAATGCAGCCTGGGTTTGATGGTCTCTGATTACTCTCAGGGACAGGGTGGGGTGTGGCTGGAAAATGTTACCCGAAGGGTTATGTATTTGCTTTTGGGAGTGAGTAGAAGAAGGGTGTCTCCCGGATTGTATAGTTATTTGGGGTTGGCTGTTAACAGAGAGCTTCTGCCAGTGTGGCCTCACTGCCACATAATGAACCTCCAACTAAGCCGTTTTTCCAGAGTTGCTGGGCTACGGTCCATTACCCACTCCTTCACCTCTGGTGAAACTGCTCTCTGCAAATTAAGTCCACTAATTCTTCCCAGGACTAGGAGTCAGATCCAGTAATCCATCTTATTGCCAACTGCCGCAACTGGTTGGCAAATTCCAGAGTACGCACAGTCCTCTGGGGCCACTCCGCGATAAGCTTCCACTGCACAACCGTGTAGCGTGGGAACCAGATTCTTTACCCACTCCTGTTTGGACAAGTCATGGAGGCTACAAGACATTTCAAGCATCTGCAAATGTCCATCAATATCTCCAACAGTGTCATCAAATTTAGTAAAGTGGAGAGAGTCCAATCTGACCACAGCAGATGACTGTTCACGGGCCGCTGCAGGAGGCGGTGCTGACCGATTGCCCCACAACTTGATGATAAGCAACCGCTCCGCCTCAGTTGCTTGTCTCCCAGGGACCCCAGCTGATGCATCAGTACACGTGCTGTGTTCTGGGATGCTACTGCAGGTGCCGCTAGGTTTGGCGTTACCGTCTCCTCCTGGTCACTGTCAGCTCCCTCATCTGCTGACCTGTACTGCTCATCACAGGCCTTCAGCGCCTGTCTCATTTCGCTACTTTTTTCTCTATAAGGAGTGTCTATATTCTTTGCTTGGCACAGTATCTCGAGGTCCGCTTTGGACATTTTACTGTACTTGGACATCTGTGCTTTCTCCTGGCTGCAGTTATTCCTTTCCTGAATAACTCGGCTCTCCGGACTGGTACATGAAAAAGTCGCCTGGGGTTATCCTGTTGCTTGCCAGCAGAAATCTGTGACAGGATAGACCACCTATGCCACCCTGTCTGTTGTTGCTGGGAACCGGCTGGGCTTACCCTTCCCTTTCTTTATTCCAAATGCGCCCTCTAACAGCAGTAGGAGGGAAATAAGCTGCTGCCACCACTGGACTCCTTACCGCCATCCAGAACCGGATTCTGGGTAACTGTTGCTGCTATTGTACCACGTTGCTGGTGTACCTGGGCTGGTACCTATCACACTAGTCAGAGCTGCTGGGTAGCAGGCAAAGCGGTGGTACCGGAAAGCTGGGTCCAAACCTCAGAATAGCCAGGGACGGATTAGAGTTGGGTGTAATATGTAGGTCACAGGAATTTCAGCATGGAAAGGTTTTCAAGCAGGTCTTTGAAGAAAGTGATGTTTATTTACTCAAGAAGTCCTAAGAAGAGCAGTTCATACGCCAGTCTGTAGTACTAGTGATCTTTCCAGAAGTATGATGGTACAAGAATGATACATTACATTCTCAAACAGCTCACTTTTTATACAGTTCTGACATAACTCCTGGCAGGGGGTAAGCCAGCCCCCTGATCCGAGATGGTTCTGCAACGTCTCAGCTATTTTTAGTATGAGGATACGATATAGGTTTCCCAAACATGGATTTACATGCAATGCAAAGCTAAAATTTACACTTATTTGTGATATCCTAAAACTTGCTGTGATTTCCTGCATCCTGTTTTAGACACAGAGGAAATCTAACAGCAAGTCTAATTAAACCTTCCTGTGCCTTCAGGGGTGTTGGACACTAACACATCAAAATGTCTAATTAACATGAGATTAACATGGGTTCTTTCTTCAGACAGTTGCAGAATACACATTTCCTCCACTCTATTGCTAACTTGAGAATTTCCAAAGAAAAGTTACAAACTCCAAACAAGTCATTTTCCTACATAACACATCCCAATTTAACACGATAAGTGCTTTTACATTGGTTCCAGCACCTCTGTTTGAAAAACATTTCTAGAATAAACTATTTCTACATGATCCAGCCACACTTGCCAAGGAAAAATCCAGTAACAACAATAATCAGTAGTATCCGGGGCTGCTCAGTCTGTTAATCAGGGGGAGGTCCATTCAAGTGGGTTATACTCAGCTGCCCAAGCTACTATCTTGGGAGAGGTTGGAGAAGAACTGCCTGGTGAGGATGTTGTACCTCGGACTACTCAGAAAGGATTAGGAGAACTCGTCCCATTTGTTGACCTAGATGGAAAAGAGCTACCATGTAAGTACCAGTACCATGTAGTAGCATCTTCAGATAATTTGCCAGCGTTATTGGCACCTGAGACTGTGTCTGAGTTAGAACAGAATTGCTGAATAGGTCAGTTATCCACCCCTGTTGTGTCTGAAAATGTGTTATCCAATGAAGTAATGCAGGATACTGCAAGTGTGCTCTCCGATGCAAATGTTGTACAGCTGTTCCCAATTGGGACAAAAGAGAAAAATAAATTTGCTCAAAATATGATGTCAGCATAAATTATGATCACAGACTGTATGACAGAATTAATGGGGGAGGATAAAGGGATCGTCATGTTAGGGGCCAATACCACGGGGCCATGGGAAAACTATTCCTACACCTTTCACTATGCAGAATTGTTAGATGAGAAACTGGTGAGAGAGTACCAAAAACCACCTACCCAGTATATTACACTGGAGGAGGCTGACCTCAATCAGGTGGATGATAGGAAACACCCCCTGCAACCCCTTCTCTCCTCCTTAGGGGAAGGTCACAGCGAAACTCTCAGTGACCACCCTGAGCTGTTACAGCTGGCCATATGCGGGCTTGGAGGATGAGGACTTGGCAAGTGAATTCCAACCACCAGCTGCCCAGCATGTTCAACCAGGGGAGGTCCCAAGTGAAGTTAGACTGGCAGGGAAAAGAACAGAGGAGGCCCATCATGTTGTCGCACCCGAGCCGGATGATGTGTTACATTAGCGGGAAGTGAGTCTGAGTGATCCTGTAACCTTCCTGCAGCCCTCTGTAAACCTAGGTACCGCAACTGAGATTCCAACAGAGTTGTAGCCAAGATTTGGCACTGGTTTCCCCAGTCTAGTTAACCCTCCCTCTGTGGAGGAAATGCTACCTCCTGGTGTGCCAGAGGTGAAGGAGGTGAGCATAGGCAGTGAGAAGCCCCTATGTACCCCAACTCTTATACCAGATTATTTTGGATGTGTCACAACTATATTTGCGTACCTGCTATTGTTGGCTCCTGGTATTCACCAGGGACCCCCGCAAGGAAGTATGGACTCCGCTGCAGGAACACGCAGGTCGCGGTCCTTCCACGAGTCAATAGCGAAATACAAGGAGAGGTTGTCAGACAGGCCGGATCGGTAACATTCTGGTAATAGGAAGTACACAAGGATATCTGGAGGGCTGGTGAGACAAGCCGGGTCGGTAACGTTCAGGTAACGCAGTACTAAGGGGAGATCCAAAAGGGGTGTTTAAAAGGTCCGAGTCAGAAGGGTCACAGGCAAACGAGGAAAGGCAGGAACAATGCTGGAACTGGAAACACAGGAAAACGCTGGAGGCAGGAAGACCTGAAACTCTGGCACAGGTGTGTGCACAGGAAGTGCCTTTTAAAATTTGGGGAGCCAATAGGAGTGTAGTGGGCGGCAGCACTGTTTTCAGCTGCAGCCGAGACTATTGCGTGCGCAGAAGACTGAGCCGGGCAGCCAGACGCGCTGGGCATAGACGCAGGTGGCCGCCCCGAGAAAACAGCACGACGCGCCTGCCGGTATTCTCTCCTCTTCTTCCTCCTCCTCCTGTTAGAAGGAATTTCTTAAAAACCCTAGGGGCGTGAAGGTTTTGCTTGTCCACCCATGATCTCTCCTCCGGACGTATCCTTTCCAATGGACGAGAAATTGCTGTTTGCCATGAAGAATGCGAGAGGCCAAAATCCGTTTGATCTCGAATTCTGTTCCAGTAGAAGTTTGCACTGGTGGAGGTCGGCAGGGAGACCGAAAGAATTCATTGAGTACCAATAGTGGCAGTAATGATACGTGGAAACTATTGTGACACTTCAGAGAAGGAGGCAGTTTCAACTTAAAGAGCACAGGATTGATGACTTGCAGGATGGTATAGGGACCAATAAATCGTGCAGCCATCTTCATCGAAGGAACTTTTAGTTTCAAGTCCCTGGTGGATAGCCACACCTGGTCCCCTACTTTCAGGAGGGGAGTGGACCTTCGATGACGGTCTGCAAAGATCTTGTGATGCTGTGTGGCCTGGAGTAAAGTCTTGGCCCAAATAAGAGCAAACTCTCGATGGAGGGTATCTACGGCTGGAACTGACGAGGAGGATACTGGGAAGGGATCTGGAAAGACAGGATGGATTCCATATACAATGAAGAACTGGGAGAATCCTGTGGATTCATTAACCCGTTGGTTATGGGAGAATTCTGCCCAGGGTAGAAATTGAGACCACTTATTCTGATTGTCAGAAGTGAAACACTAAAGAAAAGTCTCAAGATCTTGATTAATTCGCTCAGTCTGCCCATTAGTCTGGGGATGATACCCCGAAGAGAACTTTAGCTCTACACCCAGATTTTGACAAAAGGTTCTCCAGAACCGGGAGGTGAATTGTACTCCGCGGTCCGAGATAATCTCCTTAGGGCAGCCATGTAACCTGAAGATCTCTTTGATAAAGATATCTGCAAGACGACCATCAGTGGGCAATCCAGTTGGAGGAATAACATGTGCCATCTTGGAAAAACGATCAATGACCACTCAGATAGTGGTAAACCCTGCACTGGGAGGTAGATCTGTTATGAAATCCATAGCCACACTCTCCCAGGGAACATTGGTAATAGGAAGTGGACGGAGCAGTCCTGCATATTTGCATATATCAGCACGTACAGTAGGCCACCAGAAACAACGTCAAAGCAATACTGTAGTCTTTTATTCCAGCATGTCCGGCAATACGGGAGGAATGAGCCCACTGTAGGGTCTGCTCGTCCGTTCTTGGCACCAGGACAAAATGTGAGCCTAATGTTTAACCGAGCAAAGAAGAATGCCCATCGGGCTTGCCGAGGATTAAGGCAACAAGCCTCCTGAATGAATACTAGGTTCCGATGATCGGTTAACACAGTAACAGGATATACCGCCCCCTCCAACAGATGTCGCCATTCCTCCAGGGCAGCCTTGATGGCCAGTAACTCCTTATTCCCAATTCCATAATTACATTCACTAGGAAGGAATCATCTGGAGAAAAACCCACACGTGTTATGAGAGCCAGGAAATGTTTGAAATAACAAAGCTCCAATACCTACAGAGGATGCATCCACTTATAGGAAGAAGGGTCGTTCCTGGTCTGGCTGGGAAAGGACTGGAGCTGAAGAGAATGCCTCTTTTAGCATCGTGAAGGCAGAAGTGGCCTCCGGGGACCAGACCCTAGGATTGGCAGTCTTCCTGGTTAAGGCTGTGATCGGAGCAATGATGGAGGAGAATCCCTGAATAAATTGGCGATAATAGTTTGCAAAGCCAATGAACCTTTGGATAGCTTTAAGGCTTTGTGGTTGAGGCCAATCCTGGATAGCTGCACCTTGGTGGGATCCATACACAGTCCTTGACCTAACACGATGAATCCAAGAAAAGGTACCAGAGTTACTTTAAAAACGCACTTTTCCAACTTGCAGTAGAGGTGGTGTTTCCGTAGTCTGCGTAGCACCTCCACTTGTTCCTGATGGGATTTCAAATCTTTAGAAAATATTAATATATCGTCTAAGTAGACCACCACCGAGGTGTATAACAGATCCTGAAAGATAGCATTACAGAGTCCGAAGGGCATCACCAGGTTCTCAAAGTGCCCATCCCTGGTATTAAAGGCCGTCTTCCATTCGTCCCCTTTCTTAATGAGAATCAAATTGTAGGCCCCACGAAGGTCTAATTTGGAAAACATTTGTGATCCAATTAGTCTATCAAAGAGGTCAGAGATGAGGGGTAATGGGTATCGATATTTGATGGTGATGTGGTTAAGAGAACGATAATCAATACATGTACAAAGAGACCCGTCCTTTTTTTTGACAAAGAAGAAGCCTGCACCAGCCGGGGATGTAGACTTACGGATAAATCCCAGTTTTAAGTTCTCCGTGATGTATTGGGACATTGCCGTCTCTGGACGAGATAACGGATAGGTCTGCCCCTTGGGGCTAGGTTGGTCAGGAGACAGAACAATAGCGCAATCCCAGGGACGATGGGGAGGCAGGATTTCTGCTTCAATCTTGCTGAATACATCTTGGAACTCCATATATGCAGCAGGAAGATTAGTTAGCTTGGAGTGAGCCATAATTCGATACTTGGGGGGCAGGACCTTGGACAAACATCTATGAAGCCATCCTGAACCCCATGCTGTAACCTGAGCTCGACCCCAATCCAGTTGAGGTGAATGCATCCTTAACCATGGTAGCCCCAGGATAAGGGGGTTAATGGACTTAGGCAAAACCAAAATTGGATCATCTCGCCATGAAGCACTCCTACCATCAACCGAACTGGCAACGGAGGAGATGGAGCCGTTGGTGACACGACTACCATCGACTGTCGTCAAAGATAGCGGTTGAGGCAAGGATTCTATTGGTATTTGGAGCTGCGTGGCAAGATCCGCAGAAATGAAGTTCCCGGAGGAGCCGGAGTCCACAAATGCCGTGGTAGGGAAAGGATATTTAGAGGTGCTCAGGATGACAGCCATAAGAAATTCTGGGGAATTTTTGGAGTAGGAAGCAACAATGGACTCTCCTAAAGCGGGCCTCCCTGCCACCGTTCAGGAGGAAGAGTTTCCCGGTCTCTTGGGACAAGCCCTCAGAAGGTGTCCCGGATATCCACAAAATAGACACAGACGTTGTTTGAAGCGCCTCTCCCTTTCTTCTGGAGACAATTTAGAGCGTCCTACTTGCATAGGTTCATCCACTGGCAGGATGGGATTCTGGACCTGAGGCGCCAGCCGTAGTATGAACCGTTTACTAGAGGAAAGTTTTTGCGTGCGCTCCTGGTAGTGCAAATCCACCTTAATACACATCGAGATGAGAGAATCAAGATCCGCAGGGAGTTCTCTGGAGATTAACTCGTCTTTAATACGATCGACCAAACCCTGCCAGAAAGTTGCTACTAGTGCTTCATTGTTCCATTTCAACTCGGAAGCCAAAGTCCGGCATTGAACTGCATATTGACCCACGGACAGGTAGCCCTGATGAAGGTTCAACAAACTAATAGCTGCAGAAGCGACTCTTCCGGGCTCATCTAAGACTCTTCTAAAGGACTTGATGAAAAAGGTTGTGTTGCTAAGGAGGGGATCCCCTCGTTCCCATAGAGGTGAGGCCCAGGCGAGAGCTTGACCGCTGAGGAGGGAGATGATAAACGCCACTTTTGTGCGTTCTGATGTGAAGGTCCCTGGGTTACATTCAAATTGAATGGTGCAGTGGTTCAGAAAACCCTTGCACCTCTTGGCATCTCCATCAAACTTTTCAGGTGTCGGAATGCGCAGACAGGAGGCTGCTGTAGAGACCGTAACCACACTGAAGGATGCAGATGCAGAGGAGGTTATGGCTGGAGTAGTTGGCAAGGAACCCTGTAAGACATCAAAACGGGTGGCAATAACTTGGACACATTGTAGGAGATGAACCTGGGCCGCGTCCTGTTGTTCAACCCGCTGAGCCAGGTGCAGAAGTAATTTCCGGGCCGACGGTTAACCAGACCCCACCATAGTCATTGCCAGAGTATACTGTCACAACTATATTTGCGTACCTGCTATTGTTGGCACAACTCAGAGGAAGGTGCGGAATCTAAAGTGCCCCTGGTATTCACCAGGGACCCCCGCAAGGAGGTATGGACTCCGCTGAAGGAACACGCAGGTCACGGTCCTTCCATGAGTCAACAGCGAGATACAAGAAGAGGTTGTCAGACAGGCCGGGTGGGTAACGTTCTGGTAATAGGAGTATCCGGAGGGATGGTGAGACAAGCCGGGTCAGTAACGTTCAAGTAGCGCAGTACAAGGGGGAGATCCCAAAGGGGTGGTCAAACGGTCCGAGTCAGAAGGGTCACAGGCAAACGAGGAAATTCAGGAACAATGCTGGAACTGGAAACACAGGAAAACGCTGGAGGCAGGAAGACCTGATACTCTGGCACAGGTGTGTTTACAGGAAGTGCCTTTTAAAGTTTGGGGAGCCAATAGGAGGGTAGAGACGCAGGCGGCCATCCCGAGGAGACAGCGGGACGGCGCCTGATAGGATGTTTTGGGAAGAAGAACTCAGGTCTAGATTTCTTGAATGGCAGTCTGCTGGGACCGCTTAACGTTTTAACATTCAACAGTGGAGACTTGGCTTTTGAGGGGGGGGAGAGATGACTACAGGACATTTAGGTCTGCTTACTCCTATGCAGCCAGCCATGACTTCTTGGGTGAGAAGAAAGAATGATAGACCCACTCTTGATGCGTCAGTGGCAAAGAAAGTAGTGCAACAGATAGATGTGGTAGCGTTGGAGGGGAGATGCACCCCATCATACATACATGGGCACCCACAAGTGATTTGGGAGGGGGACAGCGTTTTCCCCAGCAGCAAAGAATTAATGAAGCCCCACACTTGCCTGCCACTGGGCAGTTGTAACTTGAGCGATTGGGGGAAGGGGAATTTGAATCTTTGCTAGAAACAACCAGACAGGGCGCCCCAAAGTCTTTCTGCCCCTGGGCAATTGTCACTTAGGTATGTGAGAGAGGGGAGCGTGATCTCCAGAAACAGAGTACCTACCAAGGGACTATTTGCAGTTGAGCATTTGAGGTTGGGCAAGGCACCCAAGGGATGGAGGACTACAACTCTCCTACCATGGATGTGTGCACAGGAGTGGCCCAGTTTTATTGTTGTCTCATCTCATGGCACAGGGCAGCATAAAGCTCCACTCCAGCTGGGTGGGATGATATGCCTGCCCCCATGGGACCCTGGTGGGAGATCAAGAAACTGTGTACAGCTGTCTACCCCACCATCAGACCCAGGTGAAACCACAGCAGGCCAGATACTTTGTACTTGGGGGAGAAAGGTTTACTTGGGGCAAGGGCTAAAAAAGTGGGGGCGTTATATGACGAAACGAGTTTGATAACACCATATCCAGCCTAGTTTCTCAAAAAATGTGGATTATTGCATGTTCTTTTTAAAGCCCTTACTTTTGTTCCCCAGCTCAAGAGTACAACTGCAGTGTCTAATTACATGTGGATAAAGAGACATTGTAGCTCATTGCAAATATGTATATTGCTTATTGTATATTGTTGATGTGGCAGTGAGGTTACTATTCATTGTCCTTAAAGTGAAGCCAGGTAGGGACCAGGTTGCAAGACACCGGTGAGCAGGAACTAAAAGTAATCCCATAAAGGGTTAATGGCGCACACTATGTAGGCGGAGGAATCCCACCAATAAGGGTTTTTTGGGGATCTCTTTCAGAGATAATGTTTGTCTATAAAAATATATACAGAAAAGGGATAAAACCAATCTCCACTGCTGCACTGTCGTGGTTTATTGCACAACAACCACAGAAATACACAAATGTATATACACCAAAGACAAACAGGACAGATTGCGCTGCGGAGAATTTGTGTTGGTATAACTCAATAAAAGAACCTAGAGGATCCTCCCATCGCAATAAGAAACCAATTGACTAGTATCACATGAATAAATGTTTAATCACAGACAAAATAATCTAATAAATAATAAATATAATATCAATTGTAAACCTGTATAGCTGGCCAGCATACATTTGAAAGGTACCTTGATACAAAATAAAAATCAATTATAAAAAATGGTAAAAACCTAAAAAACCCAGAGGGGCTAGGTAAAGGAAGTCCAATATATTGACCGTACTTCTTAAATGAATAATATTGATCGGAAGCTCTTATAGAGAAAGCATGTATACATTCTATGTAACAAATCGATCAATAGTAATCACGAGACTCTCTTTCACTTCATGTTGTGTCTAATACTTCCAATATATGGTAATCAGCTATGTAGACACAGTCAGTATATGCTCCGTAACACTTATTATAGTAAGGAGCAATTCAAATCCAACCGAGATATTCAGCACCTTCTCAACAACATATATTAAATTCTTTGGAAAAACCGCAATTGAAATTCAGCAGTATTTTCCTTACCATTCGGCGTCTTCAACTCTCCGGAGGGATTTAAAATAGATGGAAATACAGGGATTTCGAAACTCACTATATTCACTAGTTAGTGAATGTTATAGTCGGCACACCCAAATCAGGGTTCAGATGTTAACCGCTCGTCAGCGGTAGTGGATCAGGTTGTAGAAAAACTTGTTCCTTTGCGCTGAATCGCGCCCGTCAGATGGGGCTTTAGTTGAAACAGTATCAAGCCAAAATTGCAAGTTATTGTATCAATATACACAGTTCCAAAAGAGATCAAAATTCAAGCCGACTATATTAGAGACAAAATCTCCGTGTCTCCGTGTTGGTGAGATGATAGTTGGTTTAGTGAGATGAAATCACAGACCTCAATCCCTGACGCGTTTCGTGCCTACTTCACGGCACGGAGATTTTGTCTCTAATATAGTCTGCTTGAATTTTGATCTCTTTGAACTGTGTATATTGATACAATAACTTGCAATTTTGGCTTGGTACTGTTTCAACTAAAGCCCCATCTGACGGGCGCGATTCAGCGCAAAGGAACAAGTTTTTCTACAACCTGATCCACTACCGCTGATGAGCGGTTAACATCTGAACCCTGATTTGGGTGTGCCGACTATAACATTCACTAACTAGTGAATATAGTGAGTTTCGAAATCCCTGTATTTCCATCTACTTTAAATCCCTCCGGAGGGTTGAAGACGCCGAATGGTAAGGAAAATACTGCTGAATTTCAATTGCGGTTTTTCCAAAGAATTTAATATATGTTGTTGAGAAGGTGCTGAATATCTCGGTTGGATTTGAATTGCTCCTTACTATAATAAGTGTTACGGAGCATATCCTGACTGTGTCTACATAGCTGATTACCATATATTGGAAGTATTAGACACAACATGAAGTGAAAGAGAGTCTCGTGATTACTATTGATCGATTTGTTACATAGAATGTATACATGCTTTCTCTATAAGAGCTTCCGATCAATATTATTCATTTAAGAAGTACGGTCAATATATTGGACTTCCTTTACCTAGCCCCTTTGGGTTTTTTAGGTTTTTACCATTTTTTATAATTGATTTTTATTTTGTATCAAGGTACCTTTCAAATGTATGCTGGCCAGCTATACAGGTTTACAATTGATATTATATTTATTATTTATTAGATTATTTTGTCTGTGATTAAACATTTATTCATGTGATACTAGTCAATTGGTTTCTTATTGCGATGGGAGGATCCTCTAGGTTCTTTTATTGAGTTATACCAACACAAATTCTCCGCACCGCAATCTGTCCTGTTTGTCACCGGTGAGCAGGAAGGCTAATTAGTATCCATTGTTCTCACAAGATTACTCCAGACATTTGGTCTACAATCTAGCAGGGGAGTTTCTGTGGAAGGACAGTTCATCTCCACTCGCCTCTTCAACCCCCTAGTTCAATGTTTAACAAGGAGACACCCAGGGGCTTGCCCATGAAGGGGACGACAGTGTGGAAATTTGAGCCTAGATTTAAGGAGCCATTCCAGGGGTGGAGGCGATGTTCATTCGGTGGATTTGATCCTGGAAGGTGCAGGTTTTAGACTTGCTGTTCTCTACCAGAGACTACATATGCAGCTTAGAGAGATCCATGGGCTTTGGATTTCTGCAGTTCAGGACAGCCAGGTGACAGTAACCCCTTAAGCTAGTGGTGTAAGGGACAGATAATGTAGTTAACCTGCCTGGCATTTATTTACTGTGTGTATATAATATTCTAGTGATTGTTTTTAATTCAATAAATATATTGTTCTACTTTCTAGCTGAATTTGCCCAAGTGATTATACAAATCCTAGAAGGTACTGGGTATACTTAACTGGCATAGTAAGGCACCCCCCTGGGTGGCCAGCCAGCGTGAAGTAGGTATAATTGGGCCAGAAAACCCGGTATCTTCACAGGGACATAGGGGTGTGTTAACTTCCCCTTGAGCAGCCATCAATTCTGTCTAAATGAATGGGCAGGTAAAGGGAAAATGTACATGAAGTCAAAGATCATCCAAAAAGCTTTCTGTTTGTCAAAAGAATTTGTGTGGCAACTGCATAAACAAATTACTGATATTGATGTTGGAATGTGACCAGACCAAATAGTGTCAAAATAGCCAGGGTTAAAAGGGGAAGTCTGCGTTTAAGACTTCTAGTGCCTAGGTAGATTTGTTTACCATTGTTGCTGAGATACCACAAAACAGCTGCATATATACAATTGCATTCAATGCACAGACTTTAATTTACATATTGTTGTATCTAATAGCATATCTACCAGAATTCTCTTACGGTTGACTTCCTCCTTAACACTGGCTACCTAGCTAGTTTGGGTCACCTGTTATCCTTATGGCTAATGATTCTTCAAATATGCAGGTAGCGTAGCTTACGTGATGTTTTAATCCATCCAGATGTTGATTTAATTGTTGCGATGATGAACATGAAATATTACATACCTACAGATGGGGGGGGGGGGAAATAGTTAAACAAAATACTCACTTTTGTAATTATATTATCTGACTGATAAGATGAGCTACACACATTTCATTAATATATTTGCTGTTATATGGTTGACACTGGAAACTGTGGGGTGTAGACTGTGGTCGATGAAACCTTGGCAATTCCACATTTAGCGCTGAAATGCAGGCTCCTCCCCTCTATAGCCCATTGGCTACAATCTAACCTCAGTATTTAACAAAGCCACGAAGGACAGAAAACAGGATACAGTACAAGAGGAAGAGTAGGACACAACATGCTTCACAGAAAACCCGAATCCTAAAAAGGAGAACAATGTGAGAATAAGAAACGGAATGGAACACAACAATTACAGGAAGTTCCAGTGTATCCCTTGAATTTCAGAGTAAAGAATTTAACACAAGTACAAAAATCACATTTTCTCTAACACTGGAGACTGTGGGGACATACTAACACTGTTCCTAAGGGAGGGAATGCTCTGAAATCACAGTGCGCAGCACCTTTCGTCCAAAACTGGCATCTTTGGATGCAAAAGTACTAAACCTGTAGAACAATTGCTCTGTTGAAGTCCCGTGATGCACTGAAAGGAGGAACCCACCAACCTGGTGGAAAGTGCACTCGCATTTACAGTGACATTGTGTCCCACTCCAAAGTAAGCCTGGCAAATTACCGAATGAATCCACCAGGCAATGGTCTGTTTAGAAGCTGGCCAGCCTCTTATGAACGTCATAAAGGACTAACAGATCATCCGTTCTGCTCAAATCCTTGCTCATGTCCACACAGATTCTCAGAGACAAAACCTTATCTAGAAAATGAAGACAACTGTCTTTCTCTGGAGACTTATCCCGGTCCAAAGTCGGAATCACAACCTCCAGATTCAGGTGGAACCAAGAGACCACCTTGGGTTGAAAAATGAAGAGCAGATGTCTACAATACAAAGCTCCCAGCTCCAGCAGAAGAGATGGCTAACAGGAAGACTGGCTTTCTGGTTAGTAATTGGTTAGGAGTCCTTCGAACAAACTGTTTTAGGAGGGGTGGATGCTGCAAGGCAGTCAGCAACAAATTCATGGAGCCACTGGAGCAATGTGGGAAGGTCTGAACCATAGAAAAAGAGTCAGTTTTGTTTGAAAAATTGTCTTGCAGAAATTGCAGCAATCTGTCCAGCCTGAAAGAAGAAGTAGGAATCTTCCTCCAAATGAGGTAATGGTCAGAGGCTATGGCCACATCCCGTTCCTCACGGGATGAGAATCTGAGTCATAACCCTCCAGGACCTGAGGGAGCAGTGCGGAGATCCAGCAGTTGTAGCGGGCTCCTCTCCAAAGTAGAGTATACCTGAACTAACCCTGCATTGACCTAGCCAGGTCACACCTGGCTGGTTGGACATGTGCAAAAGGGGCCAATAATTATAGTTCCAAGGGGGTTGGCTCAGGTGAGAAAATGAGGCCACAACAGAAAGGGCAGAGGGGGTATCCCCTCCCTGCTTCATTATTGCATAAGCTGAGAAATAGCCTATGCCAGGGACCTCCGCCTCACATGACATCCACAGGGCATCCTCCCTGGACTTTAGAGGAGGCAAATTGGCATGACAACTGGAGTCAGCAAAAAATCTTTACTACTGTCCCACCTCCAGGCTCAGCCCTGGATGAACTCCCCTTCCAAAACATAACAGAAAGCAAGGGAAGAAAAGAGAACAAGACAACAGTTGCACAATCCAAGAGGATGTGGAACTGAATAGACACAAGCCAATATAAGGAGAGAAAAAAATCCCTGTAGCTAAAGGAGGTAGATGGCGAGAAGAAGCTCTGCTGCACCAGGATGCTCCCAAAATGGCTGCTTTATCTGTCTTGGCGGGCTGGCCTAGCTAAGAATCCCCACCTGGAAGGAGGTGCTGCAGGTATTTCACCTTTCCTCAGGGCCCAGAACTAATATGTCACCATCCTGAGGACAGTCCCCTTAGCAGTCCAGTCCCTAGTGGAGAAATCATATGCAGGGAAGCCCCCCTCACCTGACCCCCCTGGACACTCATACTAAATAACTAGGAACCAAAGATACCTTATCACATTGACAAGGGGAAGGAGCTGCAACTCCCAACCCGATACCCACTCCAAAAGATGGGGGTATCTACTTACAGGTGCTGCTACGCCTCAGGTGCACGGTTCGATACCGCATCTGGCCCAATATCCATGGCCAAACAGTAGAAATAAAATAAAAAACAGCACTCGTAAAACATAATAAACGTACAGGGCTGTCATAGGCAATCATATATATGGGCCCAACTCCTGTGGGCTCTTAACAAAAACAGAGGTTAGAATGTAGCCAAAGAAGTATAAAAGGGGAGGAGCCTGCATTTTGGTGATAAATTTGCAAGTGCTAAGGCTCAGGTGAATACATCCTACACCCCAAAATCTCAAGTGTCCCCCATGTAAAAGAATTGTCTAGCAAGTTCTCATTGAAATAACCAACTGTCTAGTTAATGTAGCAAATGAGAATGAGGTTCATCCCCGAGACCATATTCCTGAAACGAGGAAGCAATTACATTAATGGTTAGCTCATTATTACAAATTGTGCACTCCTGTTCAATAAAGCTCTCTTGAGCAGAATATACTAAAGGGCTTTGTCAAAAAGTAGACAACATCTTTAAACTTATATTACCTAGTTGCATGGGTGTACTTATCCACATAGAACAATACACTCTATTTGGCATGAAATCTCTGCAGAGATAAGAACACAAATCAATTGTTCCAACTCAAAGGTGACTTGGGAATGCAGATTAGGCATTAACTGTTTTCAAGAGGCTGATGTAAAAATTAATTGTTAACACTAGTAAAACTTTTAGTGCTTGACAAGTTCTATTGAAGTGAAAAGATTGTAAGAATTCAGACTTTTCAAGCAGAATTGATACATTTAAACAAATGTTCAGTTAGAAACCATTTAAAGAATACAATACATTAATGGTGTGAAAAGTTATTGTCACGCTATAGGCCTATGAGGCTGAAGATGATATGACACTAACCGGTATTGGTGCCACTGGTCAAACAGGCGCGGAGTCTAACGTACCCCTGATGTTCACCAGGGACCCCCGCAAGGAGGTTTGGACTTCGCAGCAGAGAGCACGCAGGTCGCGGTCCTGTTAGCCAGTTACCAGTGTAGCGTAGAGAGGTCAGACGGTTCCGGGTCACAGCAATCAGGAATATCAGGTACAAAAGGGTAATCCAAAGAATAGTCGCCAAGCCAAAGTCACAGTACAGAATGGGTCACACAGAAGAGTAGAATGGTCGCCAAGCCGGGGTCACAACAGGTAATCAGGAATCAGAACACTCAGGAGTATGGAGGAATAGGGAAGCCAGGAACACTGGTGGTGAACCTGTTACTCTGGCACCCTAATGGCGCCAGAGGCAGGTTTAAATAGAGTCTAGACTGAATTGACTGGTGGAGAGCGGAGGCGGCAGCGGGAACAGAAGCAGCGTCCCGTTGCCTAGCAACGGAACGGAGACCAGGGCGCATGCGCCCGCTATTCGGAAGTCCACAGGCAGCCGACGGGGAGATCAGACGTCCGTTCCCCGTCTGACAGGGGAATCAGCGGTGACGGCGTCTGACAGTACCCCCTCCCCTCCTCCCTCTCAGAGAAGGATTGTCTTTCCTTAGAAATTTTGCAAGGAGACGAGAAGCATGAGGGTCGGCCTCCGAGACCCACGATCTCTCCTCCGGACCATAACCTCTCCAGTGTACAAGATACTGCGGTTTGCGCTGGAAGAAACGTCTCTTCAGAATCCTCTCGATCTTGAATTCCTCCCCTAAAGATGTTTTAATAGGTGGAGGAGGAGCAGGTTCTCTGAAGAATTCGTTGAGAATCAGCGGTTACAGCAATGAAATATGAAATGTGTTATGGATTCTAAGAGACGGAGGTAATGCAAGTTTGAAGGAGACGGGATTAATGACTTGTGATATGGCAAAGGGACCAATAAATTTAGGAGCCAATTTCATGGATGGAACTTGAAATCGAAGATTGCGTGTAGAAAACCAAACACGGTCTTCTACCCTTAGTACTGGAGCAACTCTTCTATGAAGATCAGCCGATTTCTTCTGTCTCTGTACAGCAGTAGACAGTGCTTCTTTGGTTTGAGACCAGATTTGAGAGAAGTCATGGATGAGAGTATCAGCCGCTGGTACTAGAGAGGAGGGAGCTTCGGACAAGAGAGGAGGAGTGGGATGTCTGACGTAGATAATAAAAAATGGAGAACGCCCAGAGGAGGAATGTAGAAGATTGTTGTGGGCGAATTCCGCCCAATACAGAAGATCATTCCATGTCGTTTGATGATCAGAAGCAAAACACCATAGAAAACACTCCAAGTCTTGATTCACTCGTTCTGTCTGTCCGTTAGTTTAGGGGTGATATCCAGAAGAAAATTTGAGACTGACTCCAATCTTTTTACAAAAAGCTCTCCAGAACTTAGCGACAAATTGTACTCCTCTGTCAGAGATGATCTCTTGAGGGCATCCATGAAGACGGAAGATGTTCTTTAGAAACAAATCTGCGAGTTTAGGAGCAGAAGGGAGTCCTTTACAAGGAGTGAAGTGTGACATTTTTGAAAAGCGGTCTACCATGACCCAGATGGTATTGTAGCAATTTATCAAAGGAAGATCGGTGGTGAAGTCCATCGTAATGCTGGTCCAGGGAGAAACCGGAATAGGCAGAGGAAGGAGAAGACCAGGAGGATTTTGTCTTGGCACCTTGTGGCGTGCACAAACCGAACATGCAGATACGAATTTTTGAACATCTGAAGCCAGTTTAGGCCACCAATAATATCTGGAGAGGAATTCTTTGGTTCTCTTGTAACCGGCATGGCCGGCAAATTTGGACTTGTGAGCCCAACATAGTAGTTTAGAGCGGAGATGAGGTTCCACGAATGAACGCCCTGGAGGGGGCGAGATTACTGAAGAATTGGTGATGGCCACTGTTTATATTGGATTTAGAATCATCTTGTTGTCTAGACAAGTGAGAGTACCGTCATTATCAAAGGACCTGGAGAGAGCATCGGCCTTGGAATTTTTGGAACCGGGACGAAAGGTTAGAATGAGTTGGAACCTGGCAAAGAAAAGAGACCAGCGAGCTTGACGGGGGTTAAGACATTGTGCTTCCTGGAGATAAGTAAGATTTTTATGATCTGTCATGACCGTGACGGGATGTAATGCACCCTCTAGTAAGAGACGCCACTCTTCAAGGGCAATCTTGATGGCTAATAATAATTTCTTGTCACCGATTCCATAATTAAGTTCAGTGCTAGAGAATTTCTTAGACAGGAATCCACAAGTTTCTAATGTTCCTGAAGCAGATTTTTGGGAAAGTATAGCTCCAATCCCGACTGAAGAAGCGTCCACTTCAATAAAAAACGGTCTCCCTTGGTCTGGCTGTTTGAGTATAGGGGCCGAAAGAAATGCTTCTTTAAGAGTTTTGAAGGCCAATATGGCTTCGACAGGCCATGGTTTGCTGCAGGCACCTTTTCGAGTTAAAGCTGTAATTGGACAGATAATGGACGAAAAGCCTTTAACGAACTGCCGGTAATAATTGGCAAAGCCGATAAAGCGTTGGGTAGCTTTGAGACCAATAGGTAATGGCCAGTTGACAATGGCCTTCACTTTCTGCGGATCCATCAGCAGGCCGGTGCCAGAAACTATGTATCCTAGAAATGGAACTTGTGAACGCTCAAAAAGGCATTTCTCCAGCTTGCAATATAAGGAATGTTTCCGGAGGCGAGAAAGAACAGTCTTGACATGGAGACGATGAACATGTAAGTCAGATGAAAATATCAAAATATCGTCCAGGTAGACAATTACAAATTGATACAGAAGATCCCAGAAGATCTCGTTGACAAAATCTTGAAACACTGCAGGGGCATTGCAAAGTCCAAACGGCATGACTAAGTACTCATAGTGCCCGTCACGGGTGTTAAATGCCGTTTTCCACTCATCGCCCTTTCAAATGCGGATTAAGTTGTAGGCCCCTCTGAGATCTAATTTAGAGAAGATTTTGGCTCCTCTAATCCGGTCGAACAATTCAGTGATCAATGGGAGCGGATAGCGGTTCTTGATGGTAATATCATTAAGACGGCGGTAGTCTATGCACGGTCTTAATGAACCGTCTTTTTTCTTTACAAAAAAGAATCCGGCTCCAGCTGGCGAGGTAGACTTTCTAATAAATCTTCTTTGAAGGTTATCTGATATATATATAAAGACATTGCCTTAGTCTCAGGGAGAGCTAGAGGATAAACTCTACCTTTGGGAATAGTTTTGCCGGGAATTAGCTCAATAGGACAATCCCATGCTCGATGTGGAGGGAGCGTCTCTGCAGCGGTTTTGCTAAACACATCAATAAAGTCTAAATACGGCTCTGGTAGTTTGAGGTGGGAATCCAGAGAGAGACAAGGAAGTTGGTTAGGAGGAAGTATTCTCGAGAGGCATTGATTGAAGCATGAGGAGCCCCAGGAGGTAACTTGAGCGAGAGCCCAATCGAATTGTGGCGAATGTTTCCTGAGCCATGGTAGCCCTAAAATGATGGAATTAACGGACTGTGGGATAACCAGGAACTGAATCCACTCTTGATGGAGAACCCCTACCTGCAACTGAACTGGAGCAGTAGTGTCAGTGATGGAACCGTTGCTGACACGGTTACCGTCAACTGCAGTAAGAACCAGAGGTTGCGGCAATGGAGTGCAGGGTATGTGAAGCTTCGACACCAGAGTGGCAGAGATAAAATTTCCTGCAGATCCGGAATCCACAAAAGCAGAGCAATTTAGGGAAGAGTCCGAAAATGTGAGGGTGACAGGCATCAGAAAACTGTTATCTTTGGAAGGAGAGGGAGAATGGAGACATGAACCTAGAACAACCTCCCTGGTGTTGCCTAGGCGGTGAAGTTTTCCGGCCTTCTTGGGACAAGAAGATAACAGATGGCCGGATTCTCCACAGTACAAACACAAACGATTCTTGATCCTGCGTTCTCTCTCATCCCGTGACAGACGAGAGCGTCCAATTTGCATCGGCTCTTCCGCCGGGAGAGCTGGAGATTGAAAACGAGGAGCCAAACGTACAGTGCGACGACCTTGGACCCTCTCCTGAGAGCGCTCTTGAAGGCGAATGTCTACCTTGACACACAAAGAGACCAATTCGTCAAGCTTGGATGGAAGCTTTTGCGAAGCCAGTGCATCCTTGATAGGGTCTGACAGGCCTTGCCAATAGGTGGCGAAGAGAGCTTCATCATTCCAGCCTAATTCTGAGGCTAAGGTACGGAACTGAACCGCGTATTGACCTGCAGTTAAAGAACCTTGGCGAAGAGCTAACAAACTGGATGCAGCCGAAGACACACGACCTGGTTCATCAAATACCCTCCGGAAGTTTTCAATGAAAGTGTCAGAATGAAGGAGAGATCCATCTCTTCATTCCCACAGTGGCGAGGCCCAAGCTAGGGCCTGTCCCGTCAAGAGAGAAATTATATAGGCCACCTTAGCTCTCTCAGATGCAAAGTTTTCCGGTGAAAGTTCAAACTGGATGGAACACTGGTTTAGGAATCCACGGCATTTCTCTGGGGTTGGAATCCGTAGTGTTCTAGAAGTAGCCAGTGCTGCGCTTGGTGGAACAGCAGCCGGAGCAGGATCAGGAACTGGGGCTGCTGCCTGAGAAGTGCTCAGGGCATCCAAGCGGGAAATCACTCCATGTAAACACTGCAAGAGTTGTGCTTGGTTGGCTTCCTGGCGTTCTACCCGTACTCCTAAATGGATGAGGAGGTCTCGGGATGAGGGTTCTCCGGTACCGTCAGTCATGGCCAGAGTAAACTGTCACGCTATAGGCCTATGAGGCTGAAGATGATATGACACTTACCGCTATTGGTGCCACTGGTCAAACAGGCGCGGAGTCTAACGTACCCCTGGTGTTCACCAGGGACCCCCGAAAGGAGGTTTGGACTTCGCAGCAGAGAGCACGCAGGTCGCGGTCCTGTTAGCCAGTTACCAGTGTAGCGTAGAGAGGTCAGACGGTTCCGGGTCACAGCAATCAGGAATATCAGGTACAAAAGGGTAATCCAAAGAATAGTCGCCAAGCCGAAGTCACAGTACAGAATGGGTCACACAGAAGAGTAGAATGGTCGCCAAGCCGGGGTCACAACAGGTAATCAGGAATCAGAATACTCAGGAGTATGGAGGAATAGGGAAGCCAGGAACACTGGTGGTGAACCTGTTACTCTGGCACCCTAATGGCGCCAGAGGCAGGTTTAAATAGAGTCTAGACTGAATTGACTGGTGGAGAGCGGAGGCGGCAGCGGGAACAGAAGCAGCGTCCCGTTGCCTAGCAACGGAACTGAGACCAGGGCGCATGCGCCCGCTATTCGGAAGTCCAGCAGCAGCCGACGGGGAGATCAGACGTCTGTTCCCTGTCTGACAGGGGAATCAGCGGGGACGGCGTCTGACAGTTATATTAACAGCAGATAAAAATATCCTTAAACTTTGTCAAGCTTTGATAATACTACTTAAAGATAAAATATTTCAATAGAGATCATGTCAGAACATACAGTCATGGCCAAAAGTTTTGAGAATGACACAAGTATTGGTTTTCACAGAGTTTGCTGCTTCAATGTTTTTAGACCTTTTTGTCAGATTTTGCTATGGCATACTGAAGTAAAATTACAAGCATTTCATAAGTGTAAAAGACTTTTATTTTAATTACATTATGTTTATGCAGAGAGTCAATATTTGCAGTGTTGACCCATCTTTTTGAAGACCTCTGCAATTCGCCCTGGCATGCTGTCAATCAACTTCTGGGCCACATACTGACTGATCGCCGCCCATTCTTACCTAATCAATGCTTGGAGTTTGGCAGAATCTGTGGGTTTTTTGGTTTTTTTCCACACGTCTCTTGAGAATTGACCAGAAGTTCTCAATGGGATTAAGGTATGGGGAGTTTCCTGGCCATGGACTTAAATTTTCGATGTTTTGATCCCCGAACCACTTAGTTATCATTTTTGCCTTATCGCAAGGTGCTCCATCATGCTGGAAAAGGCATTGTTCGTTACTAAACTGTTTTTGGATGGTTGAGAGAAGTTGCTCTTGGAGGATGTTTTGGTGTCATTCTTTATTCATGGCTGTGTTCTTAGGCAAAATTGTAAGTGAGCCAACTCCCTTGGCTGAGAAGTAACCTCACACATGAACGGTCTCTGGATGCTTTCCTGTTGGCATGACACAGGACTGATGGTAGCACTCACCTTTCCTTCTTCGAACAAACGTTTTTCTAGATGCCCCAAACAATCTGAAAGGGGATTCATCAGAGAAAATGACTTTACCCCAGTCCTCAGCAGTCCAAACCTTTACCTTTTGCAGAATATCAGTCTGTCCCTGATCTTTTCCCTGGAGAGAAGTGGCTTTTTTGCTGTCCTTCTTGACACCAGGCCATCCTCCAAAAGTCTTTGCCTCACTGTGCGCACTCACATCTGCTTGCTTCCATTCCTGAGCAAGCTCTGCACTGGTGGTGCCCCGATCTCGCATCTGAATTAACTTTAGAAGACGGTCCTGCCGCTTGCTGGACGTTCTTGGGCGCCCTGAAGCCTTCTTCACAACTATTGAACTTATCTCCTTGAAGTTTTTGATGATCCGATAAACGGTTGATTTAGGTGCAATTTTACTAGCCGCAATATCCTTGCCTGTGAAGCCCTTTTTGTGCAAAGCAATGATAACTGCATGCGTTTCTTTGCAGTTAACCATGGTTAGCAATGATTTCAAGCACGACGCTTCTTTTAAAGCTTCCAGTCTGTTACTCTAACTCAATCAGCATGACAGAGCGATCTTCATCCTTGTTCTCGTCAACACTCTCACCTGTGTTAACTAGAGAATCACTGACCTGATGTCAGCTGGTCCTTTTGTGACAGGGCTAAAATGCAGTGGAAATGTTGTTTTTGTGATAAAGTTCATTGTCATGGCAAAGAGGGACTTTGAAATTAATCACAATTTATCTGATCACTCTTCAAGACATTCTGGAGTATATGCAACTTGCCATTAACAATACTGAGGAAGCAGACTTTGTGAAAAATAATATTTGTGTCATTCTCAAAAATTTTGGCCATAACTGTACTGTGCCTCATTCATGCCAGAGAGTTACAAAAATAGTATACTTTAAACTGTTGTCTATAGTGTATTTGGACAATATTTGCATTATTCCTCCTATTATCTCAGAAAAAGGTGTTTTTTTTCACCAGAAGGCAGCAGAAAAGTACACCGCTACTTGTTTATATCACTAGTTTAGAACACAGGATGTAATTGACATTTTAGCTGGCATGGCATTATAAAGAGGATAACGTAATGGAACACATTTTAATGAAATTTTAATCACAGATTATATGTGTTACAAATTAGGGTGGTATAAATAGAGGGTTATAGAAAATGTTAGATCACTTGTAATAATTAGTTAATGATAACTGAAATGCCAGTGTATAACTATTAAAAGTTATAAACTTTTACAGAAATGCATGGCAAACCTCAACAGTCTAAACCCAAAGTTTCTGAAACATTGAAAAAGTCACTGAAAAAAGAGGAAGTTTCAAAATGGAAGAATATTTAGGTTGAAAATAATATAAAAAATAAAAATATATACTTCATAATTATTTATTTCAGAAATAAATTGTGTATTAGAATGAAACGTCTGGAACAATATAGATATATGTCTTTTTTAAATATATCATTACAAAGGTTTTTAAAATATGTTGGTCATGTGTGCTTCCACTTCCCATTAAGGGGACAGATGGAAATTAGAGGTATAATTATTACTTTACCCAAACATCAAGTATTATCTTTGCTGTAAGGAGATACCACAATTCAAGTCTAGTAAAATACTTGATTAAGGGCTGAGAAAACTCATTAGTATCCTGTCAGATCCAGCAGTTTTCTCCTGAGATAGCCCAATGATATCACCAGGAATTCTTAAACAATAAAGGCATTATGTGTCTGCAATGTGTGTGACAAGAGCAAGAGAACAGAAATTCTATAAATAACTCTTTGAGATATCACTTAAAATATATCCTGTCTTTGTCACTCAGTTGCAAAGAGCTAGGTAAGAAAATACCTAAAGTGGGCTTCAACCCATAAAGCAAAAGGCAAGCATACAATTGTAATTTATATGAAAACAGAAGTGATTTACTTAAGATAATGGGCCTCATTTAGAGTTAGGAGCACAGCAAAAAAAGGTGCAAATTGGCACCTTGGCAAATCATGATGCACAGAGTGGGAAAGGGCATGTCGTAGATCAACTCTAAATTGTAATGCAACAATAAAGCTGTCCATTATTTGTGTGATGCATGCAAAGCAGCCAGTAATTTCCACAAATTAAAAAAATAAAAACATTTACAAATTGTAAATAGGTTTGTCCAGGACAAATCTGCTCTTTATTTTGCTTTGCTATTACCTCTAAATGAGGCCCAGCGTGCGCAACCAACCGACAGTTTTCAAAAGTCCATTTAATTACTCCAATTCCGATGTATTCAGAAACCTGCGTTTAGCTGTTATTGAATAAGGAAAGGCTCTCACTCCAATCTTTTTTTTTTTTCTTACTAGATAAGAACACAAATTAAGCAGAAAAATTAGTAATCGGGTAAGATGAGGTTAGAATTTGAGTAAGCTTTAGCACAATAGAAAAATATTATATATCTGCGCAAACACCAGTTGATATCGGTGATGGCTGCCAAAATGGGGACAATGTAAACGGGGGGGACCCCTCCTCCCTGGTTGAACTGTGAAATGACCACAAGAAAAACTTGGGGTGGTCCCCAGGCGCCTGTACATATAAACAATGGTAGTGGATGAGTTAATGAATATTTATTGAAACATAAACACAATGGTGAAGTGGAGGCATAAACTTACACCTTCTAGTGCTGCAATAATTTAAAACAAGCACAGTAAACATCCAGCAGTCCTGCTGGTATGCATAAAAGTTCCAAAAAGCAGACAGCCGTCTGTTTGATACTCTTCTAATAGAAAAGTGGTTGCCAAGTCTGAAAGCAATTAAAAATTCGCCATGTGTATTAGGCCCAAACAACAATAGGTATTGTGATCTCGTTGACTGTAAAAAACTAGTATCCGTCCAAGGTGCACAATAAATAGTTAGTTGAAAACAATGTAAGTTGGCAATTGCTTTGAGGGTGCTAACAGCTCCGGTATACCTCATAAGGGATAGGGAACAGAGAAGGGGGTTAACTCACCCTGCTTCTGCAGGATCTATTCCACAGGTGTCCGTATGGGGAAGCCGCTGTACGAGTCTCCGTCCACGCTGTTAGACATCCAGCTGCCGAGTGAAAGTTGGTTGTTCGCGCATGCGCATGCGGATGGGATTATCCAGTCTGTATTAGCGTGATGCCGGCTTGTCAGTGAGAGATGTAAATGCTGTTGGTTATTGGTAAATCCGTTTAGATTAGGTCCTACGCGTTTCACCCAATGAAGGGCTTCCTCAGGGATGCATACATCCCTGAGGAAGCCCTTCATTGGGTGAAACGCGTAGGACCTAATCTAAACGGATTTACCAATAACCAACAGCATTTACATCTCTCACTGACAAGCCGGCATCACGCTAATACAGACTGGATAATCCCATCCGCATGCGCATGCGCGAACAACCAACTTTCACTCGGCAGCTGGATGTCTAACAGCGTGGACGGAGACTCGTACAGCGGCTTCCCCATACGGACACCTGTGGAATAGATCCTGCAGAAGCAGGGTGAGTTAACCCCCTTCTCTGTTCCCTATCCCTTATGAGGTATACCGGAGCTGTTAGCACCCTCAAAGCAATTGCCAACTTACATTGTTTTCAACTAACTATTTATTGTGCACCTTGGACGGATACTAGTTTTTTACAGTCAACGAGATCACAATACCTATTGTTGTTTGGGCCTAATACACATGGCGAATTTTTAATTGCTTTCAGACTTGGCAACCACTTTTCTATTAGAAGAGTATCAAACAGACGGCTGTCTGCTTTTTGGAACTTTTATGCATACCAGCAGGACTGCTGGATGTTTACTGTGCTTGTTTTAAATTATTGCAGCACTAGAAGGTGTAAGTTTATGCCTCCACTTCACCATTGTGTTTATGTTTCAATAAATACTCATTAACTCATCCACTACCATTGTTTATATGTACAGGCGCCTGGGGACCACCCCAAGTTTTTCTTGTGGTCATTTCACAGCTTTAGCACAATGTTAAACGTCACAGTGACATTTTACCAGCATAGTGAATTTGCCTTGCAAGACAGGTACCATTGATTGGTAAATTAAAAAACAGGAGTGTGGCATATATCTCAACATAGTGGAGGAGTGATATAATGCTGGGAAATGTAGAGTTAAATGACAAATACTTACTCTGTACACAGCTACTCTATAAAGATCACACCACTCTAATTTTAAGATATTTAATTCTGTACTTAAACACTCACTTACCTTACACCTATAGCGTGATTTGTCCTAAAACACAACAAAGGAACAAAGATCAAGTTAATACACATACATGCAAAAAAAATTAAAAAAATAATAACATACAAATGAAAAATATTTTTTCTTGGTCAATCCCCAAGTTATTACTTTTCAATACACATTATGGAAAATTTGGTTTAAACAGAAATGACTGTTCTTGACTGAAATCATATTTCAGGCTCAGACTAACACACTGTGCCTCCCCAAGTCAATTTTGCTGTGTATCCCCAACTTCTACCACGCCCCATAAAACAAAAGCATTAAAAGAGGATTTATATACTTACGTTAAATCCGTTTCTATGATTCCGTCTGGGGGACACTGCTTACCATGGGGTGTGAAGGGAAGCATGGGAGTTGGCACCTAGCTAGTAAATTTCTAGCATTGCTGACAGACCCCTCCCCTCCTCTCTACATACCCCCGCCTCTTCCTCTTCAGTTAATTCAAAAAGCCCCAAGGAGAAAGGTCAATCAAACAAGAGCATATAGAGGAAAGGCAGAAGGGAGGGATCGCAGTGTCCCCCAGACGGAATCAGAGAAACGGATTTAACGTAAGTATATAAATCCTCTTTTCTCTTTCATCCAGTCTGGGGGACACTGCTTACCATGGGGACGTTCTAAAGCAGCCCGCTTAAGGGTGGGACCGCTCTGAAAGCCCCGCTCATAGAGCACTACAAGCGAAATCTTCATCTGCGGATGCGAATACATTAAATTGATAGAATTTGGCAAATGTGTGGACAGAAGACCAGGTGGCTGCCCTGCAAAGCTGGTCAGCAGAAGCCCCATTTCTTGCTGCCCATGACGCCCCTACCGATCTGGTGGAATGGGCCATAAGTCTCTCCGGCACAGGCAGGTTAGCTGTCATTTAAGCCTGCCTAATAGTTGCCGTAACCCATCTTGCAATGGACTGTTTAGAGGCTGGCCAGCCTCTTTTGTTAGAATCATATAGGACAAACAGAGAATCGTTTTGTCTAATCCGAGATGTTCTTTTGACATAAATACGGAAAACCCTGACCACATGTAACTTTTTCATAGACTGCCGATCAGAGTGAGAAGAAGATGAAAAAACCGGAACTACAATTTCCTGGTTCAAATGGAAAGAGGACACCACTTTTGGAACAAAGGAGGGGAGTGTTCTCAGAACCGCTCGGTCCTCATGAAAAACCAGATATGGCTCCCGGCAAGACAGAGCTCCCAATTCCGATACCCTACGTGCCGATGCAATTGCTAAAAGAAAAACAACTGTTATGTACTTGCCCTTAGTTTTGCCCTCATTCAAGATGGCCGTGATTGCCTCATGAAGTTTCCATCTTGGATCTCTGTTATGAACTTGCCCTTACAAAAGCCCTTATCCAAGATGGCCGGGACTGTCTCATGAAGATTCCATCTTGGATCCCATTTCCTGTTTGGGCCTAGAAAAAGCACTTCCTGTTATGAAGCCTTTGCACGAGTATTGTGTTTGTATCTGAACCAGATGCTTCCACAGAACCTTGCCTCCTTGTGATTTGGACTACAAGTACTTGATACTTCCACCAGACCTTTATACTCTTGTGACTTTGGACTTTATTTGTTGGACACTGGAGATTTATTTGTATACCAAAATAAATCCTGTTGAATTCAGAAATACCTGGCTATTGGGTTCCGTTTGTGATACCAGAAGTGCGACAACAACCTTCCAGGTCAAACACCTAAAATCTGCCTCAGGTAAAGGTTCAAAGGGAGGCCCTTCAAGCATGTCCAGTACCAGGTTAAGATCCCATGGTGCTGTAGGTGGAACATAGCGAGGTTGAATATGTAAGACTCCCTGAAGAAAAGTCTTGATATCTGGCAAATCCGCTAATTTCCGATGAAAAAAGACTGACAGTGCCGATACCTGAACCCTTAGGGAACCTAAATGAAGACCTGTTTCCAGCCCATGCTGAAGAAAAGCCAATAAGCGAGGGAGACGGAAGGAAGACGTGTGATATGACCTATTTTCACACCATCTGATATAGGTTCTCCAAATCCGCTGATAGATGCGAGCCGTAACTGGTTTTCGAGCTTGCATCATAGTGTTAACTACACTAGAGGAAAAAACCCTAGCCCTCCAGAGGCTGGCTTCAACCTCCATGCCATTAAACTGAGCTGAGGAAAATTCTGGTGACTAAAGGGAACTTGAAGAAGGAGGTCATCTCGTGGCGGAAGACCCCCCATGCCTTAGCATGGGAATCGGAGAAACCAGGTATCCCAACCTGAGCTCCCATGACATCGTCATTTCGTTCCCTGCCACCGCTAAGGGATCTCTTGCCCTTGCTAAAAACCTGTGAACCTTCTTGTTGTGTCTGGAGGCCATGAGATCTATATCCGGAAGACCACACCTCTGAACTAGAGACTGAAATACATCCGGATGGAGTGACCACTCCCCCGGGATCATTTGATTTCGACTTAGATAGTCGGCCTCCTAACCCCTTATTCTTGGAATGAATACTGCCGAAATTGCCGGAACCTATTGTTCTGTCCAACAAAAAAAGTTCCTTCTAAAGGGTTGACGAAAGGAGCTGACCCGAGAAGTGCTGCCCCTACCTGAGAATACCGGCAAAGAAGTGCTTTTGCCCCCTGTTGCCTGGGAAATCATAGTATCCAATTCCGGCCTGAACAAACCTGCTGCTGAAAAAGGAATGGATTCAACGGACTTCTTTGATTCCGAATCTCCTTCCCAGGATTTCAGCCATAACGTTCTTCTTGCTGAAATGGATGCAGCCTGAATAGAGGAGGACACAGACGCTTAGCTCTGAGCCGCCTCATAAAGGTACCCCAATGCCTCTTTCAGATGCAAAGCCAGGGAAGTAACTCCGAGTCCTGTAAGGCCTCTGCCAGTTGGTCTGCCCATGTTTCCATGGCTCTAGCAACCCAAGCTGAAGCAAATGCGGGTCTAAAGGAAGAACCCGCAGCCACAAATATAGATTTTAGCTGGGATTCCACCCTGCGATCATTGACATCCTGCAGAGTTGCCGAACCTGAGACTGGTAGCAAAGTGTGTCTGGCCAAACAGGCTACTGGAATATCTACCTTAGGAATACTCTCCCAGCGGCCACATCTTCCTCCTGTAATGGATACAGGGAAGAGAACTTTCTGGGAACAGAGAACCTTCTATCAGACTGTTTCCAGGCTCCCTCTGCAATATCTCTGAGTTCTACTGAAGGGGGAAAACGAATAGCCTTCCTTTTGGCCTTCTTAAAGAGACTTCTTTCTCTAGGAGTAGGATCCTCCGGTTCAGGGAGGTCCAACGCCTCTCTTACCGCTAAAACCAAATCATTAACAAAATGGCTTTTAGGGTCTTCTTCCTGCACCAAAAGTTGCCCCTGGTCAGGTTTAGAATATACTTCTCCCTCCTCCTCAGAAACCCCCTCCGGGTCTGAAAGGACCATAAGGATATTAGTGGGTCTAGGCCTCTTCCTCTTAGCAGGCGGGATGTTTGGGGATTCAAGTAACTGGTTTAGCTTATCCAAACCCTTAATAAAAGCTGCGGACCATGCCGGCTCTGTGGGAACAGGGGCCTGGTCTGTAAGCAATGAGGAAGGTCCTGGCATAGACTCTTCAAAAGAACCTATGGGAGCAGGAAGGCCCAAAGGCGTACTAGCACTATTAGCCACCGCGGCTGCCACAGTAGACATCAGCTGATTGGACTGTGACACCATCTGTGCTAAAGAGGAAACAGACTGTGTCAGGGAGGCCACCCAGGCCGGTTTCCTCCGTCAGTGGGGCTGCAACAAGCTGGGATTGCGTAGGGGGACCCCCTGCATCGCAGACAGAACATAGAGCCAACGGGTCCCTCTGCCCACTAGGTAATTTTGCATTACACTTTGAACAAGTGAAACACTTTACTTTAGGGCCCTTTCCTTTAGCTGTCATTTTACAAAGGAAGGCACACCAAACATACAGACTTAAATTTAGCTGTTAGAGAGCGAGAGACAGCATAGAAAACAATATGAAAAAGAAAAAAAGAACAGGCATAAAAGTTATACTTGTAAATTATTAAACCAAAATAAAATAACTTGGCAAGTGGGAGAACTATAATATAATTTCCACTAGCCTACTTTGCAGTCAGCAATACAATAATATATGTTTAAATAAATCAGATACTTAGCCCAAACAGGGGAGAAGTCCAACAGCAGTGCCTGGTGTCTGCTCCCTCTGATCTGTGTCCTTTCCCGGAATTATATTTGGCGCCAAAAAGGCTGGCCTAATCCAACTTTCCATGGAGAGCAGGGGAGCTCTATATCATAGCTCCACCCCCCCTCTGATAATGCTGTCTCTCCGTAGTGCTTTTCCTGCCCCATTAGCGGGGAGGAGAAGAAAACAAATAGTATATGGCAGAGTAGTGGAGACCTCAATTGAGGTCTCCACAGCGGATTTTCACCCCGATGCCCCCTCCTATGTATGAGGGGGGATCTTGGTATGACCCCCTTCCGTTTCCTCTCCTCCGCGGCTATATTTTTTTAAAATGGCTGCCGGCATTCTTTTCATTCCAATACCCGGCCCTCCATGCCTAAAGGCAGCGCCGGTTATCGGTGAGGCCCCAAGAGTGACAACGGTCCGGAGAGACTGCTAGTCACTCTGTATTCAAGCACCCTAATTTGCTCTGCCAGGGAGAGCCTCTGGCTCTCAGCTGACAGAGCAGTGCCTGCGCTGCTGTTCTGTGAGTGTGCTCTCTATAATAGAACACACTCCCAGGCCCAAGATATTCTCCTACAAAATAAACAAGAAAATAAAATAAAATCTAGCAGCAACTAAAACAGTACCTAACTCCATGGGCACCTAGAAAAAACTGAGGCGGAAGAGGCGGGGGTGTGTAGAGGGGAGGGGTCTGTCAGCAATGCTAGAAATTAACTAGCTAGGTGCCAACTCCCATGCTCCCCTTCACACCCCATGGTAAGCAGTGTCCCCCAGACTGGATGAAAGAGAAATAATCACTTAAAATACTAGCAGAATATACAAAATCAGATTTTTATGTGCTTTAAAGATAAAAAAGCATGACAAGATAATGATTGAAAGAGTAGCTTGCCAATCCTGAATTTCGGCCATGCTTGGTCCAGGCCAATGTGGTCTACCCAAAATGAAACTGATCCATATATCCAAATTGTATTTTTCAGGCAGTAGTTAATGCTCCATCATCAGCAAGACTCCTTATTTCATTGACTGATGTATATAAATAATCCCCACTATTATTGTAACCATATCTACAGTAACAAGTAAGGCCAAAAAGTTGCATTCCCATATTCATCATCCTGAGAATGCTTCATGCATAGCTGTATTCACAATGGATCACTTCAAAAACTGCACAAGCTCTGCTATAAATTGGGTATTTCTGTTAACGTTCAAACTTAGATCCCCGCATTTCTTTTCAAGCCACACACACTATGATATATGTCAACTTGCTCAAAATCATCTGCAATATTGCATCACATGGCCAAAAATACTATATAAGCTCATATGTAACATCAATATGTTGTGGAGTAGAATTATAATATTCTAAAAATAATAAAAATAATAATAACAATAAAGCATAATATATTCCACAGAGATTGTGTTTTTCTCCATAGTTGTCCTTCTAAAGTAGGGGAGAATTATTCTGCCAAATAATTAATAATAAGTAGCCTGCGTGATGGGCATTCTGTCACTCTAGCGTCTGTCGCGGTGGGAGCACTCTTCCTCTATTCAGGGGTCAGTGATTTTAGTTTACCATAGATGCCTGGGTACAGGGAATTATGGACATGGGGTATATAATTGAACTCCTTGGGTATCCTCCCAGGCAGTTTTGCCTTTAAAGCAATTGCTGTTATAAATTTCCTCTGCAAAGTCACCAATATTCAGCAACTTGCAAAATGTGCAGTTTCATATATTTACCCCCCAGAAATGCATCCAAACTGATTGTTGTAGTAGATTGCAGTAGCTTTCAAAGGATAACCAATTCAATAAATCAATTCTAGTATTGCTAAAACAAAGAAAAATAAACTGCTGCGTTTGTTAAAACAATGTGCAGTAACACTTACATAATGCCTGTCAGTAAAATTAATCACTTTTCCACGTTGCTTATGCTGATGAAACATGTTCCCTTTCAGCAAGTAGTATCTGTTTGGAAAAATAAATTGTTTGATTAAAAAAAAATATTAAAATTAGTGCAAAACCATTTTAAGATACTCCACGCTGTAAGATTGCTACAACACAAAGTTTCTATATCTCAGGATATACACATGAATGGCAGTGCCTATGTAAGATTCCAACACTATAACAACTTGTACCTACAGAATAACACCATAACTTAATATAGACTCTTGGGGGCATAATCAACTGTCGGCGGAAACGCCGAAAATCCCGCGGTCTGCGCACGATTACTGTTATTACGGTAATCTACTCGCTGGATTTCAGCTCGCAGCTCCCTGAGCCGCGAGCTGAAATCCAGCTAGATTTTACCGTATTAACTGTAATAGTTTTAACGCCGCGGGACTTTTTAACAATTGAATATGCCCCTTAGGGGCATAGTCAATTCTTGCCATTTTCCGCGGCGTTAAAACTATTACCGTTATTACGGTAATAGTAAGCTGGATTTCAGCTGAGCCGCGAGCTGAAATCCAGCGAGAAAACTACCGTAATAACGGTATTTATGCGCACTATTACCGTAATAACGATAATAGTGCGCTCGCCGTGGGATTTTTAGCTTTAACGCCATGAATTGAATAGGCCTCCTATCCTCTTGATCCTATTCCCTTGCAAATTGGGAAATCCCTGTCTTCTGTACTCATTTCACCTCTAACTCAAATCTGTAATCTCTCGCTCTCTACTGGCATCTTTCCATCACTACACAAGCATGCAGTGATTACTCCTATTCTAAAAAAACAAGATTCCGACCCAAACTCTCTATCAAATTACCGTCCCATCTCTCAGCTGCCGTGCCCCTCCAAGCTTCTGAAGAGACTTCCCTACACTCGCCTCACACGCTTCCTTTCCGCTAACAACCTGTTGGATCCTCTTCAGTCTGGCTTTCGTTCTCAACACTCCACAGAGACTGCGTTGACCAAGGTTGTCAATGATCTGATCACTGTTAAAACTGAACGCCATTACTCTCTCCTAATTCTCCTGGATCTCTCGGCTGCATTTGACACCGTTGACCACTCTCTTCTCCTACAAACACTGCAATCCCTAGGTCTTCAAGACACTGTTCTTTCCTGGTTCTCATCCTACCTTTCTAATCGCTCATTCACTGTTAATTTCTTTGGAGCCACCTCTGCTCCGTTTCCCTTATCAGTTGGAGTACCACAAGGCTCAGTGCTAGGTCCTCTGCTGTTCTCTATCTATACCGCTTCTCTTGGAAATCTAATAAGTTCCTTTGGCTTTCAGTATCATCTCTATGCAGATGATACCCAAATCTATCTATCCTCTCCTGATCTCTCGACATCTGTGTTGTCCCGTGTAACTGACTGTCTTTCTGCCATTTCATCTTGGATGTCCTCTCACCAACTCAATCTTAATCTTTCCAAAACAGAGTTAATAATATTCCCACCCACAAGAGCATACCTGACATTTCTATCTCTGTTGATAATATGACCATAAATCCCACCTCACAAGCTCGCTGCCTAGGTGTAATCCTTGACTCACACCTATCCTTTGTTCCCCACATTGACTCTATATCTAAATCCTGCTACATACATCTAAAGAACATTTCCAGAATTCGCACATATCTCACGCAAGACACTGCAAAAACCTTAATTCATGCACTCATCATCTCCAGCATTGACTATTGCAATTCCCTCCTTACTGGTCTTCCCAAAAACAGACTCAAACCCCTACAATCTATTTTGCACGCTGCGGCAAGACTGATTTTCCTTGCAAATTGTTCTTCCTCTGTTGAATCACTCCGTATGTCTCTACACTGGCTGCCTGTTTTGTACCGAATCCAATATAAAATACTTTTACTAACCTACAAGGCCATCAACAAAGCTGCACCAACATACATCTCCTCTCTTGTCTCAAAATATCTCCCAACTCGGCAACTCCGTTCTACACAAGATCTGCGTCTCTCATCCACCCTCATTACATCCTCCCATTCCCAGTTACAGGACTCTTTTCAGGCTGCACCCACTCTATGGAATTCTCTCCCTCGCACAGTAAGACTCTCCTCTGGTCTACAAACTTTCAAGCGTTCTCTGAAAACCTACCTCTTCAGACAAGCTTATAATATTCCTCAGCCACCCTCTTAATCTCGCTACCTTTCGCCTGTTACACAATTTCACACAAGACAACTACCCCCTGACCAACATTGTTGTATGACGGGTTCATTTAGCTTATGAGTCACTTTTACCTTTGCAGTCTGGCTGGGCCAAAATGCAAAATGTAGACTTAACCTCATGTGTCATTCTCCCATTGTCAAATAGATTGTAAGCTTGGCGAGCAGGGCCTTCTCACCTCTTTGTCTGTTTTACTCAGTTTATTAGTTTATTATGTTTGTCCCCAATTGTAAAGCGATACGGAATATGTTGGCGCTATATAAATAAATTATGATATGCCCCTTAGTGAGCCTCTACTCCATGCCCCAGCAAGTTTTAACTAAATAAGACAGAGCAACTTGTAAACTTTCACATTGTATTTACTATCTTTAACTTAAGCTATCCTATCATTTATGTCACAAATAACACAATGGGGCATATTCAATTGACGGCGGGATCGCCGAAAATCCCGCGCTCAAAAAATATTACCGTTAATACGGTAATATCTCGCTGGATTTCAGCTCGCAGCCCCCACGCAGGATTACCGTAAAAACGGTAATATTTTTTGAGCGCAGGATTTTCGGCGATCCCGCCGTCAATTGAATATGCCCCAAACAATCTTAAAAAGTCACATAATTTCTCTTGCCACAAAACTGTCACTAATGTAACATTATGTATAATGTTAGAAATCAGTAAAACTGAATAGCGTCGTAATGCCTTTACAATTAGCAGAGAATGGGATCTATTAATTCTTCTGTAATGTATTTCTTATAGGATAAATAAAAGGAAAAGGTTTTTTTAGCATTTACTATATACCGTATTTCCCCATGTACAAGACGCATCTATTCCCCAAAATTTTGGGTCTAATAACTGGGTGCGTCTTATAGAGGGGTAGTAGCACTTACCCTGTCAGATGACTCCTCTGTCTGGTAAAGTCTTCTCTCTGTCTAATCCTGATGCTGGAATCCCGATTAAGGTCCTCTCTGCGATGTCCGGATGTCCTTTCAGGACCTTGACAAGGTCCTGAAAGGATTGTCAAGGTCCTGAAAGGACATCCGGACATCGCAGAGAGGACCTTAATCGGGTTTCCAGCATCAGCATCAGGATCAGACAGAGAGAAGACAGAAGACTTGCCCTGTCAGATGATTCCTATGTCTGGTAAAATCAGAATTCACTATAGCGTTGTCTCTCCTCTGTATAAGCTGCACAAATACTCTGTGAAAAAATTGAGGATAATGTTTATCATCAATTTTTTCATATGATTTATATAGGTGCGTCTTATACAGTGTAGTGTCCTATACATGGGGAAATACGGTAATCACAATAAAATACTTTCTATTAACCTGCAGGCAGTATCAATCTCAAAGCAATAATGGCATGAAGTAAACATAGTTGCGATTTGCATTCACTGATTACATTTGGCAGATTAAAATAGCCACACAATACTCACGCAATGTTTTTCTAAGCACAAATGCCACAATTACAGTACAGAAAACATTGCTGTTTGATTATTACCCCTCCCTTTAGAATGTAAGCTCTCAAAGGCAGTGTCCTCTATATCTGTTGGTAATTTTTGTCTACTGTTATCCATCTATGCCCTTGTCCTGTATTTTGTTACATTCTGTGAGTCTAAAAGATTTTTAGTTTTTTTACATACTCATTTACACTACTTAGGTGTAACAGTTTTATGTATTTGTGATTCCACTCACTTTATTAGTTATAACGTATCTGTATTTGTACAATTGTCCAGCCCGGAATCTGTGGTGCTCTATAAATTATTAATAATTATTACCTGAAACATTCTGTGGAGATACGTCATGCAAGGTTCCTATGGGACCTAGCAGCTAATTGAATCTACCCCCATGATCTAGCGAGCAAATATGAGCAAAGGTGAAAAACAAATAAAGCAACATTGCCTCCAGAACGCACTCTGGGGTAATGTAATTTCACAATTTTTTCCAAAGATCTCATAGAAGTGCGCAGGAAAATCAGTGTTGTTTTGGTGCCATAGTACACAGAAATTAGCACCGCCTATCACAGGGAATTGAATTCCCCCCATAGTGCGATGTTCCAACGGGACTTCACAGCTAACTGAATCTGCCCCAACTTACAAAACGAATCTAGCTTTGGGTTACGTTGTGTTTAACTTGCAGCGAGCAAACGTGGAACATTCATATTGCATATAACCATAATATTTAGAAACAATGAAAAAATATTTTCGTGACAACGCACAGGTTTGATTCCAACTGATAACTCACATTAGTCGCAACACAATAGTAATGGCTAGATCCCCTTCATCGAAAGGACCTTCTGACATCACCAGGTCATGTGACTGCTGTAGTCACATGATACACAGGGGAGGAGGAGGAGGAGGAGGCTGCTGCTACTGTTGCGAATATTCCTGTATGGCTGCTGAAAGTAATGCAGAATCAGAGCAGTGTTCAAAAATAATGTAGAATCAGGTAAAGTGCAATTTTTCTACTGAATTCAGATGGAAAATTTGTTTCCCCTGTATGGCTTATTAACATGTAAGGTGCTTTTCAGGCATCAATTAATATCAGAAAAGAGTCTTAAAAACAGGACACATGGGGGCATATTCAATTGTTAGTTTTCCGTGCAGCGGAAAAACTAGTACAGTTAATATGGTAATATGTAGCTGGATTTCAGCTCACGGCTCTGGAAGCTGCGAGCTGAAATCCAGCGAGTAAATTACCGTATTAACTGTCCTAGTTTTTCCGCGAGATTTTTGGCATTTCCGCCGCGAATTGAATATGTCCCATTTAGTCCATTATCCAGTTTACATGTTAGTAATTTAAATATTCCAACATTGTGAATGAGTGTTCCCAAAATCACATTCCATGTCCTATTTGTTTTTAGAGCTAACACTAAGGGGGGTATTCAATTGTTGCCGTTAACGCTCTCAAACGAGCGCTCTAAAAATATTAGCGTTAATACGGTAATTACTCGCTAAATTTCATCTCGCAGCTCCCTGAGAAATTCAGCGAGTAAACTACCGTATTAACGGTATTTACGCTCATTATAAACTGTAATATTTTTCGAGCGCTCGTTTTTTTTTGTTTTAGCACGTTAAAAGCAACAATTGAATACCCCCCTTTGGGGCACATTTATCAACACTTGCAAAATATGAAAAATAGCTTTCAATCCTTATCGCATTGATAAGGATTGAACTATTTCTCATATTTTTTGAAAAAGGCAACACAGGAAGAGCAGTTCTGAAAAACTGCTGTTCCTGTGAAGTGGAAAACATACTTACCACTGCCTCTTCGTTCCCAAAGCAGTATGCGGTCAACACGGCTCCTTTTCTCACTCCAGTGCGCATGCGCCGAGTGAAAACCTCAGGCATATGCACAAACATCTCTGCTCTCTCTCTCTGCAATTATAGTTGCCGAGAGAGAGCGGTGAGTGACAGGAAGGGATCATGTGATCCCTCCACACATGCGCTGTTCAGCTCTGGTCTTCAGAGCAGAGCTGGCAGCACTTAAACTTTTCATTTATGATAATGTATGCCAGCTTGAGCTGGCGTACATTAACATGATTGAAAGTTAATTTCATTTATTGTTAAATAGCGTTCCTGAGCACTCCCCATACACTGTTATGAGGAGTGCTCGGTAAAACGATAAGAAATGCAAAGCAGCAGATATCTATGATATCTGCTGCGATGCTACAATCATAAATAGCAATTTAGTGTTTAATCAGTTTTCGGGGATTTTACAGGGGGGGAAACCTTTGATAAATAGGCCCCTAAATGAGATATGCTTAGTAATGGACAGTGATCTTAACTGTGCTTTGGCTTTGCTGTAGTTATTTTATGTCTCCCATAGTGAATTCCAAAGTGGGTCTTGTTCCAACAATGGAGGGTGGCAAATTTACCTAATGGTTTCAGTACTTTCAAAGCAATACAATAAAGACTAGGGGGGAAGAAGGAGGCAAAATTAACAAGTGCTTGACGAGGGTTTTTGTTTTACAAAGCGTTCATATGTGAGTACTGCTTTTTTTGTCATACTGACCAAATAGTATACATAGGCCTTGTATAATTCTCTATGGTAGCAGAACATTTATATTTTTTTTACTTGACAGGTAACATGGCAGGTAAAGACCAAAATCAAAAAAATGTGTTTTGGATAATTAACTGCTATGGAGTAAATTCACATTCTAAGGGGGAGATTCAATTGGCCGCAATGTTCCTGAGACCATTGTGGCCGCACCTTATTACTGTTATTATGGTAAGAAATAACTCCACTTTTTGCTCGCTCCTCTATGCAAGCAAAAATCAACATTATTTCCGTAAAAAAAAAAAATTGTGCGAGGTGTCTCGCGGGCGTTACGGAGACACATCTCACTGATTTTTTTTTTTTCAATTGAATCTCCATCTAAAAATGTATGAGTGGAGGGTACATGCATTGTAGTTAATGATGGGTCACATTAGATATCCACAGAAAGAATGTCTCCCATGCTTTGGAGAAATGTAAAGTACCTTGGCAACAGCCATGGTTTGTAACAGGAAAACTCATTACAGAAAAGAAGTAAGAAAATCTTTTCCTGTTAGCATTTAGTGGATAATGTAATATCCTCCATTGCACTTCATTACATTCAAGAGGATGCAGACAGACATTGCATAACAAAGGTTTGCCATCCACAGCCATAATGAGCTTTTTGTAGTGACATGTTTAAGAGCTTGAAAACATAGTTGTGACCTTTCCATGAAAACTCTTGACCATCATGGTCAAAATAATGGGGTTCTTTTTATTCATTTAAAGGAAACACACTACTTTCTTAGAGTTTGGGGATAGACCCTATGGTTTATTTTGCAAATGTCTCCACTATCTGTAAACTTTTGCTATATAAACGCTCTAGTATAGTATACACAGCACTAATTTCCTTGCAACTCCTGCCATCATTAAGAGGGCGGCTGCTATGAGTCCTTGTATGGCTGGTCCCGCCACTGCGTCATCTTCTCAATATAATACAGTTGAGCAAGTAAATTGTGCCTCCCAGTTCAAACCTGATGACAACAAGTTAGTGGCAAGGGGGAGAGAGACCATCATAGACAAAGTACTTACTACATCTGATAATGGCAGGAGAGGAAAGTGCTATATACACTTTGCTAGAGGGTGCATTGAGCACATCTAACATTGAGTGAAAAAATAAACATAGCAAAACAATTTAGTCTTTCATTTTGTTCGGATAAATAATTTATATTATTGAGAGCAAAACAGATAGCTGAAACATGTAGTCACTTTGAACAAGAAAAGTTAACAGCAATTCTTAAGGTTATGGGAACAACATAAGTAAAAATAACTATAAAGATAAACTAGAGACTGCAAACTACAGCAAGGGCTAGAGATGGCAACTTTTTTTGGGGGGGATGTAGGATAATAACAGGGGTGGTGGATAAAGAATGGTTAGGGGGATCAATAACATATCTTAGTAAAACATGGAAGTGTGCTTCTGCGTTATTAAAGTAATTTTATCGTTTCAAATAAGCATTGCCCAAGCGATTGTATTGTGTTTCCGAAGCACAAGCAATTTATTTAGTAAAAGCAATTTGTTTAGCAGTTCAATAAATAAGTACAATACAGTACAATATAGCCGATACATGATACCTATTAAAGATGTTACATTAAAACAGGAAAGTATAAAAACACTGAATACATTACATCTTCCTTATAGGTTTCATTCAGGTTCAATGACTGTAGCCATGCGGTCACATTTCCAGTTTCCAAAAGAAAAAGAGAGGACAAAAGCCAGCATGCTTGTATATACTTGTCCAGCTAACACTTAGTAAGTTATTCATTGGTCCGGGGGTTAATGGCATTCCATGTTCCATGTTCCTTGCAAGTTATAGGTCAGTCCATTTGATCCTTACAGAGGGTGAGGGGAACATCCCCCACCCTATTGTTCCCATGATTTGACTCTGAATGACCAGTTCAAACTGACCCACATAAAAGTATTTAAGAGCATTAATCTCATATTGCTTGTATCTTGCGATCGCTATTCCGTCCACTCCGGGTTAATGCTGGTGAAATAAGCTTTAATATGAGACCAAACTCTTTATCTTTTAAAACACCTGAACCATAAAAATCTTTACTACAGTATTATATATAAATAAATATACAATCTAATACATTTTACTAATAAATGAATGTGGATTGGAACCTTTAATAAATATGAAATATATAAATAACCAAATGTTGTAGTGCGAGTGTGTGCGTATTTTACCGCGTGATAGCGCCATGCCCTGTGTAGCGTGGCATGCTGACAGGGAGGGCTGGCAGACTTTAGCCCGGGGGGCAAGCACACAGCACTGGCCCATAAGTAACGGCCCATCCTCAAAGGGTGGTTTTTGGTACAATATATATTTATCTATATACAAAGAGGCTATTTGTGTTGCTTAATCCATATATATATATATATATATATATATATATATATATATATATATATATATATATATATTTATTTATGCCCAAGCCCCGAGCTGGATTAAGGCTCTGGGGGGCCTGGGCACTTTAGACTGGGTAACCCCCTATGATGTAGCATGGTTATCATTTTAGAGAAAAAATACACAGGCAATACTGTGTGCACTACTGTTAGGTGCACACAGTTCTTCCTTCACGTGCAGTACACAGTGAAGCGGGACATACCTCCCAACTGTCCTAAGCGAAACTCACCCAAATTCGGGACTGTCCCACCATATTCAGGACAGTTGGCAGACTGTCCTGCTCTCTCCTACCTGTTATTGTCACTGTCACCACTTGTGGCTGCTGCTTACTTTGGCTCTGGATCCTTGGAGGTCCTATTTGGTAAAAAAAAAATAAAAAAAATGGATACATGAAACTTCAACAATCCCTGGCACTAAATCAATATATCACCCAAGTTTTATAATTAGGCCCCCCTCCTGCCCACATGCTTTAGCCACACATGTCCCCCTCTGCCCAGCACCTTTAGTCACACATGTCCCCCTCTGTCCCAGCACCTTTAGTCACACATGTCACCCTCTGTCCCAGCACCTTTAGTCACACATGTCCCCCTCTGTCCCAGCACCTTTAGTCACACATGTCCGCCTCTGTCCCAGCACCTTTAGTCACACATGTCCCCTCTCTGCCCAGCACCTTTAGTCACACATGTCCCCTCTCTGCCCAGCACCTTTAGTCACACATTTCCCCTCTCTGCCCAGCACCTTTAGTCACACATGTCCCCTCTCTGCCCAGCACCTTTGGTCACACATGTCCCCTCTCTGCCCAGCACCTTTAGTCACACATGTCCCCTCTCTGCCCAGCACCTTTGATCACACATGTCCCCTCTCTGCCCAGCACCTTTAGTCACACATGTCCCCTCTCTGCCCAGCACCTTTGGTCACACATGTCCCCTCTCTGTCCCAGCACTTTTGGTCACACATGTCCAACTCTGTCCCAGCACCTTTAGTCACACATGTCCAACTCTGTCCCAGCACCTTTAGTCACACATGTCCAACTCTGTCCCAGCACCTTTAGTCACACATGTCCAACTCTGTCCCAGCACCTTTAGTCACACATGTCCAACTCTGTCCCAGCACCTTTAGTCACACATGTCCAACTCTGTCCCAGCACCTTTAGTCACACATGTCCAACTCTGTCCCAGCACCTTTAGTCACACATGTCCAACTCTGTCCCGGTACCTTTAGTCACACATGTCCCCCTCTGTCCCGGCACCTTTAGTCACACATGTCCCCCTCTGTCCCGGCACCTTTAGTCACACATGTCCCCCTCTGTCCCGGCACCTTTAGTCACACATGCCCCCCTCTGTCCCGGCACCATTAGTCCCACATGTCCCCCTCTGTCCCGGCACCTTTAGTCCCACATGTCCCCCTCTGTCCCGGCACCTTTAGTCCCACATGTCCCCCTCTGTCCCGGCACCTTTAGTCCCACATGTCCCCCTCTGTCCCGGCACCTTTAGTCACACATGTCCCCTCTGTCCCGGCACCTTTAGTCACACATGTCCAACTCTGTCCCAGCACCTTTAGTCACACATGTCCCCCTCTGCCCAGCACCTTTAGTCACACATGTCCCCCTCTCTCCCAGCACATTTAGTCACACATGTCCCCCTCTGTCCCAGCACCTTTAGTCACACATGTACCAGTATACCCTGCAGCTTCAATCACCCCCCCCCCCTCCTACACACACTAACTCCCCCCTCCTCTTACCTTTTTGTACACGAGTGGCTCCAGGGACATAGAGAACTGCTACAGCTCTGCACAGACCATAGAGTTCCAGTAGCCCAGCCTACACTTCCTACCATGTGACCACTGCGGTCACATGACCTGATGATGTAGCTGTTACTGAGATGCGATGGAGACAGCCTGTGCGGTCTGTGCAGAGGCTGTCACATCGCAGAATACTCACTTTGGGGGCATCATCCATTCACAGAATATACAATATTCTATGAATGAATGAATGATCCAGCTGCTGTGAGTACTCTGCGATGTGACAGCCCCTGCACAGACCGCAGAGGCTGTCTCCATCGCATTATTACTGGACCACCAGGCGGCCCAAAATACTGTTATTCTGTCCGGCCCGGGTGCCATCTGCCCCCCGGGCCAGCCCGCCCCTGCATGCTGAGTGCAATCGCACGATAAAACAATATTAACCAATATACTTTTCGTTCATCCAATTATACGACTTCGACAGCGTATTCTGCAGCCACTGCAGTAAAGTTGTTTACATCAATAAATTCAACAGACCATATTTTGAGAATTCATGGCCAGGATACAAGCGGGATTTGAATGCCACAGGTTTCCAGCTAGTAAACAGTCCTGTGCCACAAGAGCCCCTTTCCCTGGCACATAAAAGCGTTTTGCTACCAAAGAACTTCATACGGCACGCTGAAAGTGCTTATGTGTGATTGGACCAGCATTCTCCAAAGTAATGTGCACTCGTCTCGCTCCTCTTTAGTCTACGCTCAATGCTTCAGTGAGACTGATCTTCCTCTCTTGCTGTTCTACATCTGCCTCCCCTCTCTGTCATGCACTGCACTGGCTCCCCCTCCGTCAGGGTCATAACTAGGGCTGTGTGAGAGGGGCAACCGCGCAGGGCGCAATGCTGAAGGGCGCAGTTTATTAATATTTTAGGTTAATTTGGTTAAAATTGAGGGCTAGGGGGTGTCAGTTTTCCGTTGTGCCCAAGTGTGACTGGATCACTATTAAATAACTGTTGGTAAAAATGTATTTAAAGCAAATAGCGCAGGGCACTTATTTATGTAATTGCACGTGCACTTATTTTGATATTGTGTATATTGTGAAATAAGAAATCGTTATTTCTGAGACCAGGGTAGAAAATTTGGTTTAAAGTTGTAACCTTTCAAAAGCAAACACCTTAATTCTGATGTATATCTGATACAATAAGTCTTTGTTTTTGAAAACCTTTTGCATATCTTGTTGCAAGATAATGCTTTGTTGTACCTGTCTTTGGAAATGCATTCATGTCTAAGGTATATGTTTGATTTCTGATAAGCATTTGTAAGTCTGTTGTGTAGTCTGGAGGATGTGTCCCCATTAAGGCTAATTAAGTCTATTTAATGTGAGTGACCAACACTTGAATGCACAACAGTGGGGCCTGTTACCTGAGTGCAGGCAGAAACAATGGAGACAGAACATCTAAAGGGGGATGTGGAAGTTAAATTGTGTTAGATGCAAAACTAGATTACATCCTGAGATCTGATGGAAATCAAGTTGATATGGAAGTTCAATTATTAAATGCAAAATTAGATTACATCCTGAGATCTGAGGCAATATTTTAGACGGGTTGGAGCCAGCTAGGTCCAAGGGTGTCACGGGCACTAGGAGTTGCTTACCCGAGTCTCACGAGATGGAACTCTGCTAGAGAGGCGGCGTTATGGCACGCACCTCAAAGCAGGCAGGTGTATGATTGGAGCGACACAACAGCAGGAGAGTAGAGATAGTCTGAGGAAGTCAGCGACTTGCAGCTATGGTTAGAGGAAAGTCAGCGACTTGGAGCAGTAAACTGGAGGCTGAAGATAATGTAGACACGAGGAGTGGACGTGGATAGGTGATGGTAGGTAGAGGAGGAGTCAGTGGTCTGCGTACAGCAAGTTGTACCACTGTAGTGATGGGAAGAATAGTACTGGTGCAGGTAGGTAGCAGGGTAGTCGGTGGTCTGCGTGCAGGAAGTTGTACCACCGCTATGGTGAGGAGTCTGGTCCAGGTGTAGGTAGGTAATAGGAGAGTCAGTGGTCTGCGTATAGCAAGTTGTACCACCGCTGTGATAGGAGGACTTGTCCAGGTGCGGGTAGGTAGCAGGGAAGTCAGTGGTCTGCGTGCAGCAAGTTGTACCACTGCTGTGAGAAGGAATGAGGACTTGTCCAGGTGCAGGAGAGTGAAGTTGAAAGGCAAACTGTGGCTGTATGGAAACAGCGCGAGTAGAGCAATGTCTTGTGAGGCAGAGATGGAAGGCACAATGAATAGTCTGTATGGAGAAGATGCCTTGCAGTGAGGAGAAGCTGGTCACAGCAGATATGCACAATAACGCTAAGTAGTAGCGTGAGGAGATATCGTAGCTTGAGTGAAAGCTTGTCCTAAATGAAGCAATGCAGTAACACAGTCTATATGGGTACTTGTACCCTGTGCAGCAAACAACAATGGATACAACTGGTATGCGAGCAAAAGGCAATAGTCAGTAGAGCATACCCAGTTGTGTAGATCCGGAATCAGCTAAGAAGTGAAGCGTTGTAGCGGTATGGAAACCGCCGCTGAGTTGAGCAGGGAGCAGCGTGGTAGCTGAAGCACGAGTAGAGCTGGAAGCAGTTTGGAAACTGTACACACGAGTAGAGCTGGAAGCAGTTTGGAAACTGCACACAGGAGTAGAGCTGGAAGCAGTTTGGAAACTGCACACAGGAGTAGAGCTGGAAGCAGCTTGGAAACTGCACACAGGAGTAGAGCTGGAAGCAGTTTGGAAACTGCACACAGGAGTAGAGCTGGAAGCAGTTTGGAAACTGCACACAGGAGTAGAGCTGGAAGCAGTTTGGAAACTGCACACAGGAGTAGAGCTGGAAGCAGTTTGGAAACTGCACACAGGAGTAGAGCTGGAAGCAGTTTGGAAACTGCACACAGGAGTAGAGCTGGAAGCAGTTTGGAAACTGCACACAGGAGTAGAGCTGGAAGCAGTTTGGAAACTGCACACAGGAGTAGAGCTGGAAGCAGTTTGGAAACTGCACACAGGAGTAGAGCTGGAAGCAGCTTGGAAACTGCACACAGGAGTAGAGCTGGAAGCAGTTTGGAAACTGCACACAGGAGTAGAGCTGGAAGCAGTTTGGAAACTGCACACAGGAGTAGAGCTGGAAGCAGTTTGGAAACTGCACACAGGAGTAGAGCTGGAAGCAGTTTGGAAACTGCACACAGGAGTAGAGCTGGAAGCAGCTTGGAAACTGCACACAGGAGTAGAGCTGGAAGCAGCTTGGAAACTGCACACAGGAGTAGAGCTGGAAGCAGTTTGGAAACTGCACACAGGAGTAGAGCTGGAAGCAGTTTGGAAACTGCACACAGGAGTAGAGCTGGAAGCAGTTTGGAAACTGCACACAGGAGTAGAGCTGGAAGCAGTTTGGAAACTGCACACACCTATAGAAGTTCACTGGGAGTGAGACTTCAAGATCAGGCAACTACCTAAGGCTGCAGGTGCCTTAAGTAGGGAGGGGTGATTGATCCATCAATCACATTAGTGGTCAGGTGTAGTTGTTAAAGGGACCTGCGCATGCCCAGTGCGACAGGATGGCGGACGGCCGCGGTTCCACACAGGTGTGAGCGGGAAAGATGGAGAACCACGTACCAGAGTGGAGGCACTCACACTCCGGTGAGTGACAGTACCCCCCCTTTTAAAGGTGGGCACAGAACACCTGGAACCGGGTTTGCCCGGAAATTTTTGGTAGAATTTTTTAAGCAGGGCTGGCGCGTTGAGGTCCTCAGCGCGAATCCAGGAGCTGTCACTCACCAGACTGTGAGTGCTTCTTCCCGTGTGTTTAGGAACCGTGGCCGTCCACCATCCTGAGGGTCTGCGCATGCGCAGCCCTTTCAAACCTTCAGTACCTGTTCCTTTTAGTTAATTGGCTGATCAGGCAACACTCCCTATTTAAAGCACCTGAGTTCCATACCTCGTGGCCTGATCTTGGAGTCTCATTCCCCATGAGCCTCTGAAGGTGTTCCTGTGTTTCCTCGTGTATTCAGCTCTGCTGATTCCTGTGGTTTCCAGACCACTTCAACTCTCCTGTGGTTTCCAGATCACTTCAACTCTCCTGTGTTTCATCGTGACTGTATTAGCTGATTCCTATCCGCTGCCTCCGTGCACTACAGTCTTCAGCTCACTTCAACTCTCCTGTGTTTCATCGTGACTGTATTAGCTGATTCCTATCCGCTGCCTCCGTGCACTACAGTTATCTACTCACTTCAACTCTCCTGTGTTTCATCGTGACTGTATTAGCTGATTCCTATCCGCTGCCTCCGTGCACTACAGTTATCTACTCACTTCAACTCTCCTGTGTTTCATCGTGACTGTATTAGCTGATTCCTATCCGCTGCCTCCGTGCACTACAGTTATCAACTCACTTCAACTCTCCCGTGTTTCATCGAGACTGCACCAGCTGATTCCTATCTGCTGCCCTCCGTGTACCTGCAGTGTCCTGCTTGCTGCTACCTCTCAGTTCTACTCGTGTCTGCAGCAGCTGATCCGCTCTCCGTGCTTCTACAGTGTTCCTGCCGGTGTCTACTCGCCAGTCTGCATCGGATCTATGCCTCGCTGCTTTCATCTCGTCTAGACCAACTCCACTCTTCAGGGTTCTCCAGGAGTCCAGTTCTACATACTACTGCTTCCTGAGTATTTGTTTCCATCCCTGCTGGTCTACCTACCTGTGCGCTGCACCTACTTGATTACCGCTTCCACCCTCCTGGGACTTCGCATCCTGTCGGCCTCCAGCCGTTCAGGTATCTCTGCACTCCTGTCTGACAGCCTGCTCCTGAACCACGGTATGCATACTTCTCATTGACTGTGCTGGTGTATTGTTTATCTGGCTGGACTGAGTTGTTCTCCTCTGGAGTTTACTATCCGCTGAGACTATTGCCATCATTGACTGTGTTATCTTTTGCCCGGATAGTTCCTGTGACTTTGTATTATTGTGCAGTGCTGTTCAGTCATTACTATATTGTGCATATCATCGTGGGATCAAGTTCAGTGTGCCCGTGTATACTCTGTATTGCATTCTCTCCCCGTGCTCCTCCTCACATATATATTCAGTGGTACAACTTGCTAGAGGCAGACCACTGACTTCCCGGATACCTCCACCTGGATTCCATTCCTTCACCTAGACAGCGGTACAACTTGCTAATCGCAGACCGCTGACTCTCATCACCTCCTCGTTGTTTCTGGACATTCCTCTTCACTATAGCAGTGGTACAACTTGCTACCGCAGACCACTGACTACCCTCACGTTTCCTTGTCCATTCAGTTCCTCGTGTACTACTACCTATATATTACCAGTGCTGCTAGTCATAGACTTTCCCTGAGCATTCTCTACCATCTGCTGTCTCCTGTTCCGTGATCACCCCGCTACCAGAGTACCATATTACCATCTATACTGCTCTGGTAAGTCCATCACCTGGTGATCCCTGGGTAAAGACTCCTAGTGCCCGTGACAGGAGCGTTCTTCTGGACCGAAGCCCTTCCAATGAACGAGGAATCGGAGAGTTCCTCGCAAAATTTTAGCATCCAGGATCTGAGAGATCTCGAACTCCTCTTCTTGATGAATCTGTACTGGTTTAGGTACAGAAGGAGGAGCAGAAAAACGATTGATAACAAGAGGTTTGAGCAGAGAGACATGGAAGGCATTGGAGATCCGGAGGTTCTTTGGTAATAGTAGCTTGAAGCATACTGGATTTATGACTTGAGTGATCTTGTATGGTCCGATGAAGCGTGGCGCAAACTTCATGGACGAAACCTTCAAGCGGATGTTTTTTGTAGAAAGCCATACACGGTTTCCAAGCTTGAGTGGTGGAATGGCTCGTCTCTTTTTATCTGCGAAGAATTTGTATCTGGCTGATGCTTTCCTCAGGGATGACCTCACCTGAGTCCAGATGGTTTTAAAGTTTTGACAAAGTCTCTCCACCGCAGGGACTTGGGTGGGAGGGAGGGCAGGAAACTCTGGGAGAGACGGATGGTGACCGTAAACCACGAAAAAAGGAGTTTTTGTTGAAGACTCATGGTACATGTTATTGTGGGCAAACTCAGCCCACGGGAGTTAATCTACCCAATTATCTTGATTGGCTGAGGAAAATATTCTTATGAAGGTCTCGAGATCTTGATTGACCCTTTCGGTCTGTCCGTTTGATTGGGGATGGTAAGACGATGATAGAGACAGTCGGATACCCAAGTTCTTACAAAGGGCTCGCCAGAATCTGGAGACGAACTGCACTCCTCTATCGGACACAATCTCGGACGGACAGCCGTGAATTCGAAAAATCTCTTTAATAAAATGGTCAGCCAAGGTAGAAGAAGATGGTAATCCGGTGAGAGGGACGAAGTGAACCATCTTGGAGAATCTATCCACCACTACCCAGATGGTATTACATCTCTTGCTAAGAGGAAGTTCGGTGACAAAGTCCATACTTATGTGGGTCCAAGGTTTGGTAGGGATAGGTAGTGGTTGAAACAATCCCGCTGGTGTTCTGCGGGAAGACTTAAATTGAGAGCAGATCTCACAAGCGGCCACAAATTCTCTGACATCCTTTCTGATAGAAGGCCACCAATAACTCCGGGAAAGGATCTCAAAAGTCTTTCGTTCACCAGAATGTCCAGAGAAGCGTGAAGAATGGTACCATGACAATATTCTCTTGCGTAGAGATGGCGGAACAAGAGTTCTTCCAAACGGTAGCACATTGGTGGACGAAGTGGCCAAAGTCACACATTTGGGATTCAGTATAGAATGATCGGAAGAATCCAAGATGTCAGAAGGAGGAGCAAATGCCCGGGATAAAGCATCTACTTTCCTGTTCTTTGCAGCAGGTTTGAACGTTATAATGAGTTCGAAGCGAGAAAAGAAAAGTGACCACCTCGCCTGTCGAGGGTTTAGACATTGGGCCGTTTGTAAATAGAGGAGATTTTTGTGGTCGGTGAAGATGGTTACCGGATAATGAGCCCCCTCCAGTAGATATCTCCACTCCTCCAATGCGACTTTTATTGCCAACAGTTCTTTGTCACCGATGGTGTAGTTCTTTTCCGCGGGTAGAAGACCCCGGGAGTAGAAGGCACAAGGATGGAATTTCTGTTGCTCAGATCTTTGGGAAAGAATAGCTCCTAGTCCGACATTGGAGGTGTCCACCTCGAGAAAGAAGGGAAGGTTTACGTCAGGCTGCCGAAGAACAGGGGCGGTAGAAAATGCTTCTTTAAGGCTTTGGAAAGCGTGAAGGGCCTCGGAGGACCAGTGTTTAGTATTGGCGCCCTTCTTGTCAGGGCCACAATAGGAGAAGCAATAGATGAGAAGTTCAGGATAAAACGTCTGTAATAATTCGCAAACCCCAGGAAGCGTTGTATAGCCCTGAGGGTAGTTGGCTGGGGCCAAAGTAGAACGGCATTAACTTTTTGTCTGGGTCCATCTCCAAACCTACTCCGGACACAATGTATCCCAAGAATGGAATTTGGGATAATTCGAAGGAGCATTTTTCTAATTTGCAGAATAGGAGGTTCTTCCGCAGTCTGGAGAGAACTTCTGCCACATGTTGATGGTGGGAGACAAGATCTTGAGAGAAGATTAAAATGTCGTCCAGATAGACTACAACGCACACGTATAATAGGTCCCGGAAGATCTCGTTCACGAATCCTTGGAAGACAGCTGGGGCATTAGACAGTCCAAAGGGCATAACTAGGTATTCGTAATGCCCATCCCTGGTGTTTAATGCTGTCTTCCATTCGTCGCCTGACTTGATCCGGATTAGGTGTTAAGCGCCACGGAGATCAAGTTTAGTAAAAATCCGAGCACCTTTTATACGATCAAAGAGTTCGGTGATAAGAGGAATCGGGTACCGATTTTTTACGGTTATGGCATTGAGCCCCCGATAATCAATGCAGGGTCTTAAGATCCCATCTTTCTTTTTCACAAAAAAGAAGCCCGCTCCAGCGGGAGAGCTGGAAGGTCGAATGAATCCGCGATGAAGGTTGTCCTTGATATACTCTGACATAGCCTGTGTCTCTGGTAGCGAGAGAGGGTATACACAGCCCCTAGGAAGGTTTTTGCCAGGTAGTAAATCTATGGGACAATCCCATGCCCGATGAGGTGGCAGGCGTTCAGATTGCGCCTTATCGAACACGTCAGCGAACGGGGCATACTGTGGAGGAAGACCTGGAGGACCAGGTGTTATAGATGATCTGTTGATTTTGAGTGGTACCACTTGGGTTAGGCATCTATGATGACAATCGGGGCCCCAGGATGTGACTTGGGGAGTACTCCAATCAACTTGTGGTGAATGAAGCTGAAGCCATGGAAGGCCAAGAACGATGGGACTAGTAGTAGCAGGAAGGACCAGCAAAGAGATTTTCTCTCGGTGTAAGGCTCCAATTTGAAGGGTCAAAGGAGTCGTACAGTGGGTGATAAGTCCATTAATGATGAGAGAGCCGTCTATAGCGGTGACCGCTATGGCGGTTTTTAACGGGGCCACTGGTAGGGACCACTGGTTAACAAGAGCACTGGAGATAAAGTTGCCGGCAGTGCCGGAATCCAAAAGTGCTTGAGAGATAAAAGATTTGGTGGCTGAGAAGATGGTAACATCAAATGCACACACTTTGGAATCCATAGAAGATGGAGAGGAGTCAGGGACCCTAACCTTACCTCTCCAGAACTGGTTAGAGCCTGGCATTTCCCAACTTCTTAGGACATGAGTTCAGGCTGTGAGTAGGGTCAGCACAATAGATGCAGAGTCTATTTTGTATTCGTCGATCCCTCTCTCTAGATGTTAACTTAGAACGTCCTACCTCCATGGGTTCCACTGGAGGGGGAAGATGACGAACTTGAGGTGATGGGCGAGTGAACCCCTTAGAGGTGCTTGTTCTTTCAGACTCCCTCTCACGGAATCTCATGTCTACCCTATGACATAGGGAAATTAGATCGTCCAAGGAGGAGGGTAACTCTTGTGTGGTCAGTGCGTCTTTGATCTTATCCGTCAGACCCTGCCAGAAGGCAGCTATCAGGGCCTCGGTGTTCCACTGTAGTTCAGAGGCGAGTATCCGAAACTAAATGACGTACTGGGCCACAGAGTGTGATCCTTGGCGTAGTCGGAGAATGCTGGAAGCCGCAGAGACAACGCGGCCAGGTTCATCGAAAATTTTGATGAACGTGGAAATGAAGAGTGCACTATCCGACAATAGGGGGTCATTTCTCTCCCACAGAGGGGAAGCCCACGCAAGAGCCTGTCCAGAAAACAGAGAAATGAGGTAGGCAATCTTGGCACGGTGAGTGGCAAAATGGTGAGGTTGAAGCTCGAAATGGAGAGAGCACTGATTCAAAAAACCTCTACACGTCTTGGAATCTCCATCATATTTTGAGGGAGTAGGCAGGTGTAGCGTGGAAGCAGTAGACACCTGGGATGGCACTGGGGAAGGAGAAGGCGCTTGAGGTTCAACAGTTGCTGAAACATTTTGTAGAGGAACTCCTCGGGTGGCCAGAGTCTGGAAACACTGGAACAGATGTTGCTGCCGAACATCCTGTTGTTCTACCCAAGTGATCAGATGCTGCAGCATCTCCTTAGCTGTTGGTTCCAATCCTGGGTCTGTCATGGCCTGATCTTACTGTCACGGGCACTAGGAGTTGCTTACCCGAGTCTCACCAGATGGAACTCTGCTAGAGCGGCAGCGTTATGGCACGCACCTCAAAGCAGGCAGGTGAATGATTGGAGTGACACAACAGCAGGAGAGTAGAGATAGTCTGAGGAAGTCAGCGACTTGCAGCTATGGTTAGAGGAAAGTCAGCGACTTGGAGCAGTAAACTGGAGGCTGAAGATAATGTAGACACGAGGAGTGGACGTGGATAGGTGATGGTAGGTAGAGGAGGAGTCGGTGGTCTGCGTACAGCAAGTTGTACCACTGTAGTGATGGGAAGAATAGTACTGGTGCAGGTAGGTAGCAGGGTAGTCGGTGGTCTGCGTTCAGCAAGTTGTACCACCGCTATGGTGAGGAGTCTGGTCCAGGTGTAGGTAGGTAATAGGAGAGTCAGTGGTCTGCGTATAGCAAGTTGTACCACCGATGTGATAGGAGGACTTGTCCAGGTGCGGGTAGGTAGCAGGGAAGTCAGTGGTCTGCGTGCAGCAAGTTGTACCACTGCTGTGAGAAGGAATGAGGACTTGTCCAGGTGCAGGAGAGTGAAGTTGAAAGGCAAACTGTATGGAAACAGCGCGAGTAGAGCAATGTCTTGTGAGGCAGAGATGGAAGGCACAATGAATAGTCTGTATGGAGAAGATGCCTTGCAGTGAGGAGAAGCTGGTCACAGCAGATATGCACAATAACGCTAAGTAGTAGCGTGAGGAGATATCGTAGCTTGAGTGAAAGCTTGTCCTAAATGAAGCAATGCAGTAACACAGTCTATATGGGTACTTGTACCCTGTGCAGCAAACAACAATGGATACAACTGGTATGCGAGCAATAGGCAATAGTCAATAGTCAGTAGAGCATACCCAGTTGTGTAGATCCGGAATCAGCTAAGAAGTGAAGCATTGTAGCGGTATGGGAACCGCCGCTGAGTTGAGCAGGGTGCAGCATGGAAGCTGAAGCACGAGTAGAGCTGGAAGCAGTTTGGAAACTGCACACAGGAGTAGAGCTGGAAGCAGTTTGGAAACTGCACACAGGAGTACAGCTGGAAGCAGTTTGGAAACTGCACACAGGAGTACAGCTGGAAGCAGTTTGGAAACTGCACACAGGAGTAGAGCTGGAAGCAGCTTGGAAACTGCACACAGGAGTAGAGCTGGAAGCAGTTTGGAAACTGCACACAGGAGTAGAGCTGGAAGCAGTTTGGAAACTGCACACAGGAGTAGAGCTGGAAGCAGCTTGGAAACTGCTCACAGGAGTAGAGCTGGAAGCAGTTTGGAAACTGCACACACCTATAGAAGTTCATTGGGAGTGAGACTTCAAGATCAGGCAACTACCTAAGGCTGCAGGTGCCTTAAGTAGGGAGGGGTGATTGATGGATCAACATTAGTGGTCAGGTGTAGTTGTTAAAGGGACCTGCGCATGCCCAGTGCGACAGGATGGCGGACGGCCGCGGTTCCACACAGGTGTGAGCGGTAAAGATGGAGAACCACGTACCAGAGTGAAGGCACTCACACTCCGGTGAGTGACAAAGGGGCTGGCTTACCTCTGCTAGGAGTTATGTCAGAACTTTATAAAAGGTCAGCTGTGTGAGCATATGTTCCCATAACTTTTGTTTCATTAACAGTGGCCTAGTGGCTAGCACTTCTGCCTCACAGCACTGGGGTCATGAGTTCGATTCCCGACCATGGCCTTATCTGTATGGAGTTTGTATGTTCTCCCTGTGTTTGCGTGGGTTTCCTCCGGTTGCTCCGGTTTCCTCCCACACTCAAAAAACATACTGGTAGGTTGGTTGACTGCTTTCAAAATTGACCCTAGTCTCTCCCTCTCTGTCTGTCTATCTGTGTCTGTGTGTGAGTGTGTGTCTATATTAGGGAAGTTAGACTGTAAGCTCCAATGGGGCAGGGACTGATGTGAATGAGTTTTCTGTACAGCGCTGCGGAATTAGTGGCACTATATAAATAAATGATGATGATGATGATGAGCATGTAAAGTATTCTTCTGATTTTCATCTGAAATAATCACCCTGGTACCTTCAACTAGGGTGAGAGCAAATAAACATCTTGCTTCAAGACCTGCTTTAAAATATCTTCAATATTGCTATATTACTGTGATCTACAGATTAGACCCAAAATCTAATCCGTTCTCCGGCTGTCTGAGGTTTGGACCCAAGCTTTCCAGTACCACCGCTCTGCCTGCTACCCATGCAGCCCTGGTTAGTGTGATAGGCCAGGGGGATCCATCCACAGCAACCCTGATCTACAGCCCGGGTACACCAGAAACAAGGTACACTAGCAGCGTAGTTACCCAGAAGAAACGTGGCTCTGAGTGCCATAGAAGGAGCTTAGTGGTGGCAGCATTGTAAGCCCCTCCTACTGCGGGAAGAGGGCGCATTTGGGATAACGAAAGGGAACAGTGGCAAAGTAAGCCCAGCCAGTTCCCAGCAACAATAGACAGGGTGGCATAGGCGGTCCATCCTGTCTACCAAGGCACTAAAATTTTAAGTTATGGCTCTGCCCTGCGTTACAGAATCTTCTTCAAACTCCTCACCCTGACCTACAAAGCCCTCGCCAACTCCACTGCTTCTTGCGTCTCCAACCTCATTTCCATTCATTCTCCCTCTCACTCCCGCATTCAAGATTTCTCCTGTGCTGACTCCCTACTCTGGTATGATCTTCCTCATTTTTTCAGGCTATCTCCTAGCCTGCAAACCTTCAAATGTTCCCTTAAAACCCATATGTTCAGGAAAGCCTACCCTTCCTTTTTTGAAAACTATCCCCTGCCCTACACAACCCACCTCTTTATGATCCTTCTTCACTAATCATAGTAAACCTCAACCTTTGTCTTCCTCAGTTCCTCATACCACACGTTCTTGTTCATCTCCCCCTTCAAATTTCTAGTTCATTCACCTGGACTCCACACTTTGTGTTTCTTGTTAGTCTGCCATTTCCCTCTAGATTATTAGCTCTCACGAGCAGGACCCTCTTATCCTCGTTTCCTCCTCCTTCTGCTACCTTTGCCTTCAGCACCCTAACCTCATTTTTGTACCTCAACACTAGGGGCCCGATTCGTCAAGGTACGCAAACGCATACGCATCTGCGAATTTGTTCTGCGCACGCGCGAAACGGCACTTGAGATGCGTAAAACGCCACTTAAGAGACGCAAAACGGCAGTTACGCTACGCAATCACGGCAGATACTACTCTCAAAGTCAACGTAATCTCAAAGGACAACGCAAATAGATTTGAGATGGCTGCTGACCACTTGAGAACAAAGGGGTGGGAATGGGCGGAGAGTAGGCGCGGACTGGGCGAAGATGAGACACCATTTGAGTAAAGTATGCGTTATGCATTTTCACTTGAGAACAGTAGGCGTTCCCTCTTTCCAGTTGAGTGAAACTGACGTCACTCCTGTCTCAAATCTTTCCCAAAAGTTAATAACGGCCAGGGTCATGTTTGAATCCCAAAAACCTAGCGCAAACAACTGTTAAAAGCCTTTAGAAGCATACTCTGCGTATGAAAAAAAAATAAAAAATTATGTTAAACATACACACGTATTAATATTAGGATTTTAATAAAAAAAAAAAAAAATTTTTTTTTAATTATAGTGCACTAGGCTGCTTGCTGCCTCTTCAGTAAAGAGGCCTGGCTTTTATGGGCCCTCTACACTGCAGTTTGGTATGCTAGGCAGATATATTTTCTACTATCACTCCCTATCCATTCCGGCTGCAAAATGGAGTGCACACTCTTTCCCCATTCATTAAAGTTTCCAAAATGGAGTGCACACTCCATTCCACATTCATTGTGGCTTCCGGAATGGAGTGCACACTCCATTCCACATTCATTGTGGCTTCCGGAATGGAGTGCACACTCCATTCCATTCATGACAGTTTCCAAAATGGAGTGCACACTCCATTCCACATTCATTGTGGCTTACGGAATGGAGTGCACACTCCATTCCACATTCATTGTGACTTCCGGGATCGAGTGCACACTCAATTCCACATTCATGACAGTTTCCAAAATGGAGTGCACACTCCATTCCACATTCATGACAGTTTCCAAAATGGAGTGCACACTCCATTCCACATTCATGACAGTTTCCAAAATAGAGTGCACACTCCATTCCACATTCATGTCGGCTGCTGGAATCGAGTGCAAAGTGCATGGCTAATTTGATAAATTGTGTTAAACTGTTAGGCAAACATTCTGCTTTATCATAAATATTGATTACAAATCTCTTTTGATTCTCAGCAACTAACAATTAACATTAGTCTCAATATGCAACATGGATGATTTGACACTTGTTGATGGTGGCTTTTCAATATATTTAAAAATAAATACACATAGAATAACTGTACACTTTTTCAAGGAATTTACACCCATTTTATTAGCTATTGTAAATGAAGTGTTTGATTACCACAGGCTAAGTTTTATCACAAACACAAATATTGTAAGGAAATATCCTTAATCCCTAATTAAGGATCCCTAAGACACAAGTGAATTAGTGAGGTCTTGAACACATGTTTGCAAGCTTCAAAGGTGCCTTGGCTATCTGCTACGCCACTGTACAAGTAGTGATGAGAACAGAATAGAATAACAATGAAAGATGAGCATCTTTTAGGGACAACAACTTATTATATACGTAAGGTATATAATAAGTTGGGTGTCCTTAAAAGATGTTTAAAACTCCAAATATTTTCACATATTATACATGGTAGGAACTGGTATATGGTGAGTTAAAATGTATGCATATGGAATTATATCCATGTTCATTAATACAAATCAAAAGTATAATAATATTGCTACCATTTTTGTGTTCTCTTTTTCTACTTCTGAGAGTATAGATTTACTATGTCTTTGCAATAAAGTCTTTTGCTACAACTCCTTTCATCTCTTGTAAGTGATCACAATGTTCAACATGACAGATAGGCAGATTAAACATCAAACCATATACAAAAGCACTCTTACATAAATCACAGAGTAGAGTAAATGCGCTCAAACATTGACATAAACAAAGGTAAGCCACATACACGCATGAATCGGGGGTCAAACTCATTACCTTATCATTGCAAGGTTAGTTCTTTATCCACTAAGGTATACTTCAGATAGAAAAACACACACCAAACTGCACATTAACTTTTTCGGCCAGCTGAATCGCTGTCTTAGGTCTGTCAAATCTGGCCGGTTGCATTTATTGTTAACGGAATGACGGATAAGGCGCTATAAAAACCATAACCCTACATACACACACATAAAATAAAAAAATGCTTGTCAAACGCATCAGGACCTTGAAAGACTTGACCATGTTAAGAATTGAGGGAGAATAAAAAAATAGAAAAAAATTGTGTGTCTTGCGCTATGTTACAAGCATTTGCGTATTTTTATTCCTATTATACTTTACTGAGTATGCTTAATGGAGCCTCGGAAATGGCTCTGTGCTTATGGTTGACCTGTGGGCTCGAACTCCTGCACTTAGTACTGGTGGGTGGAATCCATAACCACTACACTATAGTGTCACACATTAAGTTTACACATGTTAATTCAATACATGTAAATGATTTTTAGGGAATATGATTATAGCCCAATCAATTTATTCTTTATTATTGGCACAGTAATAAAAGCTTAGCGCATTATTGACATCTGTAATAATAGTTTAAAAATCGACTCACCGTACAATGAAGAACCTTAGGTTACATGCCAGCATGACTTTTAGTCAAAAACAAAATTGTTTCATTGGTACGCAGCTGTCAGCTCTTAATGATTTCTTTTTACCATACTCTCCGGCGTGCACACTGGCATTTAATTACCTAATTAGAGTGGTAGTTAAAAATACCTTGCTACCACTTCTGTGTTGTTGTGAGTTTGACAAATCAGGGTAAGTAGACTGTAGATGGGCAAATGTTTTTTTAATCAGATGTTTATTGCTGTACCTTGCTCAGTACTCTGTATGTTTAAAGTTGTAACTTTAAAGTATGTTTAAAGATGTGTGTGTGTTGGTGAGCAAGAAATCTCTGTTGCTGCAGAAAGGGCTTAATGTACTGTGCTGGTGGTTTTTATGTTGAATGTTAGTGCAAAAGTGTTTGGTTAGCTGTGGAGTTTTAATATTTAGTCCACTGTGTATACTTAGAGGCGGAACTGCATACAGTTCTCTAGAATGTAGTGAAATGTTTCAATATTATCCCTAGTTTTTATTTTATTTATTTTTTCTTTCTTGTTTACCCTCCCCCACAGCTATTTGGGTCTGCTGGGATTTTGACTAATCTTGTTGTGTGCCATTTTAAGACGATCTTGTGTGTGTGGTAAGTATAAAACAAATATAGTTTCTTGCATACCCCTTTGTTACAACACCTTGCAGTAATAATGGCCATGGTTTTTGGAATAATTTTCTTGTGCTATAATTTTTTTTTTAAGTGGTGTTTTTTGCCCCTACCTTAAACACATTAGCACTCTGTGTTAAGTGTTTCACTCCCTTCACATTTCTATGGCACATAAAGGTCAATATAACTAATCTGATTTGTGAAAGGGTCTATGGCGATGGTAAGTATCACGTTTGCAAGCACTTTGGTGGTGGTTCTATATGACTATATGGTGTTTGGTTATGTAAATTGTTTTTTTTCAAACTCGCCTTAAACATTACTTTCATCTTCTTATGGAGTGGGGCACCAGGGGTCATGGATGAGGTTGCTGGGGTGGAGGAGGAGGAAGATCAAGTCCCCCCCTCGTGAAGCAGTGCGTGGCTGAAACTTCAGGAGCTATGTTGTCTATCAGTATTTTTGAGGTAATAATTTTTGATGCACTTTTTAACCCTTAGCATTTCAAAGCTGTGTGTTAAAATCAGCGGCAAGCTTATTCAAGGACAGATGATCTAAGGTATGTTAAGTTCAAATGGCAATATGAATCTACATGGACTGGTGTGATAGAGAAATGTATAAAATGTGGGAAAAATTGTATTTCCAAGCGTTGCTACCTTTTTGTAACCTTTACAATGTGTGTAGAAAGTATAGATTCATGTCTGTAGGTTTTGCCTCAATGTCTTTAGCTAAATGCACCTTAGTGTGTTAGATTTAATTTACAGGCTTTTTTTTTGGGTTGTACAAACAAATTGTTTAATGTTTCATACACTTTGGCCAGTCCAGACTTTGCACACCTGATGCTTGTATTTGCTAAGTCTCAAAAGGCATTAATGCTGTAGTATGTAGATGTCCCCTACTGTCATAATGTGTTTGCTAAATTGTGACCATGTAAATGTGGCCTAACTCTGGTTATTTATCCATGTGAGGTTTATAGGTAATTGTTTGGCACATATAGTGTGTTGTAGTGGTAATTTTTCTAACTGTTTTTTAATTTTCTTATATCTACAGCCTGTATATAACACCTGGAGTGGTGGTCTTTGTGGAATTTAACTTTTTAAATTGTTTGCTTTTTGGAGTGGTGCAATTCGTGTCTCACTATACATGTTGAAGTATTTCTCCAGAGCTCCAAGGCTGCTTATGTCTCTCTTCAGTCTGGCCAAATTGGCATCTCTTCATCCAAGGATCTTTGCCACACACAGACCATTAACTTCTTTGCTATGTTTTTGTTCGGCCGTTTGGATTCATATATGTAATAAATATATCTTATCCTGCAAATGACTCTGCAATCAGTTGTCATGCCATTTTGTACCATTACTATAGTGCTGTGATTTCTCTTTGCATACACACACATTCTTGTGAATTGCTTTCCTAACTATTGTGTAACAGGTATACTTAGAAAATATAATATTATTATGTGTGGTTCTTTTGTCCTTTGCCACAGACACACCATAGGCTACAAACACACTCTATGCTGTTTATGTTCAGTTATAGGAAATGAGTTTAGTTTGGAGGTTTGTATGTGTGTTTGGTTGCTTAGTAGGTAATTTCTTGTACACTTTACAGCTTTAAGAGGGAACATGGTAGGTGCATAGCAATATAGGCATTATAAAATTTGTAACTCATACAAATAATGAAAAAATGTTACCGGTCTTACGTCCAACACTATAAACTGTTGTCCGTTGCACAAACAGGATAACTATCTTTCGCCTGTGCTAGTGGCACTTTGTTTCAAAGTGACATCCACATGGCACACACAAAGCCGACACTAACAATGATGGTAAATGCGTTAGTGTCCTAAGTTAGTGTAGTGTTGCTACAAGGGCAGATTAACATTATGTGTAACCTGCCTTTGGAACAGCTAATAATACAGTATACACAATTTTCATGGTGTTTTTACAAAGTTTCATTGTTGTGATAAGGAATACTTAACCTAGTTTGGTAATAGTCTGCAAAATGTCAGATTACGGCCAACACACGTATACAAATTTAGCACTAGTTACATTTGTCTGATAACACACATTGTTTGGCAGCTGTCACATTACATGTTTGGTGGCCCTGTCAATGTTATTTATTTATTGTGGTGTATAAATGTGTAATTATTAGACTATCCAAATATCTGTTAAATTGCCCTCTGAAAATATAACCTATCGACAAAAGCCACATTCCAGCTTGGTTTGACTACAAATCCTATGTCAGTGTGTGTGTCACCAGTAAATTATGTTAGTTTGGCCCTGATTAGAAGCTATGACTGTTTAAACATGCTACTACATGCGAAGAGTCTTTTGCGCCTCTTGCATTGTAACATGGTTTTCTCTAGGAGACTGAAATAAGGATACAAAGCTTTGGACCTCCTTATTCATTCTGGGCCAGTGATCATGTTCAATGGGTACCTGTGTCTGTCTATACACAAAATCTCCACCTACTAAACGACTCAGAATTATAATTTGCACGTCATGTCAACTAGCTTGCCCTTGCCTAAATAAAATCCACCACTGCAAGGGAGCACAAAAGTATTGTCATGGCCAGTATAGCAATGAATGAATGAATGAGTTTTCATAACTAAATAAACAATAAGGTCTGTTTAGCCAAAAAAGGTATTAAGGCATCCAAATTGTTTAGAACTGTCATGCAATTGTGGAATGATACCATAGAGTTTAGTATAGTAAGGACTGTATAAATAAAATTGGTAGAAAAATTACCTCTTGGATATCCATCATGCCAGGACAGTGGCGTAGTGGTCAGCACTTTTGCCTCCCAACACTGGCCTACTGAGTTCAATTTCTGACCATGGCATTATCTTGTGGATTTCTCCCTGTGTTTGCATGGGTTTCCTACAGGTCCTCTGGTTTTCACCCACACTCCAACAAGATACTAGTAGGGTAACTGGCTGCTATCAAAATTAACCCTAGTCTCTCTCTCTCTGTGTTTGTATGATAGGGAAATATCAGAACCTGCCCTAATCTGTCCAGTTTTAAACGGGCTCTAAAAACCCACCTTTTTCTTAAAGCCTTCCAGTCTCCCACTTAACTCCCTACCAGATCTTCTGCCTCTTCCCCTTCACTCCCCTTCCCTTAGCCTCCTTCTCTCCCTCTCTCGTGTCTCTCTATCTGTCTACCCCACCCCTTAGATTGTACGCTCCTTCGAGCAGGGTCATCTCTCCTCCTGTCTTCACCACTTTTAACTCTGCTCTCCAGCTACCTTGCCCTACTCCTCACCGTTCCCTCTTGCTCCCTCCTCTCCTCTCTGGGGGTTTCTGTGCCCTCTTGGGCTCCGCCGTATGCGGGACCTTCCCCTCTCCCCTCCCCCGCCCCTCTAGCTGTGCTTTGAGATCTCGGAGTTACTGTGCATTTTGTTTACTGTATCGTGCTGTCTCACCTTGTATTGTACTTTGTTTGTCCCTGTACGGCGCTACGGATACCTAGTGGCGCCCTATAAATAAAAATTAATAATAATAATTTAGACTGTAAGCTCCAATGGGGCAGGGACTGGTGTCAATGCGTTCTCTGTACAGTGCTGCAGAATCAGTGGATAGAAATAAATGATGATCACTAGGTGATGTAGATAATGTTGTGTATAACTAATTAAAATAGAGGGTGTGTTTCTTTGGCAGAGTAAACCATAATCAAACTGCAATGTTTTTAGTGTCCTTATGACATGATTAGCCAGACACACAGCAAGCAGCTCACACAACACAACATACACCCTTATATAGTGTACACATGTCATGGCCATCTGTATTTCTTGGTCCGATTATGGGCCCTTGGGACTAGCTGGAGCTGGACTCAATAAGAACCTAGCACAATGGATCATCTTCCTGCTCATGTTCTTGATTATTGTTTAATATAGCACTTGAATGAGCAGTCAGCAAATGTGGGCAAAAACTCTGCTTTTGTAATGCAGGCCAGACCACTGGAGGCAAGACCTATCCTCTGGAGAGAAGTGTGTTGTTCGGCCAATGAACAGATCACAGCAGCAGATCTAAATAGGGTGTCCCAAGCAGCTATTGTCTGATCAGGTAATGTGATCTGAGCTGGTGATTCTTGTTGGTCTGTAATGATCACCTGACTGCATCCAAGCTGACCACGCCCATGCAGCAGAACAAACAGTGTGTGTTTTCCAATGGTGGTGTGGTTGACGGGAATGTTGCAGACTAACAGAAGGGGCCAGGGTAGATGTGATATGACAGAGGTGGAATGGGGTAAGTGCACCTAGGAACCCAATTTGACTCCATAACTATATGTGCTTAGTGCAATAAGGACATTAAGTAACATTTAAACAAGCGTTAGACTAAAGGATGATTGGTGTACCATACACTATGCATTAGTACTATTCTTAAAGACAAATGCCTTATTAGATGTGTTTAAATTTTCTACAGTCATAACGGTTCAGAATAGTAGCTACCAATACTTGACCTGTGCCATGATGGGAAATAATCGTAGGAGTATTTAGGCGCTATTTGCACCTTTCTTTTCCGGCTACTTTGTGTCAACTTACAGTTTACAAAAACAAAACTTTCTTTACAGGATCATTTTTTCTACCTATAAAGGCCCACTGTAGTAGTGGCACGCTTGATGTCAAAACATTTACACACAAACAAAGAAATACTGTGGCAAAAGCATTCTGAAGCTTAGCTTGATAAACTTCTTGTTTAAGTCTTCTTGACCAAACCAGGGGCCTGAATCATTCTAGAAAGTTAAGGCAAAGTAACTAAGTCAGGCCAAACCATGTGGCATTGGAGGGGTATGTTTTAAACATGGAGCTTGCTGATTTTTATGGGGGGGTAGGAGAGGTCCTAGATTAACTTTTAATTACCGTCTTCAAATAAGCTAACAAGTAGTTTGGAACAATAATAAGATACAGACAGTATGTAAGTTTTTAAACAAAAAGGGTGATATTTTATTACACTGACATTAATTCATGGTTTATAGAAGATTATTGTAATAAGGATCCTTTCCATTTATGACCCTGAATCAATCTGCCACTTCCTTTTGGACACCACACTGAAATTAGATACCTATTCCTTAAAGAACCTTCATGATTCCGGACGTTTTTTGGGAGGTAATCTTTTGCTGATACTTGATAACAAGTATTGCGTACAAATAACCATCATAGATGATGTAATAATAAATCAATAAACACATACTTAGTAATAAAAAATAAAATTAAACAATACATATTTTGTTATCCAAATATGAGATAATGTTTTAAAACAAACACTATTATTTATTTTTTGGTTGTTTTTTTGTAAGGAGTCTGAATGGGCTGGCTCCGACTCCTACTTCTTGTCACATGTGATGTTAGAGGCCTCAGATGAAGCAGCCAAACCTGCATGGGAAACGGTTTGTGTCCGACGAGGTGAAGGCTCATGGACAGGGGTTTGGGAAGGGACCACGACAGGGGTTTGGGAAGGGACCACGACGGGTTTGGGAAGGGACCACGACAGGGGATTGGGCTAAGCCACAGGCAAAAGCTAAACACATAAGACGACAGAGGGCTGGGTCAAGGAGGGTGGACACAACAGACCCAACAGGGAGGGGGGACGCAACAGACCCAACAGGGAGGGGGGAGCCACCAGCCAACTGTGTATGGGGGCTAGTGAACACAAAATCTGAGCTGGGTGAAGGGAATGTGGCGGAGGTGCGTTGGGAGTGGGCATGCAAGAGTTCACCCAGGAGTGTTTCGATATGTGACATAGATTGAGTTAAATTTGACATTTGGGTGTTGTGTGTGGCTATTAAAGAGTTGTGTGAGGTCATGAAAGTGGAGAGTGTGCTTATGAGACTTGTAATTTGCTGATCCGTGTGTTGGACAGTGCTCGCTATAAGTGCCAGGTGATCATTCTGTGAATCTGTGGCGCAGTAAAGTCTTTGTGATGCGTCCGAGAGTGCCCACTCCCATGAATTGTCACCTGGATCCACCGGATCCCCCTCCACATCACGGGCAACTTCAGAAACTACTTCAGTGGCCTGCTGCTGGGAATCTGTAGAGAGATTTAAAACAAACACTAAGATATTTGATAAAAAAAATTGCCAACAATAATATTGTTAAAAAAACCTATTGAGGTAGGCCTGAAGTAGCATTGGTCAAGTGTGAAATCACTTTTAATGTGCTTCCTGCCCTTTACAGTCACCCAAATGAGACTTTAGAATCTTTAATTTATTCAAATTATGCACAAAACTGTATATATAGAGAATTTTTAGCTTCACAGTCTACATGACATTTACTCAAATGTGATAGGCTAAAATATAGTGCAATCAAAGTAATCCTTCAGACACACCCAGAGAGTTTACACATTTGCTCAGACATATAGAAACATTTACAGTCAGTAACTAAACACACTCATCATTGTACCTAGTGGAGCGGAATCTCCTCTTCGGGGTGGGCTATAGCCAGTGTCTATGTCGCCCACCCCAACAATCTTAACAAGAGAAATAGCGGCCCTCGCACGCTCTTCAAGCTGGGTCAAGGAAATGTCCATTGGTGGCCCACCCCCAGTCCCGTGCGCATGGCGGTGTTGCCGTGCTAGTTTGCTTTTCAGCCTAGCTTTATAGTCTGCCCAGCTGCGGAATAGACAAATATTAGGCTGTTAATTTTTTCTATTTTTTAAAGGATAAAATCAATATACTCATCCAACCACATTTATTAATGCCACATTGTACACTAATGTCTTGGAATTTACAATTGTGGTTAATGTGCACAACTCATTATGTAAATGTGGCCAAGGCCCATGCTGCGTGGAACCATCACCTAAGGGCCTGATAGAAGAAAAGATTATACACACAAGGCTGCTTGTACATCACAGTTGGCTAAGTAATACTAACACAGAATGTACATATATATATATATATATATATATATATATATATATATATATATATATATATATATATAGAGAGAGAGAGAGAAACAAAAGCAAATAAATACTACTCCACAGAGTTAGTCATATTCTATAGGCATTTTTTCTAAACAGTGGCTTTGTACCGTTTCTGAACCTCATGCACTTTTCGGCCATGGGGCGATATTTCATTAATCTCTAATGTAATTTGCTCCCAATGGCGGTGACGCTCCGGGCCCGTAATCTGGCGGTCCCCCGAATGGAATCGCTGTAAAACCTCTCCCACTAAAACCTCTATTTCCTCATTAGAAAAAAAAAAATTACGCATAGCTGGGCGCCCGGGTGGCTGCTCCCCACTGGGGCCTGGGTCACACATATTCCTATTTATTAGATTAGATATAAATTAGGTTTTGGCAATGCAAACAATCAGGTGCCAATACAGATTTTATGGCCATCCACCCCCTTAAAAGTTTTAATTTGGGAAAGTACTACCTAGGTATAAAACACATGGACCTTATTCAAATCAACATTGTTGCTTCTATATTGATCCAACATTTACTTTGTCCACTGTATTTTAACATTAATGGTGTACAAATACTAGTTCAACATTCAGCTACTACTACCAGTTTCCATTTTTAAAAGCCTAACCTTGGTTAACACGTTTAGCCACATACATAAATTCATGATATCACATTACGTTTTTTGGAGTAGCAAGCCCTATATCGTGCTTCCAATATTACTTTGGTAAATAAAATCAGCCAGCAACACACTTAAATTTGTGCACTACAAATGCTATTTGTTAAGTATGCGTCCCAATACATTTAAACATTTGGATGCATGTGTCCCTCGATGCAATAAGTCAGTTATTAGTATATGGGATATGGATAATCTAACAGTACTTAGCATTGTGTAAGCTACTAATGCATTCTTTTACAGTTAAATGTGAGGGCTAGGCCACTTCTGGTCACACTCTCATTACAGCTAGGACACACATTTTTGTGCATACACAGATGGTTAAATGAGCAGGTACAGACGATTGGTATATAATACAATATATCTGACCTATTTATACTTACTTTTATATATTTGCACAAAAAGGAAAAAAATTAGATTACAACAGTGTGTAATGTTTGTGGTTGCCTGCAAAACAAAAAATTACGTTGATTAAAATGCAAGTTAATGTGATGTTATCAACAATGCTAACATCTAAATATTATTGAGTGCAAGATTGATCAGATAAAAATGATTAGCTTATTGTAGGCTAATATACCATTAGTGCCATGTTAAAATGTGATGCCAAGGCCCCTTTTTATAGCAGGTTTATGTCAACTAGGACACACATATTTAATAAAAAAAAAAAAACTACATTAGAAGAGACAAGCACATTGTATATATTACAATAATTTCCTTACTTTTGTTGTTACTGTTTGTTCTTTGCTTATTAGGCAAAGTATGTAAATGTTTTCACAGTTCAATGTGTCCTGTTCAGTCAAATCAGCTACTGAACAGGCAGTAAGGCAAAGCACAGGTGGGTTTAAATGGAGGTTTGGATTAATTAATAAACCAGGTGTACACTCTTCCTCCTAATTGCAATGCACAGAGTACTCGTCTCATCGTAGGGGGCCGCCATGTTCTTGGTGGGAGAAACACAGGTGTGTGAAAGATCCGCATGTGACGTGAGTTACGGCCATACGTGCTCTGAGAACCAATCTGAGCGCAGAATACTGGAGGGTGTTGGTTCCTGTTTGCAAAAATGAGGGCCAACATTTTCGCGAGGCGTGAGCTCCGTGTCCTGACAGAGGCCTTGGACAACGTGCCCTTAGGGCGCTATATGTCCAATGAGCTGAAGCTGGAGGCGTATAAAAGGGTCCGCAGACACCTCCGCCTGCGGTATGGATTGTTGAGGAGCGTCGTCCAGCTCCAGAGGCGCTGGAGCGATCTCCGGCGCCGTCAACCAGGGCTCCTTGCTGAACTCCGGCAGGAGATTGTAAGAAGTGAGTTCTGTATTAATCGCAAAAACCATCACATGTGTACATATATATTTGCTATATGTTTGTAAATAAATTCACCCAAATCACCTGACATGGCCTACATAACAATGTGCAAGCACACTCTAAAGGACATGCCCCTTCCAGTACACCCAAAATGCTTTGCCTCCTGTCTCCTACATTTGTCTGCTGGCAATTTAATGACCTAAATGTTTGATTGTGAAAAATCTGACCATTAAGGGTGGGTTTTGGAATCAGCCATTGTAACTCTTGACCCGTGTGCTGTAGCTTGCTGGTCTAACCTTAAAATTTGTTTGTAGGGGCAGATGTGTTGTCATTATTTGGCAAAGATGTAAAAGCCAGGTTTCAAATTCCAAACACCTTAGTGTATAGACTAATTTTTAAAAACTCCCATAAGATGCAAACAGATTACAGAGTATACTAGATATAGCTAATCAATCATTACTTAACTGCCTATTTTGACTATTGTAGACTGTGAGGTAGTCCCAACAAAGGGTGATTTCCAAAATATACTCAACATTCTAAGATTTGGAGCTCCATCCACTAATTCTGTGATCATGTAAAGAGAACTAATTGACATCATTACCAGGGCCATGGGAGTTTGCTGACTTAAATTCACCTACATGAAAAAACATACTAGGGACAAATTTGTTCAAAACCTAATTAGGCGGCCAGTAGTATGTTTAGGGAGTGTGGTAGACAACACATGCAAATATGGAGCAAGCCTCCAAACTCCACACATATGAAACAATAATCAGGGAGTTGAATTCCTGACCCCAATGCTGTGAGAGCAAAGTGCTGACCACTAGGCCACTGCGATATTCCACAACTCTATGTAAAATACCAAAAATTGTGCAAGGTCATCATCATAATCATTTATTTATATAGCGCCACTAAATCCGCAGCAATGTACAGAGATTCCATTCACATCAGTCCCTGCCCCATTGTACCGGGCCGACAAGTCATGTGAAATGCTTTGTGTTCATCATGTTTAGCTCCTTGCATTGTTAGTAGCTAATATTTCTGGCTGCTGACAATGTAAAGATTATTAAATATGTATGATCACCTGATTGTCATAATACTATCAGTTCTTTCAAATGGTGATTGTGTTAACATGTCCTTTTGTTTATATTTCCTATTCTCAAACAGACCGGGCACACTGGGAACGCCGGCGGGCTGTGGTGGAGGCGCAGGCGAAAGAGGGGGAGGAGGAAGGGGACGACCAGCAGCGCCAGCCGCAGCCACAGGAGGAGGAGCAGCCGGTGGCAGTCTCATCGGAGGAGGAGGAGCCTGTGCCGGTGCTAGTGGCAGTGGCAGCAGCTGCAGTGGAGGAGGAGGAGCCGGTGGCAGTGGCAGCAGCTGCAGTAGAGGAGGAGGAGGCTGACCCGGAGGACCAACGATTGGAGGAGGCAGCATCGGGCAGCCAAGAGGCAGTGGCCTTTAATGATAGTAAGTATTTTTGAAAAATGATGGACCTAATTTGATAAGATTGAGGATGTCCATTAAACTTGTACATAATCCCTGCTGTGACACATGTTGATTAAATGGTGACATAAATGCCACAGGTTTTACACATAATATCTGGCTACAAATTTGATGTACATTAAACACTCAAACCACAGCCAGAGCCATCTTAACACATGGCCACGCAAGGCAAGGCCCTAAAAAATGTTGTCGCTATGCTGGTGAACTTGTCAGCATATTAATCACTTGATTTTAAATTCCAATATCAACCAACATATTTTGACTTCCTGTGAGTTATTGTGTAGGTAGTGGCCCATGGTAGTGCTTTGCCCTGGGGCCTATAATGCTGGATAAGACAACCCTGTCCATGGCCCCTTCCCCGTGGCTCACCAGAATGTAGGACATTTATCCAAATGCCTTAGCAATGTCTAATGTGCGTCCAAATGGTTTTGTTGGCAGAAGCCTAACATTTGAAAGTAATGTAACAGTACACATCTCTAGTAAGTCCAGTCTGTTTGCCAAATTAGGTAGAGCTGTATATTTATTGTTTTCGTTTGGTTCCTTTCAGCACCTGAGGAGGAAGGTCAGAGATTGGTCACACCACCACCCACTCCGGCCCAATTGTTGGCCCAAATGGGCCACTTACTCGCCAATCTCGAGGCCACCTGCCAGCAACTGGTGCGATTGGTTGCCGACTGGAAGGCCACATTGGACTACTGGTCCTCTTTATTTTAATTTCTGTATTAGATGTAAATATTATAGTTTTTCCTTGTAAATATGTTGTTAATTTTGAGCCCTTGCCACATTATATAACTAATTTCCCAAAAACCTTGGTGTGTGTGTCTTTATTCATCTCATTACACAATATGTGGGTGTAAGGCTACAAGAGAATGTATTTAAAATCCTAAATGTGCTACATTTCAGCAAGATAGATTGTTTCTAAAATCATTGCTGTAGCATAAAAGGTTTAGATTTGCTGTTTGCATGTCATCCAAAAGGAACGTGTGCCCTCCACCAACAAGCCACCCCTGTAAGAGGTATGCCATCTGTAGGCCCTGTGTGCAAGACATTCCAAAAGATCAAATGCCCTAGCTATTTCACAACTTCCCCAAATCATGTGTCATTGTAGTGATAGTCCAAGGTTACGTTCCAGTGTCAGAGCAAAGCCAGTCACACATTGAAGAGAACATGGAAACATGGAAAGTGTACCCAGGAGTGGCGTAAGTGGTGTAAGGCAGAAGTGCAAGCGATGCAAAGCTCCATGGTACTGGAGTGTGGAGATCGGCCTATTTGGATAAAGCTGAGTACATGACATAATGTGTACACCGTGGATCCAGAGGAAAGTCTGTTTGCTGACAATGTTGCATGTAACTCCAAGGAGGCTGACCCCTACAATCCCCCCCCCCCCCCCATCTTAGTCCATTTGGAGTAAAAAAATATGTAAGCATGGACATAATAATGTGCATGTGTGAAGTGTTAGCCCTGCGGCTTGTATAAAGTACACCCCCAAAAATGTAAATCTTACCATACAGGAACAATATGAGGGCTTATTTTACAATGTGGGTGAGCAATTAAAACAAAACCCATTTCAAAAATGAAACCATTATGTCAAGTTGTTGTAAGCGTCATGATTCCAGTCCACACAATAGTTGGGGGTATGCTTGGTATTTGAACTCATGTCTGCTGTGTTGTGAGTCCAAAGTGCTAACCAGTGAGCTACCTGTGAGATTGGTATTTTGTGAGTAATTTGTGTGAATAATGAGGAGTAGTATTAAGTGTGAGTTGCCTGTGTAGCACGCATGCTGTATTGTTGGTGTCTGTGTATTTTCATGTCTCAGGTTGGGGTAGTGGGTAGCTGTCCCCATTTGCATACAGTCATTCCTGAGTTCTAATCCAGACAGAAACCCTTCCTCTGTGTGGAGGTTGTATACACTCTTGTGTGTATCCTTTATGGAAGAGTATGCTGTGCATTTTGCTGAAAAGGCAAGATTTATTTACACCACATACATTTTGATACATTCGTTATTCATGTGTTTTTAATGTAGCCATTGTCCATGCATTTTGCGCACTATACGGCGACTTGAAATCCTAAACACAGAAAGATCGTGAAGAATGTGTTTGTTAACAGTGTGTATTGCACTAATTATTCGCAAAGGAAAAACAAGGTTGAGAGTGTTCCAGATTATTGTTAATTGACAGTGATTAATGAGTAAAGAGCTATCTCGTTAAAATAAGCCCCAGGCATGTTTGTTGTGTTGTATATAAATAAACAGTTGGCCCCTCCCACAGTGGGTGTGACGTATGCATTGTTTAGCTTGCCGTAAATTAGTTGAGAGCCGTCGCTTATGTGTGTAGCATGTTTAAAGATACGCAGGTGGGTGTGTTTTCTAACGTTTGCAGTACTTATTTGCGTCACTTAGTTGTAATGGACCACAAGGGGGTGTGTTTTTGCTGTTTGAGGTGCTTATTTCACGCGCAAATCGGGTTGCGTCACTCAACGTATACAACGCAGATGCGTATGCGTTTGCGTACTTTGATGAATCGGGCCCTAGGTTACTACCCTTGGTCTCATCTTCTCCCTTGCCTTTGCTTCTTGCAGGCTCTGATCCTGTTAGTTGCACCCACATTCCTGGCCACAGGCTTATTTTACTTTAGTTCACTCCCCACCTCTCCTCCTTCCCCTTTCTAGTTTCGAAGTGTTCTGGAATTCAGTTATATCTCTCTGCCCGATGTACCTGCTCTCAGCTGGGTTGATAATTTAACCGTACTTTGTTTTTGTATTGACCTGTATGTTGTGTTCTGTTTCGTCCTGTACTCTATGTACAGCGCTGCGGACCTTTTGTGGCGCCATGCAAATAAAATATAATAGTAACACCCATGTGCCAAGGTCATTACAGCTCAGGGACATGTGGATGATGGTACTTGAGAAAGGGTGGATCTATTCAGGTTTACAGCACCATTACTTCCAAGTTCATTAACTTAGGAGAATCAGGGAATACACAATTCAGGAATGGGAAATAACTGTATCCCTTAAACATAGAGCCAGCCTAGTCATATATTTTTGGGTTTAAATAGCATTATAATTTTTGTATTTTTTGTCTTACTGATTCTGAATAACAAATTGTCACAAATGAGAGCAAAAAGTATGTAAATCCATGTCCGCTCTTACAAAGCTGTTATTTTAGAGACAACAGCAACTGAAACAGCCATTCAGCTCCTTCCAGCTCTCAGTTACAGTAATATTAAATTTGTTGGCACCCAGCACTTGTTGATGAACTGCCTGGACTGATAAAGTACATGGTAAGGCTATGAACTGCTGACCCTGTATTTCTGTTTTTCACATATTATGGCCTATAATTTGTGTAATGTTCGGCTTACCCAGTTGCAGGAAGCCCTACGTTGAAAGGGCAGTAAGTAATCACATGAAGGATGTTAAGAACCGAGCATTAGGGTAACCGATATACCTTGCACGGAGGCTCAGGATAACAATAGGGAAATAAGAATATACCACATATATTATCCTCATCTTATAATACACAGGATGAAAGTGACCTCAGGCAGACTGACTGCTTTACTCACATGGTACATTTGCTGCTGCAAATGTACTTGTTCCTGTGTAGCTACGGAAAGTAATGGAGAATCAGGAAAGAAGATGTGGATGTGTGGGAATAGCAGGTGTGCGGATGGGACATGTGTGGGAATAGCTGGTGTGCGGATGGGATGTGTGGGAATAGCCAGTGTGTGGGTTGGACATGTGTGGGAATTGCCAGTGTGTGGGTTGGGCATGTGTGGGAATTGCCAGTGTGTGAGTTGGACATGTGTGGGAATAGCCGGCGTGCAGGTTAGACATGTGTGGGAATAGCCGGTGTGCGGGTTGGACATGTGTGGGAATAGCCGGTGTCCGGGTTGGACATGTGTGGGAATAGCCGGTGTGCGGGGGAAACATGTGTGGGAATAGCCGGAGTGCGGGGGGGACATGTGTGGGAATAGCTGGTATGCAGGGGGGGGCATGTGTGGGAATAGCCGGTGTGCGAGGGGGGACGTGTGTGGGAATAGCCGGTGTGCGGATGAGACATGTGTGGGAATAGCCGGTGTGCGGATGAGACATGTGTGAGAATAGTCGGTGTGCGGATGAGACATGTGTGGGAATAGCCGGTGTGCGGATGGGACATGTGTGGGAATAGCCCGTGTGCGGGTACGACATGTGTGGGAATAGCCGGTGTCCGGGTTGGACATGTGTGGAAATAGCCCATGTGCGGGGGGAAACATGTGTGGGAATAGCCAGAGTGCGGGGGGGACATGTGTGGGAATAGCTGGTATGCAGGGGGGGGGGGCATGTGTGGGAATAGCCGGTGTGCGGGTTGGACATGTGTGGGAATAGCCGGTGTGCAGGGGGGACATGTGGGAATAGCTGGTGTGCGGGGGGGACATGTGGGAATAGCTGGTGTGCGGGAGGGATGTGTGGGAATAGCTGGGGTGTGGGCAGGGGGGGTGGTGACAGAAAAGCTGGCTGGTAATGGAGAAAGTGAGGTTAAAGCTAGTGGGCAGAGGGGCATATGTTTGACAAGGAGGTCATGTAAGGGAGAATCTTCCTTCTCTTCCTAGGTGTCCACAGCTCTCAGGACTACAACCCTTCTTGTATGCTGCACACTACTCCTGGAACTCTTCACCTGAATGTCTACCAAGTATTCTCTCTAACTGTAAGACCCTGCTGAAAACTTGCCTGTTTAAAGAAGCAATCAAATAGTGCTTGTGACTTCTGGATGGACATATCTCTGTGACCTTACTTCTCCCACAGCAGCGCTGCATATGGTGAAAGAACACGTTCTATAGTTTTCTAATGTGGTTTTGCTCCTTTAAGATATCAATTCATTAAGTGATATTATGAAAGTTTGATAAGGTATATAAAAGAAAAAAAGGTTTGTGTTTCGAAAGATGCACTTCAACTCTCCAGAGTCGTAGGAAATATTCAGCACTGTATTATACTCAAGGTCTAAAACTTCTCTGAAATGTCTCTAAAATAAGATCCAAGAAATTCACAGCAAGGTTTTTAAGAATTTCATAGCTAAGTATAAATATTAGTGGCTTTGCAATGTATGTAAATCAATGTTTTGGTAAACAGGGTTATATCCTGATTCTAAAAATAGCCTATGTCAGAACTGTATAAAAGATGAGCTGTGTGAGCATGTATTGTATCGTTCTTCTGATTTTTCATCTGACCTGATCACACTGGTATCTTCCACCAGTGTGTGTGAGCAAATGAACCATCTTGCTTCAAAGACCTGCTTGGAACCATCTTCAATATTGTTGTATTCCTGTGATCTACAGATTAAACCCTAAACCTAATCCATTCTCTGGCTGTCTCTGAGGTTTTGGACCCAAGCATTTCCAGTACCACCACTCTGCCTGCTACCCAGCAGCTCTGGTCTGTCAGGATCTGCCTGTAGCTTATGCATTACATGCTGCTTTGCCTGGCAGCTCCTGCCTTTTGTCCTTGTTATTATTGCAGCAGTACCTCTGATTACCAGAGGTGCTGCTATTGTGCCTTTCTTGTTTGCTTTAGGGGTTAGCCTGTTCACCAATTATCCCATGCACATGGGTGTGTTCTCATTTCCCCTATATATACCTGTCTCTCCCATCATTCATTGCTGGTTATTGATGTTACACCCTGTGGTTTCTTCCTCCTGCTTTGCTCCTGTGATTATGCTGCATTGGGGTCTCAACATACATTCTACTGACCTGTTTCATCTGTGAACCTGGTACTTTCCTGTGTATTTCCCTGTACTTGCTGCCTGGAATCTTTCCACACCTCCTGTTTACCTGCAAATGCTGTATACCTGGTAATTTCTGCGAGACCATTATTACATCATCTGTTCAGACTCTTCAGCAATAAACTTGTATGTTTTTTCACCTTATTCATGGCCCCTTAGCTGTATTTCTACATTGATTCGTGACAGTATAACCAGCCACAAAACAGCTTAGGTGTCAGGTGAAAGTTTTTTTTTACTTCTTGGACCATTTTGTTCAGCAATTAATTTTCATATTTATTTTTGGAAAATGTCTGCTTTATCAGCCTTTGAATTGCCACAACTACAGGCTTTACAGATGGATATAATCCTGCTACTCTCCGAGCTGGCTAAATTTTCTACCTTGCTGATGGACCCACTCAGGAGGCTGTCAGACTCTGTCTCTCCTAATGCAGAAGCAGGTGATTTGTCTCCACCAACCTTCTCTACTGTGGAATCTGTGCGAGCAGCACCTCTTAATTGTGCTCCTACAAATTTACCGTGTGCCAAGAACTATGGCTTAACTAATTCCCATTTCACAGGTGGTCCACGCCCCCATCTTTCCGAAGAGGAGCGGCGGCGCAGAATAACAAACAAATTGTGTCTGTACTGTGCCAGCAATGAGCACTTCTTACAGGACTGTCCTATCCGTAGACCACGTCAAACTATTGATCCATCCCCTGTTGCTTCCTCTCTGCATTCCAAATTTGTTTATGCTCCACCATTTCTGTTCTCTGAAATGAGACCCAATCTGCTAACTCCAGCCGCCTGTCCTGAGGTGCCAGCTCCAGCCGCCTGTCCTGAGGCGCCAGCTCAAGCCGCCTGTCCTGAGGCGCCAGCAGCCTCTGTCTCCTGTTGCGAGGCACCAACAGCCTCTGTCTCCTGTTGCGAGGTCCCAGCCTCTGTCTCCTGTTGCGAGGTCCCAGCCTCTGTCTCCTGTTGCGAGGTCCCAGCCTCTGTCTCCTGTTGCGAGGTCCCAGCCTCTGTCTCCTGTTGCGAGGTCCCATCCTCTGTCTCCTGTTGCGAGGTCCCAGCCTCTGTCTCCAGCTCTGAGGTCCCATCATCTGCTTCCAGCTTGGTGCCTGCTGCCACTGTATCTGGCCCCGAGCCTGCTGCCACTGTGTCCGGTCCCGAGCCTGCTGCCACTGTGTCCGGTCCCGAGCCTGCTGCCACTGTGTCCGGTCCCGAGCCTGCTGCCACTGTGTCCGGTCCTGAGCCTGCTGCCACTGTGTCTGGTCCCGAGCCTGCTGCCACTGTGTCCGGTCCCGAGCTTACTGCCGCGGCTTCTGCACCCAAGTCTCCTGTTACCGTGCTATCCAGTGCCGAGTCTCCAGCCGCTGCCTCCAGTGCCGAGTCTCCAGCCGCTGCCTCCAGTGACGAGTCTCCAGCTGCTGCCTCCAGTGCCGAGTCTCCAGCCGCTGCCTCCAGTGCCGAGTCTCCAGCCGCTGCCTCCAGTGCTGAGTCTCCAGCCTCCTTCCGTGCCGAGTCTCCAGCCGCTGTCTCTATTCCAGAACTACAGTCCATTCCAGAAACCTTGCCAGTCCATGCGGTTCAGCCTGAATTGCCAGTCCATGCGGTTCAGCCCGAGTTGCCATTCCATGCGGTCCAGCCCAAGTTGCCAGTCCATGCGGTCCAGTCCGAGTTGCCAGTCCATGCGGTCCAGCCCGAGTTGCCAGTTCATGCGGTCCAGCCCGAGTTGCCAGTCCATGCGGTCCAGCCGAGTTGCCAGTCCATGCGGTCCAGCCCGAGTTGCCAGTCCATGCGGTCCAGCCCGAGTTGCCAGTCCATGCGGTCCAGCCCGAGTTGTCAGTCCATGCGTTCCAGCCCGAGTTGTCAGTCCATGCGTTCCAGCCCGAGTTGCCAGTCCATGTGGTCCAGCCCGAGTTGCCAGTCCATTCGGTCCAGCCCGAGTTGCCAGTCCATGCGGTCCAGCCCGAGTTGCCAGTCCATGCTGCCCAGCCCGAGTTGCCAGTTCATGCAGTTCAGCCCGAGTTACCACTTGGTGCTGTTTGCACCGAGGCTTCTGAAAGTGCTGTCTGCTCCGAGGCTTCTGAAAGTGCTGTCTGCTCCGAGGCTTCTGAAAGTGCTGTCTGCCCTCAGGCTTCTCAAAGTGCTGTCTGCCCTCAGGCTTCTCAAAGTGCTGTCTGCCCTCAGGCTTCTCAAAGTGCTGTCTGCCCTCAGGCTTCTCAAAGTGCTGTCTGCCCTCAGGCTTCTCACAGTGCTGTCCATGCCAAGCCTGCCGCCCAGTCCGGGCCTGCTGCCAAGTCTGCCGGCCAGTCCGGGCCTGCTGCCAAGTCCAAACCATCCGTCGCCGAGGGTGCCAAGTCTGAGCTGTCACCTACCTTTGAGGGGCACCTTTCTCAATTTAGTGCTCTACTGGGGTTTTGTGCTTCTTATTTCCCCTCAGTACCTAGCCTTGTCAGTGACCCAAGGAGGCAAGTTTTGTTTTTGTTAACAAATTTTAGGGGAGAGGCTATGGAATGGGCAAACCCTTTGATTGAGTCTGATCACCCCATCCTCTCTGACTTACAACTATTTGTTGAGGCTGTGATCAACAAGTTTTCACCAACACCTCCCGCTATGCCATCTTGCGGGGCCTCTACATGATCTGCAGTACCACCCATCTCACCTGGCCAAGAGATACCTTTGTGCTCTTCCCAGTTGGCGCAGATCCCAACTCCGAGGAAGTCCCGTAAGAGAGGAGGACGTAAGAAGAGAGGTGGTTCTGCAGTGCCTGAACTGGCAGCTGGTATGGTCTCTTTTGCCTTTCCGCCCATGGAAGAGGACTTTTCTGCCGGGCCCCCTATTGTGGACTATGATTCCGATGAATTTAGACATTTTTGGTAATCGGCCATCTGGAATCCGCCCTGGGGGAGGGGGGGGGGGGGTACTGTCAGGATCTGCCTGTAGCTTATGCATTACATGCTGCTTTGCCTGGCAGCTCCTGCCTTTTGTCCTTGTTATTATTACAGCAGTACTTCTGATTACCAGAGGTGCTGCTATTGTGCCTTTCTTGTTTGCTTTAGGGGTTAATCTGTTCACTAATTATCCCATGCACCTAGGTGTGTTCTCATTTCCCCTATATATAGCTGTCTCTCCCAGCATTCATTACACCCTGTGGTTTCTTCCTCCTGCTTTGCTCCTGTGATTATGCTGCATTGGGGTCTCAACATACATTCTACTGACCTGTTTCATCTGTGAACCTGGTACTTTCCTGTGCATTTCCCTGTACTTGCTGCCTGGAATCTTTCCACACCTCCTGTTTACCTGCAACTGCTGTATACCTGGTAATTTCTGCAAGACCATTATTACATCATCTGTTCAGAATCTTCAGCAATAAACTTGTATGTTTTTTCACCTTATTCATGGCTCTATAGCTGTATTTCTACATTGATTCGTGACATGGTTCATGTGATAGGCCAGGGGGGATCCATTCAAAGCATCCCTGATCCATAGTAAGTGATCAGGAGGACCAGCCCAGGTACACCAGCAATGAGACACGCTAGCAGCGTCATTTACCCAGAAGAAACCTGGTACTGGATGCCGGTAAGGAGTCCAGTGGTGGCAGCCTTTGTAAGCCCCTCCTACTGCGAAAAGAGGGCGCTTTTTGGATAACGAAAGGGAATGGTGGCAAAGGAAGCCCAGCCGGTTCCCAGCAGCAACAGACAGGGTGGAATAGCCGGTCCTTCCTGTCACAGAGCCTATTGTAGATGAAAATCATAAAGAGGAATTACGGGGAGTGCTTTGCTAACTGCCTATCCACGCTCCACTGGCTTTGGGTATAAGGAGCCTATTAAAAGTGCCACGATTCTGATAATCAATGGAAAAAGGTGCTGGCAGCGACAACGCCGACGCGCGTTTCGCTATGCTTTTTCAAGGCAGACAAGTAAATACATCTGACAGGTTTTTTATACTCTACGGGGCACATGTTCCTGCCAATAAGACAGGTCCAATCCAACATAGTGAAATTATAATTGATTGACATAGAGTTAGACCTATCAATCCCTAACTCAAGAAGGAACCGCCTATCCTAAGGATTAGTTGGTCTGTACTGATTATCATTCTTACGTCCCGATATCTGATGCCTTACTGTAACTATAACTTGAAATTATAGTAAGCCTGCGCTATGTTTTGAGGATCTCATAAAACTGCAGATGAATTAATGTAAAACTAGAGACAATAGAGGCATATAATATATTATAGGATTAAATTATCCTCTATCTGATAATAAAAGTACTAATGATTTAGTGAAATGCTAATATATGTATGTCTGGATATGAACAGGATGACTGTTCTCATCCTAAAATGATGTCTCACATCTGTACTTTCGATGGATTAAGTTAACTACAATTATGAATTTAACCAAAGTGCTAAATTCTTAATATAATAATACTAAATTGAATAAGAAAAAATACAGTAGTGATCAGCATAGAACCCTAAAATGTGTGATGAATGTAAGAAGTTGTGTTAAACAGCGTTGAATTTATTAATCCGGCTGTTACTATAATCACAGATAATATACCTGCAAGTCTTATAAGTGTTATAAAATTCATATTAGTTAATGTGAAACTGAAATCCCAAAAATATAAATAAAAATTGTTTATTTGAAAACATATATACTTTGTCATGGAACGAACCCGAGTCTCCCGCATGGCAGATACGGATTCTACCACTACGCCACATGGATCAGTAATGGTCTTGCAAGTTATATTTATATACAAAATGAAGAATGTATGAAAACTGTTATAGTATCGAAACAGTCTCCAGTAATGATCTAGTCAAAAGATTAGGTATACTACACATATTTATATAATATGAAGATGAGGTGCTAAACTTATATAAGTGTTAATGTGAATAAATAAAAGTGGGAAAAATCAAAAAGAGGAGAGGGTATAAAATAAATAATAATAAGACCCCCAAATTTGTGAATAAAGTGAGGAATTGTACATATTCAGCATAATTATCTTGGTGTTATAGGACTGACTGTTGCTGTGAGATCAACTTCAATAACTGTAATTCGAGAATCTTATTATTGTAGTAATCACATATAAAGATACACAATCAGAATTAAAGTTTGAAAATATATCTTCTTGATGTAGATAAAATATTTGATGTGAATTCATTATATTTTTTAGCAATCTTAACCCGTTATCAGATATAACTATTGAGGACCAATAGCTTGTGTAGGTTACCCTATTAGGATAATATATATCCTCAGAATTTATGTATTTTGCATCTTTTTCCTCTCCGTTCAATAACTATAATTGACAATTATACCTCTCTCAATAGGATAATGTGGCGTCTAAAGAAATACCATAAAGTTGTTATTCTCATTCAGGCCTTTTGGCTGTACCGTATCCATTAAAAAAATCTTTTTCAATTCTTTTTTCAACAGCTCTTGTTTGAGGTCTCCTCCTCTGATACCCAGGTTTATTTTTTCATCCCGAAAGCTGTAAGATGTTTTGGGTTGCCATTGTGTTTGTTTAAAAAATGCTTTGCTACTGTAGTTAATGTTCTAAACCTTTTCACATCTTGTTCTGCATTACGGATGTTACCAATGTGCTCCAGTAACCTTTGTTTAAGAGGTCTACTGGTCATTCCGATATAACTTAAGCCGCAAGAACAAGTCAGGCAATATATCACTCCTTGAGTGTCACAATTGATAAAGCTTTGGATAGTATGTTCTTTCTTAAATCTATCTTTAAATATTTTTGTTTTCCTGGTAAACTTGCAAGCTTTACACCTAGCACAGGGAAAAAAACAATAGTTTTATTCAGGGTTCCTATCATGGTATTTCTTTGGGATTGGAAATGACTATGTACCAGTATGTCTCTAAGGTTTTTAGATCTTTTCCAACTTATGGGAATTCTATCTCCCGCCACTTCTTGTAGATCGCTATCTGATTGTAGAACACCTATATGTTTTTGTAATATAAATTGAATTCCACGCCACTGTTTATTAACTGTATCTGTAAATCTAATTTTACATTATCGGATTTCTCACATTTTTCTGGGAAAATAAATCTTTTAATCAATCAATTATTATTTCACTATGTTTTATTGTAACTGTCTTATTGGCAGGAACATTGTGATGTCACGTTGGAGGCGTGTGCCCCATAGAGTATCAAAAACCTGTCAGATGTATTTACTTGTCTGCTTTGAAAAAGCATAGCGAAACGCTCTTCGGCATTGTCGCTGCCAGCACCTTTTTACAGTGATTATCAGAATCTTGGCACCTTCAATAGGCTCCTTATACCCAAAGCCAGTGGAGCGTGGATAGGCAGTTAGCAAAGCACTCCTCGTAATTCCTCTTTATGATTTTCATCTACAATAGGCTCCTTATACCCAAAAAAAGTGGAGCTCGAACAGGCAGTTAGCAAATCGCTCCCCGTTTATCCTTACATGGTTACCATATTAGGCTGCACCTGAGCAGATGCCGTTGATTTCAGAAACTTATTCATGCTGAATGGTGGGGAACCTGTATTATTGGAGAAGTGAGGGATTGCTACTGCCTCCAGATAAATTTAAGATCTGGCTTGGTAAGATATGTATGCAGAGTAGATACTTACCTGTCATTATATCTGGATATTGTGTGTCATAGATTCTGATCTTCTTTAATCTCTGTATATTGTTACATGGAACCCATTATCACATGGGGATTTCTATTAATTTAATCATATATTACTGGATTAGGATTGCACCCAGCGCATTTTATTTCACTTACACTTAATACACATTAGTCACTTTATTTTCACTATTCATTTTATTTATTTTATTTATTTGGACAACAAAAGTTAAGTTTTAGGCCTTGAGTATAATACAGTGCTGAATATTTCCTACGACTCTGGAGAGTTGAAGTGCGTCTTTTGAAACACAAACCATTTTTCTTTTATATACAGTCTGTTTTTTGTCGTTATTAGATAGCACCCCTTATATCTCTATTGTGAGGAGATGTTATGATTATTACATAGAGGGAAACTCTCAGTAATCTGTGCGACGGGATCTTCTCAAGTTTGTTGAAAGTTTGATAACGCCAGAAACAGCAGTAAAAATAACTCTCATTAATTAAATGGTAAGAGGCCTATATGGGGCATGCGGGGGAGGCCTGAGCGGCCTGTATGGGGCATGCAGGGAGGCCTGAGCGGCCTATATGGGGCATGTGGGGGAGGCTTGAGCGGCCTATATGGGGCATGCGGGGGAGGCCTGAGTGGCCTATATGGGGCATGCGGGGGAGGCCTGAGCGGCCTATATGGGGCATGCGGGGGAGGCCTTAGCGGCCTATATGGGGCATGCGGGGGAGGCCTGGGCGGCCTATATGGGGCATGCGGGGGAGGCCTGAGCGGCCTGTATGGGACATGCGGGCAGGCCTGAGCGGCCTGTATGGGACATGCGGGGAGGCCTGAGCGGCCTGTATGGGACATGCGGGGAGGCCTGAGCGGCCTGTATGGGACATGCGGGGAGGCCTGAGGGGCCTGTATGGGGCATGCGGAGAGGCTGAGGGGCCTGTATGGGGCATGCGGGGAGGCCTGAGGGGCCTGTATGGGGCATACGGGGAGGCCTGAGGGGCCTGTATGGGGCATGCGGGGAGGCCTGAGGGGCCTGCATGGGGCATGCAGGGGAGGCCTGAGGAGCCTGTATGGTTCATGCGGAGAGGCTGAGGGGCCTATATGGGGCATGCGGTGGAGGCCTGAGCGGCCTGTATGGGGCATGCGGGATAGGCCTGAGCGGCCTGTATGGGGCATGCGGGGAGCTCCATATTGGCATGTGTGGGGAATGTGAGTAGATCTTGTTGAAGTCAGTAAATTGGATAAAGTCATTTCAATTAATGTCGAGCAAACTTGGTTGTCTATGTCTGAAAAGATGCGTAGAGCACGCTATGGCGTGGAAGGGCGTACGCAGCTGCAACACGTGGCAATAACAGTTTTTACACATTTACATACATTCGCACAACTACGTACATTTGTAAATAGTACACATTAATTGTAGTTGCAACACATAGTTATTTATATCGAAATATAGTAGTAATTATGTTTAATATTATAAGTTATATGCATGTTAGTAAAACATATGGTTCAGGTTAAAGGAAATGTTTCATGTCTAGTATCATTTTAATCCCCTATTCATCAGCAGTTGTCCAGTTCCTTCGCCGAAGAGATCGCACATTGCATACTCCATTTATTGATGTTAGGGAATAAACCTTTAAAGTGATACTGACTATAAAATGCTAATAGACTAGTTGAGACTGGATTCTTGGCGGGAAAGTCGGAGCACATCCCCTGGAGAGATGACCCCCACCTTTGGATATTTTGGTTTGAACTAGCCTATGATCTGCAACACCCTGGACCCTCCTGAAACATGGACCAATAGAAGCAAGCCACGTCATCTGCATTGTTTCACTGTATACTGGGTAGTGTCACACAGGTCTCAGAAATCAGTGACTCTTTATGACTGTAAAATCATTGATAATTCAATAGAGTCTAAAAAAACAGATCTTACGTATATTTGCTGTAGTGGTGAATACTCTGTGTGACAGGATGGACCGCCTCTGCCACCTTGTCTGTTGTTGCTGGTAACTGGCTAGGCTTATTTTGCCACCGTTTAATTTTGTTATCCCAAATGCGCCCTCTTGCTGCAGTAGGAGGGGCTTACATGAGCTGCCACCAGTGGACTCCTCACAGGCATCCAGTACTGGGTTTCTTCTGGGTAACTGACGCTGCTAGTGTACCTGGTTGCTGGTGTACCTGGGCTGGTACTCCTGACCTCTTACTATGGATCAGGTTTGCTGTGAATGGATCCACCCTGGCCTATCACACTGACCAGGGCTCCATGGGTAGCAGGCAGAGTGGTGGTACTGGAAAAGCTTGGGTCTAAACCTCAGAAACAGCCGGCAAACGGATTAGATTTAGGGTCTAATTGGCAGGTCACAGGAATACAGCAATATTGAAGATGTTTTCAAACAGGTCTTTGAAGCAGATGTTTATGTCACGACTGATAGTGGGTGTATGACTGATAGTGGGTACCTGCTGTTGTTGGCGCAACTCAGAGGAAGGCGCGGAGTCTAACGTGCCCCTGGTATTCACCAGGAACCCCCGCAAGGAAGTATGGACTCCGCTGCAGGGACACGCAGGTCGCGGCCCTTCCTAGAGTCCACAGCGAGATACAAGGGGGTGTCAGACAGGCCGGTTCAGCAACGTTCAGGTAGAGGAGGTACAAAGGGAAATCCAGAAGAATGGTGAGGCAAGCCGAGACGGTAACTTTCAGGGAGCGTAGTACAAAGGCAGAATCCAGATAGGGGTGGTCAAACGGTCCGGGTCAAAAGGGTCACAAGCAGCACGAGGAATGTCAGGAACAATACAGCAACTGGTACACACAATCGCTGGAGACAGGAAGACCTGATACTCTGGCACTGATTAGAGGACAGGAAGAGGTTTAAATAGTGTGGGGATCCAATCAGCATCAGCGCTGCAGCGCTGTCATGCCTGCCGCCGGGAATCACATAGCGTCCCGTTGCCTAGCAACGGGGCGCGTCATACTGCTAGGAGATGGATGGAAGGGGGGGATCCGGAAGTGACGCGTCTGGTTGCATAGCAACCAGACGCGCGGTCAGGCGGCCGTGCGGACGGCGCCTGACAGTTTATTTGCTCTCACACACTAGTTGAAGGTACTAGTGTGATCAGGTCAGATAAAAATCAGAAGCACAAGTTTCAAATACAAGCTAGTGCCTTTTATACATTTCAGACACAGGCTATTTTTAGCATCTGGATGTATCCTATTTACAGAAACACGGATTTACATGCATTGCAAAGCTAACAAAATTTGTGCTTGTCTATGAAATTCACTCTGGACAAAAGGCCACACAGTAACGACCCCCTGCTGGGTCTTTGGCCAGAGCAGGCATGACACTTCATCACAAAACTTCGTTAGCAATTACTGCTATCAGACTCCTTTCCACATATGCCTAATTGGAGGTTTCCACTAGCAACCTTACAAATCCCACACAATGACACTTCCATACAAAACACATCCCAATACACAAAAAACCTCCATCGACAAAGGCCTATTGTATCAGATACATACATCAGAAATAAGGCATTTCCTTTAGTAAGGTTAGAACAGGAAAAAACGAAATTCCTACCCTGTTCTCAAAAATAACGAATTCCTATCTCAGAATATATACAATATAAAAAATAAGTGCATATGCAATTATATAAATAAGAGCCCTGTGCTATTTCCTTTAAATAAATTCATACCAGAATTTATTTATCAATGATCCATTCACACTCTGTTCTTGAGATTAATTAGCTGTGTAGCCATAAAGAGGATGATGTCAATGATTGTGGGGCATTTGCCTTAGCCAATGCGTACTTGCTGGCAAATGGTTTCAATTTTAATAGCATACATTTTGAACAAACCAAGATGAGAAACCAGTTATTCAAATGCATTGATGAGGATCACATTCCTATGTTTCCTCATTTAAAAAAAAAAATTGACAATTTTTTTTTTAACTCACAGCTAATTTCGTCTGCAAGATCCACATGCCTAAATAATTAATGGTAGAGTGTAATCTCTGTAGAATGTGTCAACATTTCACTTAACTTAAAAAAGATGATAAAAGTCTTAAAATGAATTAAAAATTGTACTGCAAATTGTATGGCATCAAATGCTTATGCCCTTCTGCTCCATGGGAGGTTTCTGTCCGCCCTGAGCTCACCTTAGGACACTTGCGTTACGGTTTGACAGGTGTACCGCACAAGTCATACTCCCCACCTGTGGTATCAGTGAAAATTACTATACACACCTCTTTGATTTCTTAACTCTGCAAATTTCAGCTTTGCTGAATTATGGCCTTTGTACCACTTAAAAATGATACATCTATAATATGCATTCATCTAGTATTATTACTTGATTATACATGGTTAAATCTACAATTCAGTTGAATATTACTGTAACCGGATGGGTTTACTTTGCCATCCGGTGTCGTCCTTGGGAAAGAGACCTTATACAGCTTCCTTTCTCACAGTCAGTAACTGACTTTTACAGACTACTCCTACTGTTGTCATCTGCCACCAGACACTCACAGACTGAGAATGCCAACTCCATAATAGTTATAGGAGGATAGAGCTGCCACCACCAGACTCTTTCACCGGCACCTGGAACCACCTACTTTTGTGTAGCTGGTATAGCTGCTGCAGCACCTCTTGCTGTGAGTTGGCTGGTACTTGCTGACCGCTTGCTATGGTTCAGAACTGCTAGGTAGTGGGCAGAGCATTGGCACAAAAACGCTCAACACAGCACAGCCGGGGATTGGATTAGAGTGTAAGCTCTTATCTGTTGGTCACAGGATACAGCATGTAATAGGCGTCAGGCAGAATCTTGAAGCAGTGATGTTTTTTGCTCAAGGGTCCTTGTATATAGCGTGTGTGTGTTATGTAACTGTAGTTAAAGTTACAAATGATAATGTCATCCAATTCCAATATATTTCTCTATTTGATTTTATAAAAAGATTTTGGAATGGTTTTCCTTTGCACTCTCTTTTTTTCATGCTTTACATATGGAGGATTTACGCTGAATGATATAGGATGAATATATGAAATGTCAAGAGTATGGTAAAAACCTCAACAACGATCTTTCCAGATGCAAAAATTATTTTTTTTCTTTCATGATTATCTAAACTGACAATTAAAATAAAAAAAATTATGGCTATTGGACTAGCTAAGAAAAGAAACAGGCCCTTTACATCATTCCAAGCTGTCATTTCAGTGTGTACATCTTGGTAATCAGCTGGTTAGCAAAAAGTAACATCAGTTAAATAACAACTCCCCATAGTAAAGTACCACAAAATATTGCGCCGTGATAACATACTGACAGTGAGTAGCCTCATACCACATAATAGAGTTATGGGAGTAGTGGCGGATTGGGGGTGATCGAGGCATTCGCCCCACCACCCCTAGCAGGGACATGCTGCCTGCAGCCACACACCATGTGCAGGTCTGTGTCGACAGACAGAAAATCCTGCCCGGCCCCTATGATTTTGTTTAAAACTCAATCAGAGCGGCTGAACAGCATACTCTGCCTGCCTGTCTCTGGCGATACGCATCTGCACATAGTGTGCGGCTGCAGACAGCCCATCCTGACCAAAGTATAAATGGGGGCGAGGACTAACCCCCACCCCAACATAAATAATATCTAGAACCACCCCTGATTGAGGGCTTGTGTGAAACACAAATGGATCTTCCCAAATCCATTGGGGGATTACTTCATATACAGGAATCTTCCCTTGCGCCTTGAAACATGCACTCATCACTCCTATTGTCAATTAACCATCTCTAAACTCTGCCTCCTACTCCCATTCCTTTCCAAACTACTTGATTGTCAAGTCTACAAACTGTTAAACACACACTAACTATTCACTCTCTCCTTGGCCCCTTAAAATCGATTTTCTTTCCTCTCCACTCCACTGAGACTGCCCTTACCAAGTTGACTACTCTTGGCTAAGTCAAAGGGCCACTTCTCCACACTCTTGCTCCTTGATCTTTCTGCTACTTTTGACACAGTTGACCACCCTCTCCTCCTTGACGGCCTTCGCAGCATCTTCCTTTCATGGTTTACCTCCAGTATTGCTCTTTGTCATTTCTTCCTCTGGCTCCCCTCCTTTCCCTCTATCTGTTGGGGTCCCCCAAGCCTCTCTTCACACCTCATGTCTTGGTCGACTCACCCACTCCTTCGTCCTCCAATATCACCTCTATGCCGATCACCCCTTCCTCTTGCTGGATGTCACCAAACGTGATCGTCATTCCCCTTCATATGCAGGACCTGAGCATTAGGGGGGGGCAAAAAAGGTTCTTCGGCAAAGGTGAATTAGCTAGCTCGGTACAATTAGTTCAGTTCCCCTTCTTCAGAAGGTACTGAGTTGGATAGTTTCCCTTTTATATGCAGAACCTGACCACTAGGGGACAGAAAGGTCCTTTCGGAGAAGGGGAACTAGCCTGATTGTGCCAAGCCAGCTAATTCCCCTTCATATGCAGGACCTGACCACTAGGGGGCAGGACCTGCTTATGATCACGTTTAAAACTAGCCAGCTCAAACTGAGCTTGCTAGTTCCTCTTCAGTAAAAGGACGAGGTCCTTACAGGGAAGGGGAACTAGTCAAAATAGTCACACAATGGGCACACAATATGTTGACATACGAGACCCCATTTCCCAAACATAGACTGAAGTGAACTAGTGTCTTCAAAAAATAGTATCTTTGGTTTCTGCAGCCATGATTAATAAGCCAAATAAATATGCTGTAAATAAACTTAGGGCTAGATTTACTAAGCTGCGGGTTTGAAAAAGTGGGGATGTTGCCTATAGCAACCAATCAGATTCTAGCTTTCATTTATTTAGTACCTTCTACAAAATGACAGCTATAATCTGATTGGTTGCTATAGGCAACATCCCCACTTTTTCAAACCCACAGCTTAGTAAATCTAGCCCTTAGTCTCCGAAGAAATGGTGGACAGACTGCGCAATACTAAAGGTACCAGAGCACATGAGTATAACAATCTCCCTCTAGATCTAGTTAGATCATGTACTTCCGGGTGGATCAGTTACGTCACCGCAGTGTCCTGACATAGAAACTTTCATGTCTTTGTTCGGTGAGAGAGTGAATGCAGTGATGTATGCTGTAATGTAAAGTACAAAAAGGAAACAGAATAGTGCTGGAACGCAAGTCTCGTCTGCTTGCTTGCACAAGGGGGAGGGCTCGGTTACTTAAAAGTACAAGTGGCGTAGAGAGAGAGAGGGCTTGTTTCCTATATGACTGTGTATTTTATCTCTACATTTATGCCATACTACAGTTGGTTATCCCTACATAAAAGTATCTTTCTTAAAGCTATTTAATATTATATTTTATACATTCATTTACATTGTCTTTTTTGCCTAAAAACATGAACATCCCACGTAAATAAAAAAAATATACCTTTTTTCCCACTGGAAACGCATAGAAAACACTCCACAGTGTAGATATCTATGCCGAAAAGGCCTTCATTCCGCATAAACAAAAATGATACAACTGTTTTGCTAGAATAAATCAATGCATTTAAATTTATTTGTAATCATTATATTTTATTTTATTACGGTATTTTTCTATCAACAGGAATGTATATTAAAGTGTAATTTACACTTTATTACACTTATTTATAATTATTTTCAATTTCCAATTTATTAAAGTGTAGAGTTGCTTTTTCTCTATTGAAAGCATTGGGTTAATTAAATAAGTTAGTGCCAACTAATGGCAGAAAATGTAACTGCAGGCAATCATCCAGATCATTCTGTGTTCATCCTAGTACATTCCTCTTTAAGCTTGATATAATTTCCACGGCTTTAGTGCAATAATTTACTGTCTGTATGTAAAATAAAATGTATAATCTAACAAAATGTACTTGTATTTCTTGTGTGTATATAATATATATTAATAAATATTTCATTTTTATTAACTTTTTAAATATGTACATTTTCTATTTATTTCATAAAATTACAAAACATTAGTTAATTATACATCCTGCAGAATTTTTTCCATACGCCAACCTGGGAAACTAATCCGTTGTTTGTTTGGCCCCAAGAACCGGGATGTGCCAGTGTTAGGTACTCGTTCCTCCACACAGAACAGGAAAACCACAGTAAAAATTGTCAGTTCTGACTCCAGGAACAGAGTTCACAGTTCACAGCATGTTTGTTCTTTCACATCTGAAGCAGGTCACCCACAATACCAGAGGGTAAATGTAACAATGTGCGATTTTGCATTTTCAGCAATTTTCTCGGGTGAGCTTAAACTCGCCAATGTATTAAACAGTGATTTGATATTAAATCGCCAGAAAAGTGTTTAATTCAGAATCGCCATTCCTAAAATCACTATAAATCGCAGTCCTGATGTTTTGCCACTCTAGCTATACAAATCTCCAAATGTATGAATCTGCGATTTTGCACACTTAACTGAGTAAGGGCAGCAGTTCCATTAATGCTATTTAAGGAGGCAAAGCGAGGACCTGTGCGCAGTATAATGTAGAAGGCTTCAGAAAAAACATTATACAGTGGGCAGGTGTTTGCATTGCCCACTTAATAACATGAATGCAACTGTTGCCCTTACAAGTCACGGAAACCTCACTGTCGGTATGTGCATTTTGCGAAATTATTGTATGTCACTTTTTTAACATGTCTAATTTGCTGACAGTTGGAAAAGAGCTGAATCGTGATTACCATATCAATGTAACCAGTGTCGGGATTTACGTCTTTGATTTAATGACTACCACCACTAATGACTATAAAAAAGTGACCTAAATGACAATTTCTCTGAGGGTGGTTGAAAATGGTGTTGGTAGGAAACGTCTTGTTCTGTGTTTTGGAGCAACATCTGATTTTGGAGTCTGCACCGAGAGGGACAGAGGAACATCCCCAGCACCAGGCTCCTTTTAGGCTGTCCAGGCCACATGTTTTGTTTTTTTTGGGGGTGTTTTTATGTGGTGTTGCAATCATCTACATGTATTTATGTTTAATTGAAGGTGATTCTAAATATGGGTGTCAAACCTGGTTTGACATCTTTATCGTAGTGGGGTGATAAAACTTATCTATGGCCTTTAGAAGTCCACATTCTTGTGCTTTGATACATCTGGTGGTGTTCTTCTCTATGCCCCAGGTAGGGTGTTGTGGTGCTGTGTGCTGCATAATTTGGCGCTAAACCAAAGTGTAACCCTAACACCAGCAATATACAGTAACGAAGCAGGTGAGCTCATTCCAGCAGCTGATGTACATAATACAGAGGTGGGGGAGACAGGTCATAAAAGGATCATTCAGACTTATTTTTCAGGTGAGAATGTTGTTGAAGTAAGTGTGATTGCTTTTTTTACCTATTCTTGTAGAAACAAAATTATTGTCAACATCATAACCACAGAACTAATTGTGATAAACCAATAACCACATTTTAAGGGAATGTATATGGTTTTGTTTTGTTTTTTTACTTCAATAGTATTTTATTATTAATTTTCCAAAAATTATGGGGTACAAAAAGTAGAAAGGGATCGAGGTAAGGGAAGGACACAAAAAAAAGGGAAGAGTAGGAAGGGTACATAGTGGGAGGGAACACATTAAACAATTCTGCTTCTAAACCACATTGAGCACATGAGGGAGGGAAACCCAGTTGGTTCCTTCCCAATTTGTGAGAGTTACCTCGGTCAGGCGGGCACAAAGGAACTACTAATAGGAACATTGGGGAACTTCGCTAAGTGGAGGTGATGCATGTAGCAAATTAGAATCTATTTGATCTGGCGGCGCTCCCTCTCCTTCCGTAACATACATTCACATGCCAGCTGAACCATGTCATTATTGGGGATGAGGGGACAGTGGAATAGGGCATCCCCACTGTCTCCATTTCAATGCTGAATTGCACCTTGGCCACTTCTTTCAATATCAAGGGTATCTGTGGTGACTTCCAACTTTGAGCTATGGAAGCTCTTGCGGAAATCAGAATATAACTAAAGACATATTTAGCATGTGGTAGAAACTGGGGGGGGGGGGGGGGTAATGCTGCAGTAGCGCGACCTCCGGGGTAGGAGAGAGATTTTGCCCAGTCACCTTATTGGCTAATTGGAAGATTTGTACCCAGAACGACTGTATATGGGGACAGTTCCAGAATATATGCATCAAATCACCCTGTATATTACATTGCCGCCAGAAAAGTCTTGACTGGGAGGGCCACATTTTATAAAGTCTAGTTGGGGTAAGATACAATCTATTAATTAATTTTATCATTATTTCTGTGTGATTTATACATTTGGACATTCGGAACGAATTTGTGAAAATGGCTTCCTATTCTTCACTTTCCAACTCTAGATGAAGGTCAGGTTCCCACTGCAATTGTATTTTAGTTTTATTTTCTGATGTGGAGGGAAGGGTATAGTGGTACCGGAAGGTAATGCTGGCTTTATTATCTCCTTTTTGTTAATTTAGTGAACAGCAAGGGCGGTGGTGTCGTAATAGGTAGACCTAGTCTGGGAAGGGAATTAAACCAGTGTCTGAGCTGCAGGTATTTATAAAATTCCTGGTAGGGGAGGTGAAATCCTTCTTTTGTGTAAAAGATAGTAGACTCTGATTGTCTAGTAAATGTCACACGCTGCTCATTCGGCTTCCATAGACCAAGACTGAGACACTCACAGGTGTCTCATTAACAGACCTCTAGTGCTGATCTGCGCAAGTGCAGACTGATTACCTGTCCATTTCTAATCGGATTCCTATTGGTTCCTGTGTTGGCTCCATACTTGAAAAGGCACTTCCTCCCTTTACTCCCTTTACTCTGGGCCTGTTGATCAAGTTACCTGTCTGGTTAGGTCTCTACCTATTCTATGAGCTCTCATCTGGATCGTCAGTGCCTCTGCTGTATCGTTACTCCGCGGTCTGTACCGCTCAAGCTGCACCTGTTTCCACTGTGTTGCTACTCCAAGGGTTATACCACTCAGCTGCACCTGTCTGTACTGTGTTGCCATTCCACGGGCTATACCGCTCAAGCTGCAACCACCTTTGCTGTGTGCTACACCATGGACTAACTTGCTTCAGCTGCACCCGTCTCTGCTGTGTTACTACGCTACAGGTTGTACCACTCAAGACGCATCTACCTCTGCTGTGTTGCTATATCTCGGGCTATACTGCTCCAGCTGCACCTGTTTCTACTGTGTTGCTACTCTACGGGCTATACCGCTCAAGCTGCAACTACCTCTGCTGTGTGCTACATCACGGGCTATACCGCTCAAGCTACAACCACCTCCGCTGTGTGCAACTTTACGGGCTATACCGCTCAAGTTGCAAACCATCTCTACTGTGTGTCACGCCTCGGGCTATACTGCTCCAGCCGCATCTGCCCTCGCTGTATTGTTGACCCTGGAACGGGACTGTTTAAACCACACCTGACTCTGTCAGCTTGCTCCTTCAAGTCATCTCTCGGAGCCGTTCTATCCAGCTTTTTCTGTTCGCATTGGTCACTCCGGCTCAGTGGCATTACAGGTCGTATAACCAAGCTGCTTGTTGTCCTCTTTCCTGGCTGAACTGTTCAAGTATTATTGAAAGCATTAAGGCACTATTGGTATCGGGCCTCTGCCGCATCTACTGTGTATCTACGGCTACCTGGACTGTTAAACTCTCCTTTGATGTGTGCTGTGCTATTGTGATACCATACCCTTGTGCCTCATTCTTTCCACCCTATTGCTGGACTGTTCATTCAAAGCCATATCCATTTACTTATTGATTATTCATATTTTCTATGACATTGCCTTTGGCTCCGCCCACCTTGTACCACGTTTCTAGTGTATATACATCTACGAAGACTTTCCTGTATATTCATTCAGTCATCATTAAACCGCTGATTGTACTTTTATCCTGCATTTGTCATCTGTTTGAACCTCGGGGTACCATTACCACTTACCAGTGTATAGTTAGACTTTCCCTGAGGATCCGTTCTCACAACATCACTGAACGGATCCAGAGTCCAGAATACCAAACCGTGACAGTAAATCAGTAAATTAAGCTATACCATTTGATACCCATAGACTGAGATTTAAGTTGGGGATTAATTTAGCCACTGCAGCTAAAAAGATATTTTTCGTCGGGTCCATAGAATTGGCCTTTAACACTTTATCCCACACCACCAGGGAGTCCCTAGTTGTCTTTGGTAATTGGGCATTTACAGGGCGCCAATTTTTTGGAGCCCAGATCAAATCAGCCAATGGAAAATGCGGGTTAAGAGCTTTCTCCAGATCCACCCATGGTTTTTGGTGCATCGGAAGGGACCAGTCACGAAGTTGGGAAAATAGACAAGCCGCATGGTATCTGTACAAGTCCGGTAACGCTAAACCTCCCTGTTGTTTAGGCAAATGCATCCGAGAGCTGGCTATTCGTGGAGGTTGGTGCTTCCAAACATATAATATCATAACCAAATGTAATTTATCTAATAAAGGTTTGGGAATACTAACAGGAATAGTACGGAATAAATACGTCATTTTTGGGAGCAACATCATCTTGAAGGCCGCAATCCTTCACAACCAGGAGACCTCGCAACAGACCCAGGATTTACTTAAAGTTGAAAGTTGTTGGAGGGTTAAAGTTGAAAAATTAAGGTTAAATGTATTTTCTAATGAGGTGATTTAAATACCCAAATATTGCAGTGCCGATATCTTCCATGAGTAATGGATATTTGTTTTGAGTAGTTGCACCTTCACAGGGGAATATTTATTGGAAGAGCTTTTGAGTTAGCTTTTAATATGAAACTCGGCTATATGTATCTAAAATATTATGAAGGGTCGGCAGCGAAGTCTCCAGATCAGTTACAAAAGCAAAACGTCACGACAAACAGACATATTTTATGCATAGTATTTTTAACAATGGCACCAGGAAACAGAAGTGAGGATCTAATGGATATGGCAAGGGGTTCCATTGTCAGGACAAATATCAACTGGGATAAGGGACAACCCTGTCAAGTTCCGTTAGTAATCGTGAATCTATCCAACAGGAATGCGTTGCGAAATAGCCCTCAATATGTCACCATGAATTCCAAACCGGAAAAGGGCCTCCTCCATGTAGCCCCAATGTAATCTATCAAATGCCTTCTCGGCATCAAGGGAGAGGACTAACAGACTGGCCCTCTGAGAACCATTCTATAATATTAAGCACTCTTCTCATATTATTCGATGCCTGCCACCCCCGAACAAATCCCACATGATCTGGATGGATCTAATTCGGGTGAAGTCTGTTAAGCATATTTGCTATCAATTTAGTATATATTTTACTATCGGAATTCAGAAGGGCAATGGGCCTATAAATGAGACATGATGGTCCTTCACCGGTTTGAGTTGAGCCACGATTCGAGATTCTAACATTTCAGAGGGAAATTACCCATGTGTTGTACCTGCGTTAAAAAGTTGTTCTAATATTGGGAGGAGATCTTTCTGGAATATAACATAAAAATCATTGATATAGCCGTCAGGGCCAGAGGGCTTTGTCTCTTGGTAGGTTTCTATTAACTGTTTGTATTTCAAGTTGGGACCGGGGGGCAGATAGGGATTCCGCAGTCTCCGGGTATACTTTGGGGATATGCAAGCTACTTAAAAAACCATCTATGTCTGCTGGAGACGGTTGATGCGATAAGCTATCGTCTTTCAAGTTATAGAGTTTAGCATAAAACTGAGCAAACATATTAGCTATACTTTTAGGGTTAGATACTTTTTGTCCACTTTTGTCCACTAGATGTTTAATTCTATGTTTAGCTCGTTGACCCCTACACTTTCTAGCCAAAAGCTTCCCTGCTCTGTACCCTGCAACATAATTTTTTTTGCCTAAGTTTAGTCAAAGCTTGTTGTATTTTGGCCATCAACAATTTTTGGAGTTGACCTCTCGGACCTGTGTTAGTTCATTCTTTAGTTCAGTACAGGGGCGCTCCTTATTTTGGCATTCTAGGGTTTGTAGTTTTAATTCTAGCTCAGTTTGGTGGTGTGCTTATCTCTTTTTAAACGGGATCCTGTCTGAATCGCCACTCCCCTCAAAACTGCCTTCAGAGCACAGCAAAAATATTAGAGTACAGGGAATAATTTTGACAATATTGGTGGAGAACGTTCTTGAGGTCTAATTTATCTTCCAGAAGTGTCAATAGATATGTTGGCATGCTCCAGGGCCTAGAAGATTTGTACGGTCTTTCTCTATGCCAAGTCCACAGCACTGGAGCATGGTCAGACCAAGACATTGGTAGAATTTTAATTTGTTTAGTGGCCTGTAATATCCACTTATCTGTTAAGATAAGGTCTATACGGGGTTATGAATTATGGACAGAGGAATAATTTTTGTAGTCCCTGCCACTCGGTTCCGAGGTTCTCCAGACATCATACAGGTCGAACTCTGCGAACAGTTTAGAAAAGGCTAATGGAGACCCTGGTATAGCAGGAAGAGTAGGATTATAAGGGGAAGATGAAAGGGAGGACCTAACTAGCCGAGGGTCTTCCACAATATTAAAGTGCCCCTTAATGATGAAATTTACCCTCTTTGTGTTTCTATATTTCCCGGAACACTCTTCTTAACAAAATAATCTGAAGGGAATTTGGAGCGTAAAGTGAAACCAAGGTCACTGGTTTGTTTTCTAATAGACCAATTAGAATCAAGTATCTACCCGCTTTATCTGCTATGGTAGTCTTATTCAAATAAGTAACTCTACTACTAAATAATAAGGCTACTCCATTACATTTTAATGGGCCATTTGCCGTGAAACAAGTCAGATAATGGTTATCTCGAAGAGTGGGGGGAGCTGCGGCCCTAAAGTGTGTTTCCTGTAGGGCTACTATGTCGACATGAAGCTTGTGAAATGAAGTTAGGGCTAGTCTCCTTTTATTTGGAGAATTCAAACCCCTAACCTTTTGTGTAAGAAATTTAACCATTTAGAATAATAAGTATGTCTATTATACAACACAGTAGGTAATCTAGTGCCCTGTGACCATTCTTGGAGAGGGGTATCCAGTAGAATTGTATACTAAAGTAAAGCGAATGGGCCACATGTGGGACATTGGTACCCAAAAAAAGAGTGTTAGAAGTAGCGACTGTAATATGAAACGGAGTGTTCCCAATTGAGGGGGAAATAACTATGGAAGAGGGAAACATGGGTAAAAATAAGGGGGAAAAAACAGAAATAACCCAAAACAAAACATTGGGTTAGAGTATTTGCTGGTAGGAAAAAAAAAACAGCAAAATAAGTAACTAGGGTGGGTCAGGCATATTGTGGCTTACCTCATCACTGTCAACCCTACAAATCCCTGCAAATTTAAAGAATCAACCGTATCAGAGAGAATATAACCAGATTGCAAAGATATAAAGATCAAATTCCACATATTCCATAACAATAAAACACTAACACAATACAGAAATAGTACCTTAACCGTTAAACGTAACCTATAGATAAATAAGTGTCCGACTCTTTTGCATTGAGGGGTGAAACACTGTGTCCTCCAGCAAGTAGTGTAACCATATAAAAAGACACACCAGAGTATAACATAACTTAATGAAAACAACAAGATATTTTGAACGTGAAAGCTCAGAGGACTCCAGATAACCCCTGGTGAGTCTTCCCCTGGAAACTGTAGGACTAGCTTGAGTAGCCGCAGAATCCATCTCGAAGATCATGGTGATATTTACTCAGATGGGGAAAGATCAGGACCATTCAGACCCACTAAAATACTCATTTCGACCAGTCTTGTCTAACGCGGGACCTAGAAGCGGAGGCAAGCTCCTGAACAGGGACACTCCAGGTTTTCAATAACACTTTACCTTCCTCAACCAAGGAAATAACGTGGGTAGAGTTATTACTCCTGATGATTAAATTGACAGGAAATCCTCATCTGTATATGATGTCTTAGTCTCTTGGTGCTTTGGTAAGTGCTTGAAAGGATCTCCGTTTAGATATTGTAGCTATAGAGAAGTCTTGAAATATCTGAAGATTCTGAAGGAATTCAGCGTTATCCTCTGATCTAGCCGCTCTCAGTAAGCCTTGTCTAGTAAGCCTATGTATGGTCTAGTAAGCCTATGTATGCGGTCAATCATCAAGTCCTGTTCAGGCAATAGTTTGTGCAAAAGATCCGTTGCATAGGGGAGTAGTTCAGCTGAGGTAATTGAATCTGGAATACCCCTAATCTTGATGTTATTCCGTCTGGATCTATCCTCCATATTTGCAAATTTGTCCTGAAGTGTATTCACTTCTGCTTTCAAGGTTTCATGCTCAGTTATAAGATTATTATGCAAGGACGTCATCTCTCTTAGCTACCTCCCGCTGCATCTCCCTGATCGACGATCTAATTTCTGATAATATTTCAGATTTAAACATGGAGAACATGTTCTGCATAGCCTTGATCGTGATAGGACCATCAGAACCCTGGTTGTCAGTAGAGACCACACGATGGGCAGCCGCCTAAGTAGCTGAAGTAGCGGAGGAGGTCTTGGTCTTGGGTGTCTCCAACCTCTTAGAGGTACCTGCATCTGGGGTGGTAACCTGTGGTTTGAAGAATTGAACTGGTGAAGCAGACGTGATGCCTTTCAATTTTTTTTCCGGAGCCATTCTGGCGCCACTCAAAAAGAGCCACAATAAGATAGAAATCTATCCAAAATACCAGTTACGCAGGAGCACGTAGTATGTTAAGTGATATGTTTATAAGATACCGTTAGCTCTGGTCGGTTGACATTGAAGATGGTTAGGTCAGAGACTAATATTTAGCTAAAATTTAAAGGGGCGATGGCTTGTAAAGGGAAACTTGCCTTTACAAGCCATCGCCCCTTTAAATTTTAGCTGCAAAGTCGCCGATTTCCAGCGACTTCCAGAAATCAGACTTTTATACATTTACCCCCTTGTCTTATAGAGCTACTAGGTGCTGTGCAGACAGCTGCGTGATGGAACAAAGAAGTGCACTTCACTTAATGAATAGACTTCAGCAAGGATTATTACAGACAAGAGCTAGATTTTTAAGCAGCCACCAGGTGGCAGAGTAGCCTTATAATTACACTCCATTTCAGTTTCTATCCAGACAGAGGCAAACAGCAATACAGTGTTACAGCATCTCAAGCCTGCTAGTGCCTGTCATTTGTGGGGGGACACCGGCACAGTACCTCAGCTGGCCAGCCAGCAGCCCTGGTGGCAGTGGAGCAGACAGGTATCCTCCCGTGTGTTCGCTGCTACACACAGCAACTCCTCTTCAATTCCACATATGCAGCCACTGCTCAGTCGGTCCCCGCAGCTCACCCCGGCCCCCAGACTCCGCCGATCACACTGCCGGGATGCGGCTGACGCCATAGGTTAGTGCTGCTCTATTTCTTCACTTCACAAACATGGATTTACATGCATTGCAAACCTAACAAAATTTGCGCTTATCTATGAAATTCACTCTGGGCAAAAGGCCACACAGCAACTTCGTTAGCCATTACTGCTTTTAGACTCTCTTGCACATATGCCTAATTGGAGGTTTTCCCTAGCAACTTTACAACTACTAAACAATAACACTTCCATACTAAATACATCACAGTACACACAAGACCTCCGTCCACAAAGGCCTATTGTATCAGATATATGCATCAGAAATAAGGCATATCCTTTAGTAAGGTGAAAACAGGAAAAAACAGTTTCTACCTTCTACCTACAATGCAAAAAATAAGTGCCTATGCAATTATATAAATATGCGCCCTGCGCTATTTCCCTTCAATAAATTGATACCATAAGTTATTTATAAGTGATCCAGTCACAGCAGCCGATCAGATTCTAGCTATCATTTTGTAGAATGTACTAAATTAATGATAGCTAGAATCTGATTGGTTTTTCAAACTTGCCAGAAAACTCTCAGTTTGATACATTTACCTCCAGGAATCAGTTCTAGCATAGTAACAGGGCAGATAACAGATTTAGCTCCTAGCTCCTGAACCCAGAACAGGGTAAACCTGGCCTTATTTATGAATGGTGATCAAATACATATCCCTAAATAGAAAGATAGACTGCAATGCATGCATGGAACAAACTTGAAAATGAATAGGAGGAAATAAGTTTTCGCTCAACTGATCAAATTTACATAGCCTTAGGGCTAGATTTACTAAACTGCGGGTTTGAAAGAGTGGAGATGTTGCCTATAGCAACCAATCAGATTCTAGCTGTCATTTATTTAGTACATTCTACAAAATGACAGGTAGAATCTGATTTGTTGCTATAGGCAACATCTCCACTTCTTTAAACCCGCAGTTTAGTAAATATACCCCTTAGTGTCTATGCATTGGTACATTTATAATGGATTGATTTATTAATAAACGGGGACAGTCTTTTGGGAACACAATCAGATTATTGTCAATAGGTGTTGTCAACAGCTGTCATATTTCCTGGCAGTTCCAGACCCTGAATATATACATTTTATGTAAGTTTCTATTATGAATTTTCTCCTTTTATTTTATAATTGTTTTTGCTGTGTGTTGTAGTAGTATTATTATTAGTAACCTTTATTTATAGGACACTAAATGAGGTCCACAGCACCGTAGAAAGAGAGAAAAGAACAAAACAGTACATGTTATAACAGTACAATACAGTAAACAAATAACACTAATTCTCAACACAGCTACAGGGTGCTAGGGGTATATTCAGTGCAACTAACAGGTTTAGAGCCACTGAAAGTGGTGCAAAGACAATCAATAAATGTAATAATAATAAAGACAATGGAGGAGTGAAGTCAATGGACAGAGAGCTCAAGGAAGAGGTGTGGAGTGTAACTGGTAAGCAAAAGTTATAGGTAATGAGAACAGGAGGGTAAAGAGCCCTGCTCGCTAGAGCTTCCATTCTGAAGGGAAAAGGGTAGTCAAATGGTTGACACATGGGGTGAGCCAATGTAAGGGGATCTGAGGACAGGAAGCAAAAGTAGAAGAGATGGAGGATGAAAAAAGGTGGCGGTATACTATATAGTGAAATGGCTAAGTGGAGGACTAGTAGGCTTTTCTAAACAGTTGGATATTCAATGAATGATTGAAATGCCTGCCCTAACCTGTTTAGCTTCAAACTCCAAACCCCAATTCGGCCAAATAAAGTCTAAGGTTGTGTGGGCCGCAAGGAAAAAAAAAAGTCTGATATGCAATTTTGTCACCCCCTTTTATCACACTGCGACCCCTTTATCATCACACTGCACCCTTCCTGCTGCTTTTGCTACCCTTCACTTACCTTTCTATTGCCCTCTTCTGATTTCTTCTCCTGTCTTTCTCTTCTGTCTCTTTTGTCTTGTCCGTCGTGGCACATCTCTGTGCGCTCCTCACTGAAAATGTTGGGCATGATGACGCCCAACATGACACCACGCCCACATGACGCCACGCCCTTCATTCAGTGCGAAGGGAGAAGGGCGACCGAACGCCACCACGTCAGGTGAGTATTTTTTATATTTCATTTTTAAAAAAAATAAAAAAATTCTGGGCCAGCAGTTCTCCGACAGCCCTGGGCTAGAGGATACTCTTATAGAACAAGGGAAATCGTTCCAGTGGTGAGGGGCAGCAGAGAAATCTTGGCTAAGGGAGTGAATAAGTGAGATGTGGTTACCAGAGGGGAAGGGAGGGAAGGCAATGGTCATTGGCTAACCAAAGAGGGCGGGAGTATATATAGAGATGTAGGAAGTAGTGGAGTTGGAGAGATCCTTGTACATGAGGGTGAGAAGTTTGAAGAGAGTTCTGTAGGGAAAGGAGCCAATGTAAGGTTCGGCAGAGAAGGAGCTGAGAGAGAAAGATAAGTCTAGCTGCAGCATTATGTATAGACGGAAGAGGAGCGAGATGGGAGTGGTGAAGGCCAGTAAGGAGAAGGTTGCTATAGCCGAGACAAGAAATGATCAGTGATTGGATAAGAGTTTGGTTGGCATTCTGGGTGAGGGAAGGGTCTGATATGGCAGATGTTCCGGATCTAGAAGCGACAGGATTGGGCAAGAGATTGAAGGAGGTGGGCAAAGGAGATGGAGGAGTTAAGAATGACACTCAAGCAGCAGAGTTGGGGAAAAGAAGAGGTAGTGGTGTTGTCAACAGTGATATAGAGGATGGGAGAGGAGGAGTCTCTTGATGGAGGGAAGACAATGAGTTCAGTTTTGGTCATCATCAGTTATTTATATAGCGCCACTAATTCCTGTCACGATCTGAGAGGAGGTTACTAGCTGGTATTAGCACAGCTGAGCAAGGAGGCACGGAGTTTAATGCACCCCCGGTGCTCACCAGGGACCCCCGCAATGGAGTTTGAGCTTCGCTGCAAGAGGGTGCGCAGGGACGGCCGTCTCTCGAAATGCCAGGTGGTGCCTGACAATTCCGCAGTGCTGTACAGAGAACTCGCTCACATCAGTTCCTGCCCATTAGAGCTTGCAGTCTAAATTTTGCAACATACACACACAAAGACTAGGGTCAATTTGATAGCAGCCAATTAACCTACCAGTAGGTTTTTTTGGGAGTGTGGGAGGAAACCAGAGCACCCGAAGGAAACCCACACAAACACGGGGAGAACATACAAACTTCACAGAGATAAGGCCTTGGTAGGGAATTGAACTCGACCCCAGTGCTGTGAGACATTAGTGCTAACCACTAAGCAATCATACTGCCCATGTTAAGCTTGAGAAAGCCTAAGGATATCCAGGAGGAGATGACAGGCAACTGGACACCGCAAAAAGGAGGAAAGGGGAGATATCAAGAGATGAGAAGCAGAGTGAAGTGTCAGAGAAGGAGCGGTAGGCGAGGAAACGTGTCAGAAAGGCCAATGGTGTGAAGGGTGTGGAGTAGGAAAGGGTAATCCATGGTGTCAAAGACCTCAGAGAGGTCCAGGAGGATAAGCAGGGAGAATGTCCCCTGGATTTGACTGAGAGAAGATCATTGGTGACTTGGGTCAAGGCAGTTTCTGTGGCGTGGGGGGGAGAAGCCAGACTGGATCAAGGAGGGAGTTGTCAGAGAGTTAGCTGCTGAGATGGTTGTAGACAAGCCATTTAAGTATTTTAGAGACAAAAAGGAGAAGAGAAATGGGGCAGTTGTTAGTGAGTGAGGTGGGGGTCAAGATTGGCTTTTTAACGAATGGGTGAGATGAGCATTTTTAAAGGATGAGGGAAAGATTCCAGTGAGAAGGACAGATTGAAGAAATAAGCAGATGGCAGCAAGCAGTGCGGGAGAGTGTGTGAAGGAGGTAAGAGGGGATGGGATTAAGGCGGCAGGTCGAGAATGGACTTTGTCACCCGTAGTGAGGCAGAAGGAGCACAAGAGTTGTTGGCTGGAGAGAAAGGGAATGAAGAGGAAGGGGTGGCAGAAGAGTGATGCGAGGAGATTTTTTGTCTGATAGCCTCAATTTTAGAAGTCAAACAGGAGACAAATTCAGTGGCAGTAAGGGAGGATGAAAGAGGAGGAGGAGGGGGCAAAGGAGTGTGTTGAAAGTGGCAAAAAGGCGGCAGGGATTGGAGGACTGTGAAGAGATGAGAGACTTAAAGAATAATTGTTTATCAAGGGAGAGGGCAGATGTAAAAGGATGATCCTAGGGTTATGGGGTTCTAATCTCCCTAATAGTCTGGCAAATGTATGGATGACCATTTAATAAAGTCGATTATGACTATTATCAACCAACTCCTTGCAAAGGTGTGACCGTGGCTCGTCTCCTCCAGCTGCGTACCAGCTCTCATAGCAGCATCCGGGACGTCACTTTTGGTTTCTTCTGTCCCGACCGTCACCATGGAAAGGGTCAGGACGCTTTCTAAGTAGCACCATGTCCTGGCAACACTGAGCAGCCGGGCGTGTGCACATATAGTTAAACAGCCTGCTGGCAAATTAATCAGTTGTTTATTAATTAGGCAGCCTCTGGGGATAATTGTACGGCAGGGATCTGATTGGCTGCTTTCTATATTTAAGTCAGGGAGGGCTTAGCCTTCCTGCCAGTTATAGCGTCCACAGTCCGTGCTGTTTGCTGACCTGCTGTTTGTCTCCTGACTTTTGCTGACCTCCTGTTGTGACCCTTGCCTGTACCTTGGGCCTTGCCTGTTTTGCCTGTTGCCCTGATCTTTGCTTGAATACTGGGCTCCGCTGTTTTGCTTGTTGATCTAACCCTTGCTTGAAGACCGAATTGCCTGTCTGCTACGAATCCCTGACTCCGGCCTGCCACTGACCTCCTGCTCCAGACTGGGCTAGCGCCTCTGATTCCATCTGCGCTACAGTCATCATAGATGAGCTTTTACTACACTGAGCTTAAGACCTGGGGGCATCCAAGTACCTGTGAGCACATAAAGCTCTACATGAAAGGCGGCTGCTACGGTGAAGACCTCAACTCTATACGTTCTAAAAGCCCTAACAAAAGGTAATTCTGATTTAACCTAAGAAATAATTCTTGTTTACTTTTAAATCCACAGGACCAATATTCATATAATAACTTATGCTTATCTCTTCAAGAAAAATTACACACAAGATATAGCTTAATTTAAAATGTGTTGTATTATTAACATTCTAATTGTAAAACGCATGTATAATAGTGTAACAGTATTTTACACAAACTCCATATTTCGTTTACTCTTCTAACATAGGTAATATAGCATAGATTTTCGTACAATACATTACATTTATTGTCTGTTTTATAAATATACAAGTCATTGTGTGTGTTATTTCATGAACTATTGTGTACAGTTATGGCCAAAAGTTTTCAGAATGACACAAATATTATTTATCACAATGATGCCTCAGTTTTTATGATGGCAATTTGCATATACTCCATAATGTCATGAAGAGTGATCAGATGAATTGCAATTCATTTCAAAGTCCCTCTTTGCCATGACAATGAACTTTACTTAATGATTCAGCTGCGGGATCGGGCGCCACCAGTGCAGAGATTGCTTAGTAATGGCAGCAGACAGGTGTGAGTGCATCTGTATGCAAAGTGAGGCAAAGACTTTTGGAGGATGGCCTGGTGTCAAGAAGGCCAGCAAAGAAGCCACTTCTCTCCATTAAAAACATCATGGACAGACTGAGTTTCTGCAAAAGGTACAGGGATTGGACTGCTGAGGACTTGGGTAAAGTAATTTTCTTTGATGAATCCCCTTAAAAATTGTTTGGGGTATATGGAAAAACGCTTGTCCGGAGAAGGAAAGGTGAGCGCCATCAGTTCTGTGTCATGCCAACAGTAACGCATCCCGAGACCATTCATGTGTGAGGTTGCTTCTCAGTCAAGCGAGTGGGCTCGCTTACAATTTTACCTAAGAACACAGCCATGAATAAAGAATGGTACCAAAACATCCCCCAAGAGCAACTTCTCCCAACCATCCAAAAACAGTTTGGTGACGAACAATGCCTTTTTCAGCATGATGGAGCACCTTGGCATAAGGCAAAAGTGATAACTAAGTGGCTCTGGGATCAAAACATCGAAATTTATGGTCCATGGCCAGGAAAATCCCCAGACGTTAATCCCATTGAGAACTTGTGTTCAATCCTCAAGAGGTGGGTGAACAAACAAAACCCCACAAATTCTGACAAACTCCAAGCATTGATTAAGCAAGAATGGGCGGCCATCAGTCAGTATGTGGCCCAGAAGTTGATTGACAGCATGCCAGGAGGAATTGGAGAGGTCTTCAAAAAGAAGGGTCAACACTGCAAATATTGACTCTGCATAAACTTAATGCAATTGTCAATTAAAGCCTTTGAGACTTGAGATGAAATGCTTGTAATATTACTTCTGTATACCATAGCAACATCTGACAAAAAGTTCTAAACACACAGAAGCAGCAAACTTTGTGAAAACCAAACTTGTGTCATTCTCTGCATGACTGCAGTGTATCAAATAGTGTATGGCTAAGGGTGTATGAGCTTCACCTATTATCTAAAGGTGTGTGACTATTGTGTGTGTGTGTGGAGGGGAAGGAAGACACAGGCTAGACATTTTCAGCACACTTTTCAACCTTCCAAATATTTTCCCATTTCGCATATAAACTTCTACCATTTTTCCGTCTTTAAACGTCTACCATTTCCCTTATCTCAATCAAAGTCCAAAATGTTTAGTATAAGTTTCACCATGCTTTGCAACAGCCATTATTCACTATCCGCATTCCATTCACATGAAAGCTTCTAGATTGCAACCATTTTACAAGTATAGTAGCTTCTACATCACTTTGCTGCCATATTAACGATTTCAATTTCTCCAACAATAAATCGCTTTATTCACACTATAAACTACTTTTGAAACCAACAATTTATCCCAAACATCACAGGAACTCCAAGAATTGTACAGCATTACAGAAGTTAACACATTGTCAGCCATCTTTAACCACATGTGCCAATGCAACTTTCATAGCAACAATAACATGCCCCAGTTCTTATTAGACAACACAATCATTTACAAATCAGACTAACACCATACAATTACCTATGTTACATGATACAACAATTAGTTTTATCTACAAAGCATTGCAGCACTATTACAAGACATGCAGTTATGTAACACTATCCATACCAAATAACCTAACAAATAGTTTAAAAACTTCCTTATGTTGGCTATATTTTAACATCTGCACACAAACTTCTTTTTATCTGAACTCCTGACAATTGCATTCACATTTACCATATGTATACAAACTCACAAATCTCAGCTATATTCTAAACCAAGACAAATGATCATTCGTGTGACTGGATCACTTATAAATAACTTATTATGGTATAAATTTATTTAAAGGAAATAGCGCAGGGCGCTTATTTATATAAATGCAAATGTACTTATTTTTGATATTGTGTGTATTTTGGTAAAGGAAATATATTTATTTCTGAGACCAGGGGAAGAAATTAGTTTTTTTGTTTTAACTCTGGTAGAGGAAATGCATTATTTCTGAGGTATATACTTGATGCAATAAGCCTTTGTTGAGGAAGTCTTTTGTGTATTTTGGTAGGGAAATTGCTTGTTTGGGGATTTGTAACTTTTCTTTGGAAGCGTGTATTCTGCAACTGTCTGAAGAAAGGACCCATGTTAATCTCATGTTAGCTAGACCTTTTCATGTGTGAGAGTCCAGCACCTGAAGGCACAGGAAGGTTTAATTAGACTTGCTGTTAGATTTCCTGTGTCTAAAACAAGATGCAGGAAATCACAGCAAGTTTTAGGATATCATAGATAAGTGTAAATATTGTTAGCTTTGCATTGCATGTAAACAATTTGCATCCTGATTCTAAAAATAGCTCAGACCTCAGGGGGCTGGCTAATCCTACGAGGCCGTGTCCAAAACTATATAAAAAACACTGTTTTGTATTGAAAATTGTTCTTGTTTCATCTAACCTGCTCACTGGTACCTTCAACCAGGATGAGCAAATAAACATCACTTGCTTCAAAGACCTGTTTGGAAACATGTCTATCCCTGTGACTTACAGATTAGAACCAACTCTAATTCATTCCCGGTTGTTCTGAGATTTGGACCCAGCTTTGTGCTACCACCGCTCTGCCCTCTATCCAGCAGCTCTCGCCAGTGTGATTAGACAGGCGGGATCCATCAACAGCAACCCTGATTCATAGAAAGAAGTCAGCGGTACCAGCCCAGGTAGACCAGTAGTAGGGTACACTAGCAGCATCAGTTACCCAAAAGAAACCCACTACTGGATGCCGTTAAGGAGTCCAGTAGTGGCAGCATGTGTAAGCCCCTCCTACTGCAGTTAAAGGGTGCATTTGGGATAATGAAAGGGAATGGTGGCAGAGAGAGCCCAGCCGGTTCCCATCGACAACAGACAGGGTGGCATAGGCGGTCCTTCCTGTCATCCTGTCACAGATTTCTGGTGGCAAACTGTGGGATAACCCCAGGCGGCTTTTCGTGCACCAGTCAGGAGAGCCGAGTTATTCAGGAGAGGAATAACTGCAGCCAGGAAAGCGCACAGGATGTTTAAGTACAGTAAAATGTCCAAGGCGGACCTCGAGATACTGTGCCAAGCAAAGGAGTTAGAAATTCCTTACACAGCGACAAGGAGCGAAATGAAAAAGATGAAAGCCTGGGATACACAGTACAGGTCAGCAGGTGAGGAAACTGACTGTGACAGTGACCAGAAGGAGACGTTAACTCCAAACCTAGAGGTACCAGCAGTAACATCCCAGTACAGAGCACCTGTTTCCAGCAACAGTCCCCTCCCACAGAGTGAACCAGTGGCGCAATTGCAACAGTGTGATGAGGGTAACTTTTCTGTACTAATGCAGCAGCTGGGGTCCCTGGGAGACAAAAGAACTGAGGCGGAACGGTTGCTTATCATCAAGTTGTGGGGCAATCGGTGGGCACCGTCTACTGCAGCGGCCGGTGAACAGTCATCTGCAGCGCCCAGACTGGGCTCTCTTCACTTTTCCAAATTTGATGACACAGTTGGAGATGTTGATGGACATTTGCAGGTGTTCAAAATGTCTTGTAGCCTCCATGACTTACCGAAACAGGAGTGGGTAAAGTATCTGGTTCCCATGCTTCAAGGTTGTGCAGTGAAAGCTTATCACTTAGTGGCCCCAGACGGACAGTGCATACTACGACATGGTAAAATGGGCCCTCTTTAAGAGCTATTTTATCACTCCGGAGACCTACCACCAGAAGTTTTGGGACTTGGCTAAAAGCACCCATATCAGCCATGAGGAATTTGCCAACCAGTTGCAGCAATAGACAATAAGATGGACTACTGGATCTGACACCAAGTCCCGGGAAGAATTAGTGGACTTAATATGCAGAGTGCAATTTAAATGCTGGTGCGCACCGGGGGTGAAGGAGTGGATATTGGACTGTAGCCCAGCATCCCTGGAAAAAGCAGCCCAGTTGGCTGATCAGTATCTGGCAGTGAGGCCACACTGTCAGAAGCGCCAGGTTAGCAGCAAGCCCCAAAGGACTGTACAATCAGGGGGACACCCCTCTTGTACTCACCCTGAAAAGCAAGTACCTAACCCTTCAGGTACCATTTGCCAGCCATCACCCTGTCCTGTCCCTGGGAGTTATCAGAGACCACCGGAGCACAAACTGCAGAAGAAGTGCTACAACTGCAGGAAAACCGGTCATTTAAAGATGGACTGTCCTACAGCCCCAGCAGCCCAGACTCGTGCCCCTACTCCGAGTCCTGGGGCCCGGCTGACTTGCTTAACTGGCAATAGTGAGCCAGTAGAGACTGTTTCCACCCCTGCCAGCCCAATGAAGAGTGGCGTGTCTGAAGGTGACTCAGCAGAGAAAGTCACCTGTATGTCCAAAAGACCCCCCTCAAACATGTGGAGGAACCTGCAGCCAGTCCAAGTGGGACCCCTGCAGTGAGAAGGACTGAGAGACTCAGGGGCATTAATAACTGTAGTGAGCCCCCATCTTATTGATCCTGCTGCAGTATTGCAGGGTTGCACTGCCAAAGTTACTGTGGCAGATGGATTGGACTGGAGAAGGTTATATCTGGACAGGGGAGATGGCCGAGAGTTGCGAGATGTTGCCGTTACGGATGGCCTCCCAACTGACATGATCTTGGGAAACGATGTTGGGGGTTGAATTGGGACCGCATTTTTCAACTCTATTACCCGGAACCAAGCTTGCTAAACTGCAGTCTTCATGATCTATACCTGCACAACCCAGCCCAGAGGAAAAGACCACAGCTGCTAGATAACAGCCATCATCAGTAACCACAGCTTCAGTCAGCCCAGAGGAAAACACAACATCTGCTATTTCAGGAAACAGCCAGCCCTTTGCCTCTGGAAAGACTATGTCCCCTAGCAACGCAGAGGATGTTGTACCTTGCCAACCTGATCTTGTGGGGGTGTCCGGTGATACTCCTAGCAGTATGCCAGCTCCAGTGGTGAGTATAACTGACCACAGTGATTCCCGTTTGACTTACCCTAGTAACCCCAACCTAGACCCCCCTGCAGCGTATCCTGACTTGGACGATAGTGAGGGCCGCAGGGAAGAGTTCAAGACAGCTCAGCTCTCTGATGGGGAGTGTGACCTGGCATAAAGGGTTGTTGTACTGTGTAGCTAGGAAGGTAGATGGGGATAGAAAAGTCCAGGAACAAGTTCAACTTGCGGTACCACGGGGCTTTCGCATGCAACTGATGTCAGTTGCCCATGAAATCCCTATGGCGGGACACCAGGGAAGAGACGGAGCACTGAAGCGCCTGACACAGAACTTTTTGTGGCCAGGCATGTCGGATGACATCCAGGCCTACTGTAAGTCCTGTGATGTGTGTCACCGTCTTGGGCGTGCCAGTGCTCGTGCTTCCCTCAGGTCCTTGCCAATAGTTGGGGAACCTTTTCAGCGAGTGGCTGTGGACATAAGTTCCCTGCCTGTGCCCAGTAGATCAGTTAAGAGATACATACTCACCGTGGTGGACTATGCTGCCTGGTATTCAGAGGCTGTAGCTCTGTCCTCCATCCCAGCGGAAAACGTATGTCACGGGCACTAGGAGTCTTTACCCAGGGATCACCAGGTGGTAGGCTTACCAGAGCAATGTAGATGGTAATAGGGTACTCTGGTAGCTGGGTGATCACGGAACAGGAAACAGCAGATGATGAGATGCTCAGGAAAGTCTATGACTAGCAGCACTGGTAATATGGAGGTAATAGTACACGAGGAACTGTAGGACAAGGACACGTGAAGGTAGTCAGTGGTCTGCGATAGCAAGTTGTACCACTGCTATAGTGAGGAGGAATGTCCAACAGAAACGAGGAGGTGATGAGAGTCAGCGGTCTGCGGATAGCAAGTGGTACCGCTGTCTGAGTGAAGGAATGGAATCCAAGTGGAGGTATCCGGGGAGTCAGTGGTCTGCGATAGCAAGTTGTACCACTGCTATGTGAGAGGATACTGGAACAGGTGATACTGGAAACAGGGATCAGTGGTCTGCTACTAGCAAGTTGTACCACTGAATATATATGTGAGGAGGTGCACGGGGAGAGACTGCAACACAGGATATACACAGGCACCTTATACACGATCCACAGTAACATGCACAATATATATAAATGACTGAACAGGTCTGCAAATATAGAAAGTCTCTTGAAGTAGTCCAGCACAAGTTAACACAGTCAATGATGGCAATAGACTCAGCGGATAGCAGACTCCAGAGGAGAACCAACACAGTCCAGCAAGATATGCAATACACCAGCACAGTCAATGAGAAGTATGCATACCGTGGTTCAGAAGCAGGCAGTCAGATAGGAGTGCAGATACCTGAGCGGCAGGAGGCCGGCTGGATGAGAAGTCCCAGGATAGATGAGGCAGCGGTCTAGTAGGTGCAGCGCACAGATAAGTAGACCAACAGGGACACGAATCCACAGGAATCAGTAACACGTGGAACTGGACTCAAGGAGGGCCCAGGAGAGTGGAGATGATCCAGCAGAGGAGTAGTTGATGAGATATAAATCCAATGCTGACAGGAGGGTAGACCAGCGGGACACGTGAAGGCGTGGAGAGCGGGTCAGCAGTAGATGGGTGATAGCGCGGTCAGCAGCAGCAGGACTCTGCGGTACACGGAGGTAACCAGTAGCAACCAATAGGTGTCAGTAGCGATGGAACACGGGAGAGCAGAGTAGACCAGGAGCTGTTGATCACGGAGAGTAGCGAATGGCAATGAGAGCAGCAGTCTCGAGGAAACACAGGAGAGCTGAGAAGAGACTGCAGTGCACAGGGACAGCGGATAGGAATCAGCTAACTTGTCACGATGATGAACACAGGCGAGTTGTAGGCTGGAGGCTGTAGTGCACGGAAGCAGCGGATAGAAATCAGCTAACAGTCACGATGATAAACACAGGCGAGTTGTAGGCTGGAGGCTGTAGTGCACGGAGGCAGCGGATAGGAATCAGCTAACAGTCACGATGATGAACACAGGCGAGTTGTAGGCTGGAGGCTGTAGTGCACGGAGGCAGCGGATAGGAATCAGCTCACAGACTTGATGAGGAACAGGTGAGTGGATGTAAAGTAAAGGTTGGAGTGCACGGAGGCAGCGGGTAGGAACCAGCAAACAGTCACAGTGAAATATAATAGCGTAATGTGGATTAGAGGACTGTAGTGCACGGAGGCAGCGGATAGGAATCAGCAAACAGTCACAATGATATGTAATAGCGTTGAAGTGGTTTGGAAGACTGTAGTGCACGGAGGCAGCGGATAGGAATCAGCTAACAGTCACGATGATACAGTTGATGGTAGAAGTGGTATGGGAACCACAGTAGTAGAAGTGGTTTGGAAACCACAGAGGTAGAAGTGGTTTGGAAACCACAGGAATCAGCAGCGCTGAAAACACGAGGAATACAGGAACACCTTCAGAGACTCATAGGGAATGAGACTCCAAGATCAGGCAACGTGGTGTTGACCACAGGTGCTTAATATAGGGAGTGTTGCCTGATCTGCCAATTGAGTTAAAGGGACATACACTGAAGTATAGGAAAGGGCTGCGCATGCGCAGACCCTCAGGATGGAGGACGGCCACGGTTCCTAAATGTCCGGGAAGAGGCACTCACAGTACGGTGAGTGACAGTACCCCCCCTTTTAAAGGTGGGCACAGAACGCCTGGAACCGGGCTTGTCCGGATTTTTGGAGTAGAACTTCTTCAAAAGGGCAGGAGCATTAAGATCTTCAGCTTTGATCCAAGAGCGCTCCTCAGGACCAAAGCCCTTCCAATGAACGAGGAAACGGAGGACTCCTCGCGAAATTTTTGCGTCTAGTACCTCAGTAATCTCAAAATCCTCCTCCTGATGAACTTGAACTGGCTGCGGAGCTGAGGGAGGATTTGAGAAACGGTTGATAATAAGAGGTTTGAGTAAAGACACATGGAAGGCATTAGAAATCCGAAGATTCTTAGGAAGAAGAAGTTTCACACATACTGGATTGATTACTTGAATGATCCTATATGGACCAATAAAACGAGGGGCGAATTTCATAGATGGAACCTTCAAACGAATGTTTCTAGTAGATAACCAGACACGATCTCCAATTTTTAGTGGTGGAATAGCCCGCCTCTTCTTATCTGCGAAAGATTTATATTTGATAGATGTCTTCTTTAAACAGGTTTTGACCTGAGACCAGATATTTTTAAAGGTCTGACAAGCAGTCTCCACCGCAGGAACTTGGGTGGGCGGGAGGGCAGGAAATTCCGGAAAAGACGGATGGTGACCGTAGACCACAAAAAATGGAGTTTTGGATGATGACTCATGGTACATGTTGTTATGGGCGAATTCAGCCCAAGGAAGCAACTCTACCCAGTTGTCTTGATTGGCTGAAGAGAACATCCTTATAAAAGTCTCAAGATCTTGATTGACACGTTCAGTTTGTCCGTTAGATTGCGGATGGTAAGAAGATAAGAGTGCTAATCGTATGCCCAAGGTTTTACAAAGGGCTCGCCAGAATCTGGAAACGAATTGTACTCCTCTATCCGACACAATCTCAGAAGGACATCCATGGATACGGAAGATCTCTTTAATGAAATGTTCAGCCAGAGTAGACGAGGAAGGCAAACCAGATAGAGGAATGAAATGAGCCATCTTCGAAAATCTGTCCACCACCACCCAAATAGTGTTATGATTCTTACTAGGTGGTAAGTCAGTAACGAAATCCATACTAATATGGGTCCACGGTTTGGACGGAATGGGTAGTGGTCGCAGCAACCCTGCTGGAGTTCTGCGGGAGGATTTGAACTGGGAACATAGCTCACAGGAAGCAATGAACTCTTTGACGTCTCTCCTCATTGAGGGCCACCAGTAACTTCGAGAGAGAATCTCAAAGGTCTTGTGTTCACCGGCGTGTCCAGAAAAACGAGAGGCATGGAACCACGAAAGGATTTTCCTCCTTAGAGTAGGAGGCACGAAGGTCTTCCCAAATGGTAGCGTTTTGGTGGATGAAGCAGCCAGTGAGATACATTTGGGGTCTAGAATGGTATGGTTGGAAACCTCTTCTATATCAGAGGACGTCACAAAAGCTCTAGATAAAGCGTCAGCTTTTTTGTTCTTGGCAGCTGGTTTGAAGGTTATTATTAATTCAAAACGGGAAAAGAAAAGAGACCATCTTGCTTGACGAGGGTTCAAGCATTGGGCAGACTGGAGATATGACAAGTTCTTATGATCCGTGAAGATCGTCACCGGATGGCGAGCTCCCTCCAATAAGTATCTCCATTCCTCTAATGCAGCTTTGATAGCTAGTAACTCCTTATCCCCGATAGTATAATTCTTCTCTGCGGGCAGGAGGCCCCGAGAATAGAAGGCACAAGGATGGAATTTTTGCTGTTCCGAGCGTTGAGAGAGAATAGCTCCTAAGCCCACATTAGAGGCATCTACTTCCAGGAAGAAGGGGAGTGTCACATCAGGCTGTCGAAGGATTGGAGCCGAAGAGAAGGACTCTTTTAGTGTTTGAAAGGCTTGAAGAGCCTCAGGTGACCATTGCTTAGGATTAGCCCCCTTCCTAGTCAGGGCCACAATAGGAGATGCAATGGAAGAAAAGTCTTGAATGAAGCATCTATAGTAATTGGCAAAACCTAAAAAACGCTGGATAGCACGAAGAGTAGTTGGCTGGGGCCAATGTAGTACAGCATTCACCTTATCTGGATCCATCTTCAGGCCAACTCCGGAAACTATATACCCCAAGAATGGAATCTGGGGTAATTCGAATGAACATTTTTCTAATTTACAGAACAATGAATTTTTCCGTAGCCTGGAAAGGACTTCTGCCACATGTTGGTGGTGAGAAGGCAGGTCCTGTGAAAAGATCAATATGTCGTCCAGGTAGACGACGACACATACATATAATAAGTCCCGGAAGATCTCATTGATGAAACCTTGAAAAACAGCGGGGGCATTACACAGCCCGAAAGGCATTACCAGATATTCGTAATGCCCGTCTCTGGTGTTAAACGCTGTCTTCCATTCGTCACCGGAACGAATTCTGATTAAATTGTAGGCACCACGAAGATCCAACTTAGTAAAGATACGGGCTCCCTTGATGCGATCGAATAGCTCAGTGATCAGCGGAATGGGATACCGATTCTTGATAGTAATGGCATTGAGTCCACGAAAATCTATGCAAGGGCATAAAGATCCATCCTTCTTTTTAACGAAGAAGAACCCAGCTCCAGCGGGAGAGGTGGAAGGTTGAATAAACCCACGCTGGAGGTTCTCCTGTATATACTCAGATGTAGCTTGAGTTTCAGGTAACGAGAGTGGATAGACCCGGCCCCTGGGGGGAGTCTTGCCAGGTAGAAGATCGATCGGACAATCCCAAGAACGATGAGGAGGAAGACGTTCAGACTGAGCTTTATCAAAAACATCAGTAAATGAAGCATATTGAGGAGGGAGTCCCGGTGAGGTAGATGAGATGGAAGATTGCTGTACTTTGAGAGGAATGACTTGGGAAAGGCAACGATGGTGACATTCAGACCCCCAAGACGTGACTTGAGGGGTGCGCCAGTCAATCTGGGGAGAGTGACACTGAAGCCATGGAAGGCCTAAGACAATTGGACTAGTCGTAACAGGAAGGATTAAAAACGATATTTCTTCATGATGCAGGGCACCAATCAGAAGGGTTACTGGAGACGTACTCTGGGTGATGAGACCGTTGATGAGACGTGATCCATCTATAGCCGTCACAGTAATGGGTGTTTTTAAGGTAATCACTGGTAGGGACCATTGATTTACTAATTATTTCGAAATAAAATTTCCTGCTGCTCCGGAATCAATCAATGCCTGTGACTCAAAGGTTTTGGTAGCACAGGAAATTGTAACATCAAAGGCGCAGACTTTAGATTTCATGGAAGATGGAGAGGACTCCAGGGACCCTAACTTCACCTCTCCAGAACTAGTTAGGGCCTGGCATTTCCCGATCTCTTAGGGCAAGAGCTGAGCATATGAGTGGAATCAGCACAATAGATACAGAGTCTATTCTTTACTCTTCGTTTCCTCTCCTCTGAAGATAATTTGGAACGTCCTATCTCCATGGGAATCACAGAGGGTGAAACTGGACGAAATTGAGGGTTAGAACGAAGAGGTGCTTTAGCAGAAGTTGTTTTCTCAGCCTTTCTTTCACGAAATCTCATATCAACACGATGGCAAAGAGAGATCAGATCTTCAAGTGACGAAGGAAGCTCCTGGGTAGTCAGTGCATCTTTAATTTTATCGGAGAGCCCCTGCCAGAAGGCGGCAACTAGGGCTTCAGTGTTCCACTGAAGTTCAGAGGCTAAGATCCTAAATTGAATGACGTACTGTCCTACTGTATGAGATCCTTGTCGCAGACGGAGGATGCTGGAAGCAGCGGAGGTCACACGACCTGGTTCATCGAACACACTTCGGAATGTAGAAATGAATTTGGCACTATCTTGCAATATTGGGTCGTTTCTCTCCCACAGAGGGGAGGCCCAAGCCAGGGCTTGTCCAGAAAACAAAGAGATAAGATAGGCCACTCTGGAACGATGGGTAGAAAAATTTTGAGGTTGGAGCTCAAAATGGACTGAACATTGGTTAAGGAAACCCCTACAAGTTTTGGGGTCCCCATCGTACTTTGACGGAGTAGGCAGGTGAAGCGTAGAAGCTGTAGACACCTGGGATGGCACTGGGGAAACGGAGGAAAGCACAGGAGCCTCAGTAGTAGCTGTCACAGTCTGTCCAGATGTTCCTTGGGAGGTTAACGATTGATAACACTGAAGTAACAGCTGTTGGCGGGCATCCTGTTGCTCCACACGGCTGACCAGATGCTGCAGCATCTCCTTGGCGGTAGGTTCCGTATCTGGGTCTGTCATGGCCTGATCTTACTGTCACGGGCACTAGGAGTCTTTACCCAGGGATCACCAGGTGGTAGGCTTACCAGAGCAATGTAGATGGTAATAGGGTACTCTGGTAGCTGGGTGATCGCGGAACAGGAAACAGCAGATGATGAGATGCTCAGGAAAGTCTATGACTAGCAGCACTGGTAATATGGAGGTAATAGTACACGAGGAACTGTAGGACAAGGACACGTGAAGGTAGTCAGTGGTCTGCGATAGCAAGTTGTACCACTGCTATAGTGAGGAGGAATGTCCAACAGAAACGAGGAGGTGATGAGAGTCAGCGGTCTGCGGATAGCAAGTGGTACCGCTGTCTGAGTGAAGGAATGGAATCCAAGTGGAGGTATCCGGGGAGTCAGTGGTCTGCGATAGCAAGTTGTACCACTGCTATGTGAGAGGATACTGGAACAGGTGATACTGGAAACAGGGATCAGTGGTCTGCTACTAGCAAGTTGTACCACTGAATATATATGTGAGGAGGTGCACGGGGAGAGACTGCAACACAGGATATACACAGGCACCTTATACACGATCCACAGTAACATGCACAATATATATAAATGACTGAACAGGTCTGCAAATATAGAAAGTCTCTTGAAGTAGTCCAGCACAAGTTAACACAGTCAATGATGGCAATAGACTCAGCGGATAGCAGACTCCAGAGGAGAACCAACACAGTCCAGCAAGATATGCAATACACCAGCACAGTCAATGAGAAGTATGCATACCGTGGTTCAGAAGCAGGCAGTCAGATAGGAGTGCAGATACCTGAGCGGCAGGAGGCCGGCTGGATGAGAAGTCCCAGGATAGATGAGGCAGCGGTCTAGTAGGTGCAGCGCACAGATAAGTAGACCAACAGGGACACGAATCCACAGGAATCAGTAACACGTGGAACTGGACTCAAGGAGGGCCCAGGAGAGTGGAGATGATCCAGCAGAGGAGTAGTTGATGAGATATAAATCCAATGCTGACAGGAGGGTAGACCAGCGGGACACGTGAAGGCGTGGAGAGCGGGTCAGCAGTAGATGGGTGATAGCGCGGTCAGCAGCAGCAGGACTCTGCGGTACACGGAGGTAACCAGTAGCAACCAATAGGTGTCAGTAGCGATGGAACACGGGAGAGCAGAGTAGACCAGGAGCTGTTGATCACGGAGAGTAGCGAATGGCAATGAGAGCAGCAGTCTCGAGGAAACACAGGAGAGCTGAGAAGAGACTGTAGTGCACGGAGGCAGCGGATAGGAATCAGCTCACAGACTTGATGAGGAACAGGTGAGTGGATGTAAAGTAAAGGTTGGAGTGCACGGAGGCAGCGGGTAGGAACCAGCAAACAGTCACAGTGAAATATAATAGCGTAATGTGGATTAGAGGACTGTAGTGCACGGAGGCAGCGGATAGGAATCAGCAAACAGTCACAATGATATGTAATAGCGTTGAAGTGGTTTGGAAGACTGTAGTGCACGGAGGCAGCGGATAGGAATCAGCTAACAGTCACGATGATACAGTTGATGGTAGAAGTGGTATGGGAACCACAGTAGTAGAAGTGGTTTGGAAACCACAGAGGTAGAAGTGGTTTGGAAACCACAGGAATCAGCAGCGCTGAAAACACGAGGAATACAGGAACACCTTCAGAGACTCATAGGGAATGAGACTCCAAGATCAGGCAACGTGGTGTTGACCACAGGTGCTTAATATAGGGAGTGTTGCCTGATCTGCCAATTGAGTTAAAGGGACATACACTGAAGTATAGGAAAGGGCTGCGCATGCGCAGACCCTCAGGATGGAGGACGGCCACGGTTCCTAAATGTCCGGGAAGAGGCACTCACAGTACGGTGAGTGACAACGTACCGGATGTGCTGCTAGGAGTATTTGGCAAAGTAGAATTCCCTAGTGAGATCCTAACCGATCAAGGGACACAGTTCATGAGTGAATACATTTCTCTCCCTTTGAACTGCTATATGGCTGCAGAATCCGACCTGTTCCAAGAGTCTTGGGAAGGGGATCTATCCACCCAGGATGTCTATGTGGTGGAGTTTGTATTGAAGTTTAGACATTGATTAGAGAATCTCATGGGGCTCGCGTAGGCTAACCTAGCGGAAGCGCAGGCAAAACAGAAGACTTGGTATGATCAGGACGCGTGTGCCAGAGTGTTTGAGGTAGGGCAGAAGGGCCTTGTTCTGCTGGCACCAGAACAAGCTCTAGGCTGCCTATGCTAGACCATACACGGTCTCATAACGCCTGAGTGACATCACCTACGTGGTGTCATTTGATAGAAATGGTAGGCGGCAGCGGACCTACCAGGCAAATATGTTGAAGGTATACCATGAGCGTGAGCCAAACTTTATTATCTATTTTAAAGAAGCAGACTCTACGATGACGATCCAACAAGGACTTTGATCCGAAGCAAGGCAGAGTATACTTTCTTCCAGATAACTCTGAGCCGTGCGGCAGTAGTAGAAGCTCCGGAAACACCCGGAGATGTTATAAAGGATTGAGCATTCACCCTGGGATGGAAACCAAGGTCGCAGAAAAACGGAGATATGTGAGTTGAGGAATGACAATAATTGTTGTAGGCAAATTCAGTCCACAGGAGTAGAGAGGACCAGTTATCATGAAATTTGGAGATTTACAGGCGAACAAACTGTTCCAGGGACTGATTTATTTTCTCTGTCTGGTCGTTGGATTTTGGATGGTAAGCGGATGATAGGCTAACCTTCATTCCCAGCAGGCTGCAGAAAGATCTCCAAAAGTGGGTGACAAATTGGGAACCACGGTCAGAGTTGATGTCCTCAAGAAGATACTGTAACCCAAAAAATAATTTGAATGAACAACGAGGCCAGTGTTCGTGCATCAGGTAGTTTAGGTAACGGTACAAAGTGGGCCATCTTACTGAAGCGATCCCAGACCACCCATATGGTATTGTGACCAGATGACCATGGTATAACAACAATGCAATCCATTGAAAGGTGTGTCCATGGTTTAGCTGGAGTAGACAAGGGCATCAAATGACCCGAAGGGTGGCTTCTGGAGAATTTGCTTCTGGCGCATTCTTCACAGGAAAAGACATGACCCTGAACATCAGAGAATAAGTTGGGCCACCAAACCCAACGTGAGAGGATTTCAATAGTCTTAGATATTCCTGGATGCCCAGCAGATGTGGTTTCATGGAATTCGGCGAGTACAAATTTCCTAAGATGAACTGGAATGAACAGCCTGTTGGTATGGGTTTCAGCAGGGGCAATTCTTTGAAATTGACGAAGCGTAATACCAAGGTCATGGGTCAAACCAGCATGAATCAGGGAGGATGGAATGATGGGCCGAGGGTTTGGAGGCAGGGCATGACAGGACATGAAGCTCTGAGAGAAAGTATAGGCCTTGAAGTTGTTAGAGCCTAGTCAAAAGGCAATTAAGAACTTGAAACGAGTAAGAAAAGAGGGTCCATCAGGCTTGCCTAGGATTCAAGAGATTGGCGGCCTGAATGTACAGAAGGATTTTTTGATCCATTAAGATGGTGATTTGACGGGTAGCTCCTTCCAACCAGTGTCGCCACTCTTTCAGAGCCCATTTAATAGCTAATAATTTGCGGTTGCCCACATCATAATTAATCTCTGTGGCTGAGATTTTTTGGGAAATTAATGCAGCCTTTGGTTCTGAGGATCCCTCTGAGATAGAATAGCTCCAGCCCTCACGTCTGAAGCATCCACTTCAACTATAAATGGAAGTTCCGGGTTTGGATATCTGAGGACTGGAGCAGATGTAAAAGCATCTTTAAGGGTTGAAAAAGATGCTAAAGCTGCCGGCAACCAATTAACCTTTACGCATAAGAGCAGTAATAGGGGCCACTAGTACGGAGAATGAAATTGGCAAGGCCAAGAAAGCTCTGAATAGCTTTCAAATTAGTGAGAAGCACCCAATCCTGAACTGCTCGCACCTTGTCACGATCCATTGAAAACCCGCTGGGAGACATGACATAACCTAAGAATTTAACACGGGTGACCTCAAACTCACATTTTTCGATCTTAGCATACAGGTAGTGCTGGCGAAGTTTACGGAGCACTTCACAGACATGCTGTCGATGCTGAACACTGCAAATAGATTATGATATTGTCCAAGTAAACTACAACAAATTTGCCTAAGAATTCCCACGGAACATCATTGATTAAATCTTGAAACACTGTAGGTAGCGTTGCATAGACGGTACAGCATAACCAAATACTCGTAATATCCTGAGAGTGTATTAAAGGCTGTTTTACACTCATCTCCTTCTCTTATACTAATCAGGTTGTAGGTGCCCCGAAGGTCAATCTTAGTGAAGATAGTGGCCAATTTCAGTTGATCGAAGAGTGTAGAGATGAGATGAAGCGGGTATGTGTTTTTGACCGTAATTTTGTTCAGACAACAAAAGTTAATGCAAGACCTCAAGCTGCCATCTTTCTTCGCGACAAAGAAACACCCAGCTCCTACTGGAGACTTGAAAGGTTGAATGAACATTTATGTACATTTGTGAACTGTTTTTTATTCTTGAAATGGTATAAAAACTTTCCTTTGCCGACTATCAGTGGTAGAGTTCAGTATTGAAACTCTATGACAATATGTTGGCTGCACTGCGTAAATTCAATCTTAAAATAATGTTTTATTAAATAAATGCATTCGATTTATTCATTTTCAATTTAAGAAACTGGATCGGACAATCTATTATTTTTTCACTTTAATACATGGATGGGGTTTAGAGTGGTGAAGGGGGACAGAAGAAGCGGGGCCAACAGAATCAGGAGCGGTAGTGAGGGTGTGGTTGTAGAGGGCTGGATACAGGGGAGAGAAGAGTTTAAAGCTAAGATGAAGCTAAAGAGCAGCATGAAGAGCAACAAGATTGCGTCTACAAGGGTAGATTTGGGCATGGGGAGGGTGCAGGAGATGAAGTCGAGGAGAGAAGATAGTGGACAGAGTGTGAAAAGAAGGAGTAGGAGAAGTCAGAAAGAGCACATTGATGGGGGAAGACAAGGTCAAGGGAGTGACTGAGACAGTGGGTAGGGAAGAGGTCCATTGTGAGAGACGAAAGGAGGAGCAAAAGAGTTTGATGGATGCTGGGTCTTTGGGGTTGTCCTAGTTACCTAGGATGATGGAGGGGACATCTGAGGTAATGGGGTGGCCAGGCAGCAAAATTATCAAGAAATTGGGGTGTAACCAGGGGGGCGGTAGATGACTGAGACTTGGAGATGGTTGGGGTAGAATAAATCGATAGTGTGGGCTTCAAAGGAGCAGAATGAAAGGGAGGGCTCTGGGGATATGACACAAAAGGTACAATTGGGGGACAGGAGGAGAGAGTTGGAGATGAAGAGGTCATCTAGATAGATAATTGTATGTTATTGTGACTGGATCACTATTAAATAACTTTTGGTAAAAATTTATTTAAAGCAAATAGCGCAGGGCACTTATTTATGTAATTGCATGTGCACTTATTTTTTGATATTATGTATATTGTGAGATAGGAAATTGTTATTTCTGAGATCAGGGGAAGAAATTTGTCTCTTGTTTAACCTTGCTATAGGATATGCCTATTTCTGATGTATATATATCTGATACAATGAGCCTTTGTTTACAAAGCCTCTTGTGTATTGTGATGTGGGAAACTAGCTTGTTTTTCATTTTTGTTGTTCTGTGTGAATATGTATTCCGAACTGTCTGATGAAAGGCCACATGTTAATTTGATCTTTTGATGTGTGATGGTCCAACATTGAAGGCAGGAACTCTTAATTAAGACTGGCTCCTGGATTCTCTGCATCTGGAAACCAGGTGTAAGACATCACAGCATTTCTAGAATTTCACAGATAAATGTAAATATCATTAGCTTTGCAATGCATGTAAATTTATGTTTTGCTAAGCAGGGTTACATCCGATTCTAAAAATAGACTATTTCTGAACTGTATAAAAGATAAGCTGTGTGAGCATGTAAGTGTTCTTCTGATTTCAACATCTGACTTGATCACTGGTACCTCAAACCAGTTTGAGCAAATAAACCATCTTGCTTCAAAGACCTGCTTGGAAACATCTTCAATATCTCTGTATTCCTGTGATCTACTGATTAGACCCTAAATCTAATCCGTTCTTCAGCTGCCTCTGAGGTTTGGACCCAAGCTTTTCCAGTACCGCCGCTCTGCCTGCTACCCATGCAGCCGTGGTTAGTGTGATAGGCCAGGGGGGATCTATTCACAGCAACCCGGATCCATAGTAAGAGGTCCGGAGTTACCAGCCCGGGTACACCAGCAACGAGGTACACTAGCAGCGTCAGTGACCCAGAAGGAACGTGGTTCTGAGTGCTATAGAAGGAGCTCAGTAGTGGCAGCATTATAAGCTACTCCTACTGCGGCAAGAGGGCGCATTTGGGATAACGAAAGAGAACGGTGGCAAAGTAAGCCCAGCTGGTTCCCAGCAACAACAAACAGGGTGGCATAGGCGGTCCATCCTGTCACAGTTATCTTTAGTAATTGTTTTTATATTTTGTTCACATTGTACTCTTTTTCATTTATTATATTTCAAGTTAATAAGTTGATATCCTTATTGCTCTAAATAAATATATAGTCAGTTGAGGAGAGAGAGATTGCTTGGTTGTGTTAATCCTTTAAATGCATGTCTTGAAGTGTTAAGTCTTTTAACTATCAGAATGCGGAGTGTGCACAATTGAACAGTTAAGTTGTAGACTTCTATTGGCCTTGAAACAGTAGATCGTGGCATTCAGGGGAGGGCTGGCAGACTTTAGCCCGGGGGGCAAGCACACAGCACTGGCCCATAAGTAGCGGCCTAGCCTTAAAGGGTGTTTTTCGGTACAATATATATTTCATAAGATAAAAAGAGGCTATTTTAGTGTTACTTAATCAGCGGTACTTTATTATTATAAATAATGAAAAATAAATATGGTAACCAAAAACATATATATGAAAAAGTAACCTTTACAAAAATGCACATAATGAAAAATGTTATGTACACATACAACATATGCAAACTTGAGTCACATTGATCAGAAATCGAACATATTAGCACTAGAAAAGAGACAAAACTGCTGCTAAATTAATTGTCTTAAAACAATGAAGATTGCTCACACAGTTAACAAAGATCTCATCAGTGGTGAACTTTCACGAACAATTTCCAGCACATCTTGAAATTCAACTAGTTACAAAAGGTCTCGCTCTACAGACATGATCATAAATGCTTCAAGCAGGTCTTGACCCATTGTAACTCGCAGTCTTGATTTTATGATTTTAAGTTTGCTGAATGCTCTTTCACATGCCACTTGTGTGAAAGACAAAGTCAGCAGGTACTCATATGCCACAGAGAGATTCTCCTAAGCAGCTGAATAAAGATTGTACTTTAGAAGTAATCTGTGACAGCAGAGGAAGCCATTGTTACACGATTTTGTCATCCTCTATATCAGCAGATATACCCCATTCATCTTCATCCTTTCCACCTTCTGGAATTACCTCTTGTCTTCTTGTTTCATCCAAGTGTCCTGTCAGCTTAGGAAAGAGGTTAGCAAAGCTTCACCAATAAGAGATTCTTTATTCATTTTAGCCAATTCAGAAATCCTTTTTAGAGTGCCCTCTTGAAGAAGTGTTGGATCATTTTGAATATTTTCAAAAAATCTAGGAACCAAATACTGGGTGTCCAGCACCAACTGTTTATTTTCAGAGAATCTCTCTGTAAGACTTGCTAAAACTTGGTCACAAATTGGTCTGTAAACTTCCACACAAAAACGTTTCAGTTTATCGGTTGGATGTTCATCAACTGAGATCTCACCTGCCATTCGTTTCTTTCTGCCAACCCTTCTCACTGGGATCTCAGTTTAAATCTCAAGGAAAGAGACTGTTTCACAATTGGCTATAAGGTCATTCATTTTTTATGCAAAATGTGTAGTCTTTTCTGTAATATTATCAAAATCAATTTTCTTTAGCTGGTCAATGGCATACTCAATCATTTTTCATGCCACCAGACCACTGATTTGTAAGTATTTTGAAACTGATCCAATCACATCAAAAATGGCAAGGAATACATTTGCTGTTAAAATGTTCTTGAACTCCAACAGTTTTTCATTTAAAGTTGTAGCTTCAGAAGTGGCCCTTGAATCACAATTTGCCAACTGTGAGATTGAAAATTAAACTTCAATAGCATCCAAATACAGGGACTGCCTCTCTCCAAATACCCAATTAAGGGCATTCTCCTTTACCCACCATCTTGTCTCGCCAATTTTCTGCAATCTTAAAAGCTTTTCTTGTCCTTGTCTTTTATGAAGTTGTTTGGCCCATATGTTCATACTGTCGAAGTCAGATAATTGGATAACGTCATTTCAATTAATATCTAGCAAACTTGATCGTCTTTGTCTGAAAATTATGTGTAGAGCACGCTACGGCGTGGAGAAGCATATCCAGCCGCTACACGTGGAAATAACAAGTTTTACACATTTACACGCATTCACACGAACATACACATTTGTAATTAGTACACATTATTTATAGTTGCAAAATTATTTTTGTCGAAATGTAGAAATATTTACAGTTAATGTTACAATTTATATACATGTTAGTGAAATCAAAGGTTCAGGTTACAGGAAATATGGCATCTTTAGTATCATTTTGATCCCCTATTCATCCGCAGTTGTCCGGTTCATTTGCCGAAGGGATCGCACATTGCATACTCTAGATAGCGATGATAGGAAATAAATGTTTAAAATTATACTGTCTGTGTAATGTTAATAGACTAGTTTCAACTGGATTCTTGGTGGGAAAATCAGAGTGCATCCCCTAGAGAGCTGACCCCCACCTTTGGGTATTTTCATTTCAACTGGCCTATGACCTGCATTACACTGGACCCTACTGAAGCCTGGACCTATAGAAGCAATCCACATCATCTGCATTGTTTTACTGTATTCACTGACTGTATATAAGCAGGGGCTCTGGACCTAGTGGACAGTCTACTTGACCACAGCCTTCAGACCTGAATGACTATATACTGGATCCAGAGCGCCTGCGATAAGTAGCGGCTGTACTTATTTTATTCTGATCTGTTATTCTGCTACTTTTGGCTACTAAATCACATTGTGCTTTAGAACCACTTATCGCAATCGACAATCGTTATTGGATATCAACTAGACGTGCATAACAATTTGGGGGCTCGCAGCTGGAAGTTAATCTACCGGACGATACACAAAGCCTACGGATTTCATTTCCTCTACAAAGGGTGGAAACGCGTCATGTACGGGTAAGAACACAATGCGTTCAAAACCTGTTTATCATTCTGTGTTGTGAAACCAAATGTCCGTTTTTGCATAATCTAAGGAGCGCTAACTTGAATCTAGGGACAAGAGAGAAAAATGTTTCTTTTTATTGTCGTTTTGCGTTTTAAATATATTGCATTGCATAGCGTACGTGTACTTCCTGCATTGCGTATGTGTACTTCCGGTATTGTTGCCACGTGTTTAAACAGTCGTGTTCATAGTCTGTTATATATGCATAGTATAATCACTTGGTAAAACTTCTGAAAAGATATTACTATTTATTTTCTGCGTGGAAAACTAAGGTGTATGTGTTTGTGAATTGTATGATTTTGAAGTGAAAGTTGAAGTGAAAAGTTGATTCCCTGTTGAAAAAGACAGGGATATCGGTTGCTACCTGACGAGACAGGCTGGACGTAGGTATACTGGCAGCAAAAGCTCTGTTTGAAAGGAGAACAGTTAAAGAAGCCTCTGTTGCATAGCGTTGAGAAATAGGTTGTTTTCACAATGGGTGCTAAGCAAACACTAGAGATGGTTGATGGTCTGCTGCCTAAAGAAGGACTGATTGGTTCGGCGAGGTTCCTTATGTTTAAGAAGTATGGTGCATACGCAACGGTGTATTGCAACAAATGGGTCAAAATGACCAAGGATTGTGTGAAACCTTTCCCAAAGATCAGTAGTTTCGATTCAGAGGTACTAAATAATGTAAGAAATAAAGTGCAGTTAATTAAATCAACAAAAGTAAGAGTTGAACATGATGACTGAAATTGTTGCAACTAGAGGGGAACATGTGGCAAGGCAGCGCGTGCACAGTGGAAGTAGGCGTGGTGTAAAGCGCGCGCACAGCAGAAGTAGCCGTTGAGAAGCATGGAGAACTGAGCGCAAGTGCAGTCCCGCAGCCATATGCGGTAGGGGGCGAAAGTGCAGCCGTTACCAAAAATGGTAAAAATGAAATGAACAGGTTATATCCTGTTTTAAGTCAATTTAAAACAAGTGTTTCTGAGGAAGAGGATCAACCCACCGTGATTTCAGCCATTGCCCATGCTGTTAACATGTTAGAGGTACAACGCAAGTATGGAAAGGGAGCGGTGCCACCAGCAGGGGCAGCGGCTGAGATAGATGAGTGTAGTGGGGTAACCACTAGGAGGGAGAACCTCAATGGTTCCAAAACAGCAATTCCTGTGATTAATCCTGAATGTAGTGAACCGGTTGGTGCTTATCCTGTCCGCACAGTAGCAGTTCCTAATGGGAAAATGGACAAGAATGGTATAGTTCCTGTAAAAAATGTTTCAATGCATTGTCCTTGGACTAAATCAGAACTACGTTCAATTATGATTGAGTTCCCAGATCCTAGAAAAGAGTTGGCCAAATGTCAGAAGTTTGTCAAAGACTTAGGAAATGCACACGAACCAACCAATAAGGATTGGCGAGTGGTTTTGAGGGCATGTCTTCCTCCCAATACTAACATACAAAAATGTATTAAAGATTGTTTGTTGGAGGAAGAGAAAACCTTAACAGATGAGGATAATCAAGAGAATATTATGAAAATTGTCTGACATTTGGCTATCTATTTTCCAGTAGTAGTTGGAGCAAGATTTTCACCATTAAGCAAAAAGAGAGTGAAACGGCAACTGATTATTTTTCTAGAGCTTTTGCAGCGATGACACAATTTACTGGGATATCAAATATAAGAGAGGATCCACATCATAGGGAAGTGGCTGTAACCGTACTAATGGATGGTCTCAGGAAAAATCTAAAGACAACACTACAAACCTCAACACCTAGTTGGAGGGGCATCACGATAGATTCTCTTAGAGAGATTGCCATGGAGCAGGATGAGAACATTTTTAGAAAGAAAGAAGAAAAGAGTGATAGGTTAATGACGGTAAGTATTCAAGCTTTAGAGGGACTGCACACACAACCACAAACATACCACACACACACACAATACAGGAAATGGGATAGTGACGTGTTTCAACTGTCATAAAGAGGGACACATAAGGAGATTTTGTCCAGAAAGAAGATTGGAGAAACCTAGAAGGGGATCACATAGATCCACACAAAGGAGAAACACACAAAGGCTAGAGAACTCACAGCTACCCGCCCATGTTATAGCAGCAAATATTGCGCGGGAAAGTGATAGTCAGTGCTAGGGGTCAGGTCTTACCTGTAGTCTACAGCCAGTGAGTTTAACTGAAAGTCTGAGGGAAGAATCTAAAATGATAGTTGACATAGCTGGTAGGAAACAAACCTTTCTTGTAGCTACAGGGGCGGCCAGATCAGTGATAACCTCCCCTTTTAATCTACAGGTTACTAGCAAAACTATTCCAGCTATGGGGGTAACGGGGAGAGTTTTACATTACCCTTTGACTAAACCTGCAGAAGATACTATCGGGCCTCTGCATACCAAGCATTCATTTCTCTTGGCTGCAGCAGCTCCTACTAACTTGCTGGGAAGGGATTTGTTGTGCAAAATGGGATGTGTCATATACTGTACCCCTGATGGTGTATTCCTAGACATACCAAAGAAGGTTGCACATGAGGTACAGGATATATTGAACACCCCACAAAGGTTAATGTTACACACCGTTATAGAACAAAGTCCATCTCAGGTAAAGGGAATGTTGCTGGAAATATGGACCAAAGATGGACAGGACATTGGATTGATGGCAAATGTAGCTCCTGTGATGGTAAATCTAAAAAGTGGAAGGATAGCTCCAAAAATCCCACAATATCCATTAAAACCAGAGGTGGAATTAGGGGTGTATCCTGTTATTGAGAGACTGTTGCAACTAGGGATTTTAATTTGTGCATCCAGCACAGCCAATAGTCCCATTTTCCCTGTGAAGAAGAGTGTGGGGAGGGGCTATAGACTAGTCCAGGACTTAAGGGGAATTATTAAAGTTGTTGAGAGCCAATTCCCTGTAGTGCCCAATCCAGCTGTCATCCTCATGCAGATTCCACCGTCTGCTAGTCACTTCACTGTCATTAACCTGTGTTCTGCCTTCTTCTCAGTCCCTCTTCACCCTGACTGCCAATACATTTTTGCATTCTCCTACAGGGGGGTACAATACACATGGACTAGAGTACCTCAGGGGTTCATTGACAGCCCCAGTATTTTCTCCCAAGCCTTACATGGCTGTTTACAATCCTTCCAACCAAGCATTGGGTCTGTTCTGATTCAATATGTGGACGATTTGTTGTTGTGCTCTGATTCGTTTAAGTCATGTATACATGATACTAAATTGTTGTTAATTCATCTCTCGCAAACAGGGCTCAAGTTACAGCCATGTCAGACTAAGGTTAAATACTTAGGACACTGTCTCACCCAGGGGCTAAGACACTTGACAACAGACATAATCGAGGCAATACAACACATGACTCTGCCGCAGAACCGGAAGCAAATCCGTACCTTTTTGGGGATGTGTGGATACTGTAGATCCTGGATCCCAGGTTTTTCTATTCTGGCGTTACCATTGCAGGAGTTAGTCTCTTCCTCAAAACCAGAACGTGTCATACACACAGAGGAGTCAGAGCAAGCATTCTTTAATCTTAAAGATAGTCTGACTAGAGCACCTGCATTGGGAATACCTGATTATGAAAAGCCCTTTGAGTTATACTGTACGGAAGCTGATGGTTGTGCAGCAGGTGTCCTCAGTCAGAAACATAGTGACGCTAACAGACCGGGAGCACACTACAGTGCACAATTGGACACTGTGGCAAGATCACTCCCAACATGTCTAAGAAGTGTAGCAGCAACTGCTCTTCTGGTAAGTAAGAGCGAGGACGTAGTATTAGGACATAATTCAAATGTCTATACACCTCATGCGGTATCGGCTCTGTTGAATTCAGCTCAAACCAGACATGTCTCTTCATCTAGGTTCACAAAATGGGAACTAGCTCTGATGGCACCCTCAAACATCACCATCAAACGATGTAGCACATTAAATCCAGCTATATAGCTTCCATATGTGCCTCGAGATGCACAAAAGTTGGTAGGTGGGGAGATCCTGGTTGGGGAGGAGTTTTGATACGTACTGATACGCATTATTGTATGGAATATCTGAACTAGACCTTTACTGCAAGGCCCGACATACGTGACCCCCCTTAGAAAATGTAGATTTTACATTTTATACAGACGGGAGTTGTCATAGACAGACTGAGACGGGAGAACTATGCACTGGTAATGCTGTTGTAGACGATCAGGATGTTGTAGAAGCTTGACCCCTTGGCCCACCTCACTCAGCCCAAGTGTGTACCTGGCTTTTAAGGAGAGCATGTAAGTTGGCAAAGGGTAAGTCAGCTAATATATATACTGACTATAAGTACGCCTTCGGGGTAGTGCACGATTTTGGGGCCCTTTGGCATCTTACAAACTTTATGACAGCAGCAGGCACACCAGTAGCACACTCACAACACATAAAATGACTTTTGACAGCAATACAGTTACCCAAGACAGTAGCCATCATAAAGTGTAAATTCCACACCTCTGAAGAAGACCCGGTGTCATTGGGCAATAACAGGGCGGACAAAGCTGCTAAATGGGTAGCAGGGCAACCTATAACTGTATCGGATGGTTTTTCAGACACTAGACACTCACAGATTAATTGAAATGCAAGATTTGTGTTCCCTACAGGATAGGGCAGTCTGGAAGGTGAAGAGATGTGGTCAAGAATCCTCGGGACTCTGGAGAGATGGACAAGGTAGGCCCTTGGCTCTGAGAGCATATTACCCAAGCCTGGCTGAGGCAGCACATGGTCTGATTCATCTGGGTAAAGAAGGTATGTGCAAACTAGTGAGAGCATACTGGTGTGCAGCTGGCTATTCCTCTCAGGCCGGTAAGAAGTCAATGTCCTGTCTTACTTGTTTGAGGACAAATGTTGGGAAAACTATACCAACTGAGCCATCCCATATCCCTTCTACAGACGAACCTTTTCAGGTAATACAAATTGACTATATCCAATTACCACATTGCAGGAATTTCAAATATGTGTTAGTAAGTATTGATGTGTTTTCCAGTTGGGTAGAAGCATATCCAGCAGCCACTACTGCTGTGTTCACTGAAAAGAAAATTGTTCAGGAATTTGTGTGTAGATACGGTATCCCTAGAATCATAGAAAAGGATAGGGGTACCCACTTTACTGGTGATATCTTCCAGAACATGTGTAAGCTCATGGGAATCATAAGCAGGCTTCACACCCCTTACCGACCACAAGCCAGTGGTAAGGTGGAAAGAGTAAATGGTACTATTAAGAACAAGCTTGGTAAGATAATGGCTGAAACTGGGTTGGCGTGGCCAGAAGCTTTGCCACTAGTCCTCCATAGCATCCGAACCACTCCCAGACCTCCTCTTAATCTGTCCCCCTTTGAAATACTTTTTGGCCGACAACCTCATTTGATCGTAAGTCCACAAGACTGTCACTCACCGGACCGTGAGTGCCTCTGCGCTAGTGCGTGGTTCCCTAGCCTTCCTGCTGGCGTCTGTCCTGAGCCGCGGACGCCCGCCATCTTGATGCACTGCGCATGCGCAGCATCCAAGAACTTATGACCTTTGCTTTTAATCTCATTGGTGAATCAGGCACCTCTCCCTATTTAAGGCACCTGTGCTCATTACCTCGTTGCCTGATCTTGAGTCTCATTCCCTGTGAGTCTCTGAAGGTATCTCCTGTGTCCTACTAGTGTCTTCAGCTTCCTGCTGATTACCTGTGCTACTCATCGGTGGTTTCCATACCCGCTACTGATTCCTGTATCCTACTCGTGTCCTCAGCTGGCTTCTGGATTACCTGCTCTGCTCATCAGCGGTTCTCATACCCGCTACAGACGCCTGTATCCTGCTCGTGTCCTCAGCTGGCTTCTGATTACCTGCTCTGCTCACCTGTGGTTCCCATACCTGCTACAACCGTTCAGCGTCCCTGCTGTGCCTGCATATTCTCGTGGACAAGCTTCTCTACTCATCAGCGGTATGCTTACTTGTTATTGACTATCAACTGTTACCTTGCATATCCGCTTAGGACAAGCCTCTTTACTCAGCAGCGGTATCCATACCCGCTATAGACTATTTGTTGTTACGCAGCATATCTGTTAGGAACAAGCTTCTCTACTCAGCAGTGATATGTATACTTGTGATTGACTATCAGTTATTATCCCCCATATCCGCTCTGTGCAAGCCTCTCTACTCAGCAGCGGTATACGAACCGTTATAGAAGACTATTAGCTGTAATCGCTGCATATCTGTTTGGAACAAGTTCCTCTGTGCTCTCAGTGTCTTCATACCGTTATTGACTCTTTGCATGCCTCCACTCATCCGCACCTGATCTACTCCTCACTTACTATTATTATTATTATTATTATCCTTTATTTGTTAGGCGCCACAAGGTTTCCGCGGCGCCGTACACCATACAAACAGTACACTATACAGGGTGAAACAGCACAAAACAATAAACAAAAATACCAGTACTTCAGAAACTCCAGGCAAGTTCAGCAATAAACATGGAGCAGAAGAACAGGTGAGGAGACAGGAGGGAAGACGGCCCTGCTCATTTGAGCTTACATCCTAAGGGATCCTTACTAGCAGTGGTACAACTTGCTGTACGCAGACCATTGACTTCCCTGCTACCTACCTGCACCTGGACAAGTCTTCTCACCATAGCAGTGGTACAACTTGCTGTACGCAGACCACTGACTTCCCCGCTCTCTACCTGCACCTGGACAAGTCTTCTCACCATAGCAGTGGTACAACTTGCTGTACGCAGACCACTGACTCTCCTGTTACCTTCCTTCACCTGCTCACGTCCAACCTGGTCTCCGTGGTCCAAACCTGCCTTTCCACTATAGATGCAAGTCGCTGACTCATCTACCAATATAGCTGCAAGTCGCTGACTCATTTACCAGTATAGCTGCAAGTCACTGACTATCATCATTTCCATTGGCATCCTCTCTCCATCTGCTGTTATATACGTTCTACTATTCACCCTGCTGCCAGAGGACCGCTGTGCAAACTCCGCCTCTCTTGTAAGCATAGTCAACTGGTGAAATCCTGGGCATGACTCCTAGTGCCCGTGACACAGACGACTTGAAGTGAAATAATGAAGTTACTGTGGAATATCTCATAAAAATGGGCAGACAGCTAAAACAACACAACAGCAAAAACTAAAAATGCTGTCACCTGGTATGCCAGAAACGAACTGTTATGATGTTGAACCTGGGGAATATGTTATGATCCGCAATTTCTTACGCTCAGGTTTGTTTAACAGACCATTGGGAAGGCCCGTACCAAGTGTTACTGACCAGTACCACATCTCTGAAGATCGCAGAAAGAGACACTTGGGTCCATTCCACCCACTGCAGGAAAGTCAGTAGCCCAGAGAAAGTACGAGATAAAGTTGAGACCGACAACACTGATCTGTCACTCGTAAACCTGTTCCGCAAGACCTAAAGCCTGCAGTCAAGACACCTGAGCCAAGGACGTTGCCCAGGCTACCCTACCAGCAATGGAGTGGCGATTTTTGATTTTCTTCTGATCCAGGATTTTTCTTGTTTAATTTTTACTAGGACACCATATTTTTGTGAAGGAGAATGTATGACAGAGGCAGGATCTGGTAGTGATACTGATGAGATGGAGTTGGAAGAAAGGTTGATAGAACCCACAGCGCAGCCCATTATCAAGCTTGGTCCAGGGGTTATGAAAAGGTCTGCTAGCTCTGGAACTTGGAGACAGTGTGAGGGGATATTGACTGATGAATATTGTATTTGTAAGTACTGCGACTCCCTAGTTGAAGAGAAATGCATCCAGCGATGCCAGTCCAATAGTAATCTGGACATGGGCGGGCATCCTCTGGAGGATTATCACTCCCTAGTGGGTAAGGTCCTAAACCAAATTAAGTGCTGGTTGTGCTCTCATGTGCCTCAGGGACAGCATAACATAGGACTAGTACCGTTCCCACTAAATACCTCTCTGAGGTCCTTGAATTAAGGGGAGGGCGGTTCATAGAAGGGAAGTGCAATAACACTAGGTCCCCTAGTCTGAAGCTTCGCCAATACTCCTTAGACCGGTCTTTATTGTGTCTAAGTATCTCACACTTAAAATGACAGGAGAATTTGGAAGCTGACCTACCAGATCAGACAATGGCTCGCCACACTCATTTTGGAGGGAGACTTGAAAGGTCACCAATAGGCAGAAATGTTGATGGGCATCATAGACTAGGACATGTAAACAGACATAAGAAAATATCCATTGGGAACATCCCTATAGGTAATTGTAAGAATGTTATCCATGCTGACACGTGTCTTGAACAAATGGAGACACTAGGCATGAGTAGTTTTGTCAAAACTTTGTGTAATATTATCAATGATCGTACTGCACCTTATGTTCTCCCAGATTACGTGTACTTTGTGGAAAAAAAGCTTATTTCTGGGTAACTCTGAGTTCCAAGGGTTTGTGTTTCTTAGGTAAACTGGTTCCTGTAATCATGACTATTACACATGAAGAAATGGTTGGTATTCATATGTCTACTTCCCCACCATACGTACACACACAGTATGAACATTGTGGCAAAAGAAATATGATTCCTGGTGAAGAACCCATAGATACAAAATTGATTAGTGAAACCTCTGGCTTTCAAGTTATGGTTGCTCTAGATCCCACCAGGATCGCTCGGGGAACTTTAAATTAAGTATCTTCAAGATCTAGCTAAATTGATAGACAATATCACCGAGATGTATGATGACACTTTCAGGTATACGGGAAGAAAGCTACAAACATATAAAAAAGAGTTTGTGCAACATAGACTAGTATTGAATTATCTAACATCTATTACTGGTGGATATTGTGTGACATTGGCCACCCAGTTTGGTGTCAAATGTTGCACGTACATCACCAGTAATACAGATGACCCCAAGGAAAGTCAAAGACCGGAAGATGGATGAAATTCTGTAACTGAAATGGGAATTTCGAAGGAACCATAATTATTTATTGTATGAGATAGGAGAAAAGGTGGCAGGATGGTTCTCATGGTTGAATCCTGTGAAATGGTTCTCTGGTCTAGGAGAGTGGGTGCAGGAAATGGTTGCTAGCATAGGTAAGCTTCTCCTCATACTTGGTGTCATCTTAGTAATTGGCTTATGTGTCAGATGTGTTCCTACTGTGTGGAAAGCAGTCTACTGAAGTGAACACTGAAAATGAGACTGAAATGGTGGTGAGGGATATGGAAATCATGGTCTGTGAAGAAATACATTACAATCCTGGCATCGAGAATGTGATTAGGTGATAGTTTCTTATACTATCAAAGGGTGGAACTGTCGAAGTCAGATAATTGGATAAAGTCATTTCAATTAATATCTAGCAAACTTGATAGTCTTTGTCTGAAAATTATGCGTAGAGCATGCTACGGCGTGGAGAAGCGTATCCAGCTGCAACACGTGGCATTAACAAGTTTTACTCATTTACAGGCATCATCATCATTTATTTATATAGCGCCACTGATTTCATAGCGCTGTACAGAGAACTCATTCACATCAGTCCCTGCCCCATTGGAGCTTACACTCTAATTTCCCTAACACACACACACGCAGACAGAGAGATAGACTGGGGTCAATTTTGATAGAAGTCAATTAACCTACCAGTATGTTTTTGGAGTGTGGGAGGAAACCGGGGTACCCGGAGGAAACCCACGCAAACACAGGGAGAGCATACAAATTCCCCACAGATAAGGCCATGGTCGGGAATTGAACTCATGACCCCAGTGCTGTGAGGCAGACGTGCTAACCACGTAGCCACCGTGCATTCACACGAACATACACATTTGTAATTAGTACACATTAATTGTAGTTGCAACACTATTTTTGTCGAAATGTAGCAATATTTACGGTTAATGTTACAAGTTATATACATGTTAGTGAAATCAAAGGTTCAGGTTACAGAAAATATAGCATGTTTAGTATCTGTCAGACGCCGTCTCCGTGCTATGTCTGCCGCACAGAGACGGACGTCTGCTTCTGTTGCAGAGCGCTCGGTTTGCCAGGCAACCGGGCGTACTTCCGGGTCAGCGGTCGCGCGTTCCGTTGCTAGGCAACGGAACGCTTCCCAGTAACTCCGGCGGCGGTGTTTAGCGTCACCACCGCCAATGATTGCACTGCAGCTGTATAAAAGCCTCACTCTGGCACATGGAGAGTGCCAGAGTATTAGGTCTCATCCTAGCTCCAGCGTTCCTGTGTACCGTTTCCAGCGCTTCCTGTGTATTACCCGGCTTGTTACTTACTACTCCTGTTCTGTGCTCCCTGTGAACTTGACTTCGGCTTGATTTGATTCTTCCTCCTGTGCTTCTAACCCCGACCCGGCTACCCTGACTACGGCTTTGAACTTTCCCTTGGACATCTCCTGAATTCACGGTTTGGACCCGGCCTGTACGACACCGCTTTCATCTACTGCTTCACTGATTACTCCCTTGGAGGACCGCGACTTGCGTGTTCCCGCAGCTAAAGACCACACTTCCTTGCGGGGATCCCTGGTGAAGACCAGGAACACGTTAGACTTCGCGCCTCTTTGGTGAGTAGTGCAAAAACCAGTAAGCAAATACCCTAATCTGTGACAGTTTCATTTTGATCCCCTATTCATCCGTAGTTGTCTGGTTTATTCGCCGAAGGGATCGCGCATTGCAGGCTAGGATATATTTATTACATATATGAATCCAAACATACTAAAAAAAACATAGCAAAGAAGTCAATGGTCTGTGTGTGGCAAAGTTCCTTGGCTGAAGAGATGACAATCTGGCCAGACTGAAGAGAGACATAAGTAGGTTTGGAGCACTGGAGAAATACTTCAACATGTAGGGAGACACAAATTACACTACTCCAAAACGCAAACCAGCTTGGACTGTTTCTGCACTTGGCCTGAGACATAGCAAATAAGTCAATGGTCTGTGTGTGGCAAAGTTCCTTGGCTGAAGAGATGACAATCTGGCCAGACTGAAGAGAGACATAAGCAGGCTTGGAGCTCTGGAGAAATACTTCAACATGTAGGGAGACACGAATTGCACTACTCCAAAACGCAAACCAGAGTGCCCTGTTGAATGTGAAACAAGCATTTACTAAGTCAATATTCGCTCACAACTAACTTGCATTTTGGTACCTAGGTGATTACTTGATGATCAAGAAGTTTCCCACTGTATTGCAAATGGAAAAAAATCTAGTAAGATTCTATACAATATTGGCAAATATTGGCTTGTGTGTTAGAGCTATATCTTTGTGTCATATTTTTCAATTAGACATGAAAAAATATCCCTAATACATAAAAGTTACATAACTAGCACATTGGCATACGTTAAATTACCACACACACAGAATCAAGCCTTACTAACGTCATTATTGTATGAGGCACACACAATTGACAGTCACTTTTTAGTGCTGATAACACTATACATACTTACATTTGTCAACAGCCTTCACCATGGCAACATCCACCAACTCCAATGGAAAGGGCAATGGCACTAAAGCCAGCACTACAGGCCAAGTGTTAGAAACAGCCTGTAGATATAAGAAACACAAAGTGTGAGAAATGTGCACTTCTCCACACTATAAGTGCTGATCTAAAACCTATAAACCTCACATGCCTAAATGAGCAGAGTTAGGGTACTTTTTCTATCAAATTATTGACATTTAGACACTAGGGGCTAGATTTACTAACAGGCGTGATGCATGGTGCCTTGAAGCCGCCATGCATCGCGGCGGGTTTGCATTGCAAACAGCCGGTTTACTAATGGGCGCATTTCAGCTTCAATTTGAAGCCGCCGGCGATGTGACGGCGGGATGTAATGCTCAAAGCCGCCGGCGGCTTTGAATAGAACATGGCGCTTTTGCTTTAAATGACGGCGCTTTCTTGTAAAGGCGGTTTTTTTGAAAATTACACCTGTCTCCTGGCCTGTTACTATTGGCTATTTTCAAACTCAGGAGATTTGACATCACAAGCCCTATATAAACCACTGGCCTGACACTTTTTTCTCTGATAGGGTTTTGAGGAGTTTTGAGAGAGGAGTTAGTTGGTTTGTGCTTTGTGAGAGTTGGTGAGAGTTGGACTTTGGTGGATTGGTGGAGCGATATCTGATTGAAGTGTGAGTAGTCCTGTGCTATTTTTCTGTTTTGTACATTTATTTTCTCTTTTATTTTTTGTATTTGACTTGTCCTTTGTCTGTGTTACTTGTGTGTGCCTGTGTGGAGAGTGTGTCTGTATTTAGTGTAGTTTGTCCTTTGTGTTTGTAAGTCTTTCTGTGTTTTCTGTGTTTGGCATTTATTTGTCATTATATCCAGAGATAGGAGGGGAGAACAGGCTGAGGAGAGGGAGATGGAGGTTGAGGGGTCAGAGGAGGGAGAGGGAGAGGTTGAGGAGACAGGACAGGGCAGGAAGACCAAGACAGGGAGGAATGTGTGCTTCTCACATGATGAGAAATGTGTGTTGGTGCACAATATCATTCCCTGCTACGAGGTCATCCTAGGCAACCTGGCAGCCCGGACTCCTCTAAGGCGGCGTCACCAATTGTGGGGGCGTGTCTGTGATGCCGTGAACGCGGTGGGTCCACTGAAGCGGACAGTGGCACACTGCCGCAAGCGCTTCTCTGATATTAAGAGGAGGCTTAAAGAGAAGATGGCCCAGGAAAGGAGGTCTACAAGGCGCACGGGTGGTGGCCCCCCACTTCGTATGGAGTACACCACATATAAGGAGGAGCTGCGCCAGATAATGCCGGCTGAAATTGTAGAGGGCATAAATGTGCAGGACACAGATTCAAATGAACCTGTTGCCAAAAAGTGAACTGCACACAGTAGTTTGTGTAGTCCTGACACTGCATTAGAGCGGCTGGTTGTAGGCTCCAAATCAACCTTCACTTGCTCATACAGTGCCATGAGGTTAGTACGATTGAGGCGAAACATTTGTACTACCTCCACATCAGCCAAAGACTCCAGATTCAAACACATGTGGAGTGCGGGGTCTTTGCAGGCTCCGCGGAAGAGATGCCAACTGCTGTTCATCCTCCTCCTCCTGGCGCCTTTCTGCCTCCATCAGGTAAAAAGCTGCAAACATACACTGGCAAGAATGCACCACATTACCTGCAAAAGCCATTCTCCAACAAACCCACAACTGCCAAATAATGAGGGGCCCTTTTTGTAAGCATCATGATTAACTGCTGGGCAATAGACGGTGATTGTCTGTGATTGCTTCAGGCAGAAAAACCATTTTTCACATGTGGATTGCATTAGCATTAAAATAAGGGTTAACTATGTAATGCAACAATTCCCATCCTAATTTCTTTGAGTCAACAGTATTCTAGTGGTTTTTTGTTAAGTACAAAACAACTAGAAAAGGAAAGGTGAAATGAGATTTTACTATGCAATCATACTGGGTGAAAAAATAATGGAAAAAAAAAATAACAGTAGGCTGAAATTTCATGACTCTTTGGCCATTTTCTATACACAGTCCTAATGGGTCATTGGACATGAAATAGGCCTTTCTCTTATGGTCTGATTGGCAAAATACCTGAAACAGCACACTGTTTGAACCATCACGCCGCTCACAAGCAGCGCTTTCATTTTGGTCTTTTGAATGGCGGTTTTCCGGCAGCTTTATAAACCCCCTAATAGTAAATCCGGCTGTTTGTATGTTAACATTGTTGAAACCGTCATGGCGCTTTATACAGAGGCGGGTTTGAAAACATCTTTTCTGGTCATTTGGACGGCGGGTTTAGCCTTAGTAAATCCGGCGATGACTAAACCGCCGCCAAACCCGCCGAAAGTCAGCGGGTTTACAAACACGCCTGATAGTAAATCTAGCCCTAGGGGACATAGACATACTAGACCATTAGGCCCTTTAGTAACACAGCTAGTAAAAGCAGCAAGTGTGAAAACTATGGACTGTGCAAACTGTAGAAAACATTACAACCCAAGGTTGAATATGTAGCCACATTAGCCTGTAGATGAAATCGAACACATTAAGGTGCATTTAGCAAAAGACACTGAGGCTAAACTTAGAGGCATTTACCTATACATCCAAAACACATTGGAAAGCGAAATTACAGGTTGTCATTGTTTTTATCGATTATGACACATGTAAAAGATTTCACTATCACACCAGGCCATGTTTATTTATTTTCCAATTTTGAATTACCATACATTTGTTAATCTTACTTTGACTAAGCTTGGACATTATTTCACCACAGACCTTTGTTATTAAAAATTATAGAAAGTGTAAAAAAAAAACATTACTTCAAAAATATGTCTCCACCACATAGTTTACTGAAGTTGGAGCCACGCACTGCTTTACGAGGGGGTTCTACAAGATCTTCCTCCTCTGCCTCCTCCTCCTCCGCCTCGTCCACCCCAGCAATCTCGTCCACGACCCCTGGAGCCCCACTCCTGATGGCAATATTATGGAACACCACACACAGAGCGATGATCCTACATACCTTACTCGGCTCACACATGAGGGCGCCACCAGACCGGTCAAGGCATCTAAAGCGAGCCTCCAACACCCCAAGAGCTCTTTCAATGACCGATCTGGTGGTCCTATGAGCTGGGTTATAGGCCTCCTCCTGCTCTGTGTGTGGGTTCAATATAGGAGTGAGGAGCCAAGGGCAGGAGGGATACACATTGTCTCCTATGTAGGATGAGAGGAAAGACAAATGAAACGAAGATTAAAACGATTTAAGAGAAAAACTATACCTGCATAAAAAATGAAAACATACAATATCATCATCATCATCATCATTTATTTATTTATATAGCGCCAGCAAATTCCGTAGTGCTTTACAATAAGTGTCCTAACTTCATTCTATGCTAAATAGTAAGGTTACAAAGTCATAATACTGTATAATTACCATACTATGAAAACTAACAATGTCTATTAATGGGCGCAAACCAAAGGTCATTCCAGATTTTAGAATTACACTGTACACCAAACTAATACTTACACACCTGCCGGTGTACACTTTTCACAGGACACATACCTAACTTTACTATTAGGTCTGTTTCAGTAATAGGCCTACATTACCATTAAATATCGAAATATTATAAATATAGATTAAATTACTCTATAGTAGCGGCAACTATAAATACAAGGCACATGTACTATATAACACATTGTGTAACAGTAACATCTCAAGTACAATATTATATTTAGGAAATCTATCTTTGTCATACATTTTTACTAACAATTTCTAGTTGACAGATCCATTATTTTCAAATAATTACCAAGAAGCCACGCATATCCATGTGGTCTGACACCCCCTTGCCTCTGTTGCAATCTAGGCCACAGCCATGAGTTACGAAATGCATAGGAGTCATGGGTACTCCCCCCCCATTTCGCAACCAGGTTCCGAATCTGGAGAGATGGGTCACATATGGCCTGGATATTTATTGAGTGGAAATGCTTCCGGTTCATCAAAACCGAAGCATTTCCACTCAACGGCACCAGTGCCACATGTGTCCCATCTACAGCCCCTATGACGTGCGGAAAGCCAGCTATGGTGGCAGTTTGATCCGCACAAGATACTTGGCACGGGCAATAGGAGTCTTGCCCAGGATTTCACCAGTTGACTATGCTTACCAGAGGACGGAGTTTGCACAGCGGTCCTCTGGCAGCAGGGTGAATAGTGGAACGTATATAACAGCAGATGGAGAGAGGATGCCAATGGAAATGATGATAGTCAGTGACTTGCAGCTATACTGGTAAATGAGTCAGCGACTTGCAGCTATATTGGTATATGAGTCAGCGACTTGCATCTATAGTGGAAAGGCAGGTTTGAACCACGGAGACCAGGTTGGACGTGAGCAGGTGAAGGAAGGTAACAGGAGAGTCAGTGGTCTGCGTACAGCTGTCAGACGCCGTCCCAGCTGACTCCCTGTCAGACGGGGAACGGACGTCTGATCTTCCCGTCGGCTGCCGCAGGACTTCCGGATAGCGGGCGCATGCGCCCTGGTCTCAGTTCCGTTGCTAGGCAACGGGACGCTGCTTCTGTTCCCGCTACTGCCTCCGCTCTCCACCAATCAATTCAGTCTAGATTCTATTTAAACCTGCCTCTGGCGCCATTAGGGTGCCAGAGTAACAGGTTCACCACCAGTGTTCCTGGCTTCCCTATTCCTCCATACTCCTGAGTATTCTGATTTCTGATTGCCTGTTGTGACCCCGGCTTGGCGACCATTCTACTCTTCTGTGTGACCCATTCTGTACTGTGACTTTGGCTTGGCGACTATTCTTTGGATTACCCTTTTGTACCTGATATTCCTGATTGCTGTGACCCGGAACCGTCTGACCTCTCTACGCTACACTGGTAACTGGCTAACAGGACCGCGACCTGCGTGCTCTCTGCTGCGAAGTCCAAACCTCCTTTTGGGGGTCCCTGGTGAACACCAGGGGTACGTTAGACTCCGCGCCTGTTTGACCAGTGGCACCAATACCGGTAAGTGTCATATCATCTTCAGCCTCATAGGCCTATAGCGTGACAGTTTACTCTGGCCATGACTGACGGTACCAGAGAACCCTCATCCCGAGACCTCCTCATCCATTTAGGAGTACGGGTAGAACGCCAGGAGGCCAACCAAGCACAACTCTTGCAGTGTTTACAAGGAGTGATTTCCCACTTGGATGCCCTGAGCACTTCTCAGGCAGCAGCCCCAGTTCCTGATCCTGCTCCGGCTGCTGTCCCACCAAGCGCAGCACTGGCTACCTCTAGAACACTACGGATTCCAACCCCAGAGAAATACAACGGTAATCCCAAAGGATGCCATGGATTCCTAAATCAGTGTTCCATCCAGTTTGAACTTTCACCGGAAAACTTCGCATCTGAGAGAGCTAAGGTGGCCTATATAATTTCCCTCTTGACGGGACAGGCCCTAGCTTGGGCCTCGCCACTGTGGGAACGAAGAGATGGATCTCTCCTTCATTCTGACACTTTCATTGAGAACTTCCAGAGGGTATTTGATGAACCTGGTCGTGTGTCTTCGGCTGCATCCAGTTTGTTAGCTCTTCGCCAAGGTTCTTTAACTGCATGTCAATACGCGGTTCAGTTCCGTACCTTAGCCTCAGAATTAGGCTGGAATGATGAAGCTCTCTTCGCCACCTATTGGCAAGGCCTGTCAGACCCTATCAAGGATGCACTGGCTTCGCAAAAGCTTCCATCCAAGCTTGACGACTTGGTCTCTTTGTGTGTCAAGGTAGACATTCGCCTTCAAGAGCGCTCTCAGGAGAGGGTCCAAGGTCGTCGCACTGTACGTTTGGCTCCTCGTTTTCAATCTCCAGCTCTCCCGGCGGAAGAGCCGATGCAAATTGGACGCTCTCGTCTGTCACGGGATGAGAGAGAACGCAGGATCAAGAATCGTTTGTGTTTGTACTGTGGAGAATCCGGCCATCTGTTATCTTCTTGTCCCAAGAGGCCGGAAAACTTCACCGCCTAGGCAACACCAGGAAGGTTGTTCTAGGTTCATGTCTCCATTCTCCCTCTCCTTCCAAAGATAACAGTTTTCTGATGCCTGTCACCCTCACATTTTCGGACTCTTCCCTAAATTGCTCTGCTTTTGTGGATTCCGGATTTGCAGGAAATTTTATCTCTGCCACTCTGGTGTCGAAGCTTCACATACCCTGCACTCCATTGCTGCAACCTCTGGTTCTGACTGCAGTTGACGGTAACCGTGTCAGCAACGGTTCCATCACTGACACTACTGCTCCAGTTCAGTTGCAGGTAGGGGTTCTCCATCAAGAGTGGATTCAGTTCCTGGTTATCCCACAGTCCGTTAATTCCATCATTTTAGGGCTACCATGGCTCAGGAAACATTCGCCACAATTCGATTGGGCTCTCGCTCAAGTTACCTCCTGGGGCTCCTCATGCTTCAATCAATGCCTCTCGAAAATACTTCCTCCTAACCAACTTCCTTGTCTCTCTCTGGATTCCCACCTCAAACTACCAGAGCCGTATTTAGACTTTATTGATGTGTTTAGCAAAACCGCTGCAGAGACGCTCCCTCCACATCGAGCATGGGATTGTCCTATTGAGCTAATACCCGGCAAAACTATTCCCAAAGGTAGAGTTTATCCTCTGACCTTCAAAGAGGATTTATCAGAAAGTCTACCTCGCCAGCAGGAGCCGGATTCTTTTTGGTAAAGAAAAAAGACGGTTCATTAAGACCGTGCATAGACTACCGCCGTCTTAATGATATTACCATCAAGAACCGCTATCCGCTCCCATTGATCACTGAATTGTTCGACCGGATTAGAGGAGCCAAAATCTTCTCTAAATTAGATCTCAGAGGGGCCTACAACTTAATCCGCATTCGAAAGGGCGATGAGTGGAAAACGGCATTTAACACCCGTGACGGGCACTATGAGTACTTAGTCATGCCGTTTGGACTTTGCAATGCCCCTGCAGTGTTTCAAGATTTTGTCAACGAGATCTTCAGGGATCTTCTGTATCAATTTGTAATTGTCTACCTGGACGATATTTTGATATTTTCATCTGACTTACATGTTCATCGTCTCCATGTCAAGACTGTTCTTTCTCGCCTCCGGAAACATTCCTTATATTGCAAGCTGGAGAAATGCCTTTTTGAGCGTTCACAAGTTCCATTTCTAGGATACATAGTTTCTGGCACCGGCCTGCTGATGGATCCGCAGAAAGTGAAGGCCATTGTCAACTGGCCATTACCTATTGGTCTCAAAGCTACCCAACGCTTTATCGGCTTTGCCAATTATTACCGGCAGTTCATTAAAGGCTTTTCATCCATTATCTGTCCAATTACAGCGTTAACTCGAAAAAGTGCCTGCAGCAAACCATGGTCTGTCGAAGCCATATTGGCCTTCAAAACTCTTAAAGAAGCATTTCTTTCGGCCCCTATACTCAAACAGCCAGACCAAGGGAGACCGTTTTTTATTGAAGTGGACGCTTCTTCAGTCAGGATTGGAGCTATACTTTCCCAAAAATCTGCTTCAGGAACATTAGAAACTTGTGGATTCCTGTCTAGGAAATTCTCTAGCACTGAACTAAATTATGGAATCGGTGACAAGGAATTATTAGCTATCAAGATTGCCCTTGAGGAGTGGCGTCACTTACTAGAGGGTGCCTTACATCCCGTCACGGTCATGACAGATCATAAAAATCTTACTTATCTCCAGGAAGCACAATGTCTTAACCCCCGTCAAGCTCGCTGGTCTCTTTTCTTTGCCAGGTTCCAACTCATTCTCACCTTTCGTCCCGGTTCCAAAAATTCCAAGGCCGATGCTCTCTCCAGGTCCTTTGATAATGAAGGTACTCTCACTTGTTTAGACAACAAAATGATTCTAAATCCAATATAAACAGTGGCCATCACCAATTCTTCAGTTATCTCTCCCCCTCCAGGGCATTCATTCGTGGAACCTCATCTCCGCTCTAAACTACTATGTTGGGCTCACGAGTCCAAATTTGCCGGCCATGCCGGTTACAAGAGAACCAAAGAATTCCTCTCCAGATATTATTGGTGGCCTAAACTGGCTTCAGATGTTCAAAAATTCGTATCTGCATGTTCGGTTTGTGCACGCCACAAGGTGCCAAGACAAAGTCCTCTTGGTCTTCTCCTTCCTCTGCCTATTCCGGATTCTCCCTGGACCAGCATTACGATGGACTTCATCAACGATCTCCCTTTGAGCAATGGCTACAATACCATCTGGGTCGTGGTAGACCGCTTTTCAAAAATGTCACACTTCACTCCTTGTAAAGGACTCCCTTCAGCTCCTAAACTCGCAGATTTGTTTCTAAAGAACATCTTCCGTCTTCATGGATGCCCTCAAGAGATCATCTCTGACAAAGGAGTACAATTTGTCGCTAAGTTCTGGAGAGCTTTTTGTAAAAAGATTGGAGTCAGTCTCAAATTTTCTTCCGGATATCACCCCCAAACTAACGGACAGACAGAACGAGTGAATCAAGACTTGGAGTGTTTTCTACGGTGTTTTGCTTCTGATCATCAAACGACATGGAATGATCTTCTGTATTGGGCCGAATTCGCCCACAACAATCTTCTACATTCCTCCTCTGGGCGTTCTCCATTTTTTATTATCTACGGCAGACATCCCACTCCTCCTCTATTGTCCGAAGCTTCCTCCTCTCTAGTACCAGCGGCTGATACTCTCATCCATGACTTCTCTCAAATCTGGTCTCAAACCAAAGAAGCACTGTCTACTTCTGTACAGAGACAGAAGAAAGCGGCTGATCTTCATAAAAGAGTTGCTCCAGTACTAAGGGTAGGAGACCATGTTTGGTTGTCTACACGCAACCTTCGACTTCAAGTTCCATCCATGAAATTGGCTCCTAAGTTTATTGGTCCCTTTGCCATATCACAAGTCATTAATCCCGTCTCCTTCAAACTTGCATTACCTCCGTCTCTTAGAATCCATAACACATTTCATATTTCATTGCTGAAACCGCTGATTCTCAACGAATTCTTCAGAGAACCTGCTCCTCCTCCACCTATTAAAACATCTTTAGGGGATGAATTCGAGATCGAGAGGATTCTGAAGAGACGTTTCTTCCAGCGCAAACCTCAGTATCTTGTACACTGGAGAGGTTACGGTCCGGAGGAGAGATCGTGGGTCTCGGAGGCCGACCTTAATGCTCCTCGTCTCCTTGCAAAATTTCTGAGGAAAGGCAATCCTTCTCTGAGAGGGAGGAGGGGAGGGGGTACTGTCAGAAGCCGTCCCCGCTGATTCCCTGTCAGACGGGGAACGGACGTCTGATCTTCCCGTCGGCTGCCGCAGGACTTCCGGATAGCGGGCGCATGCGCCCTGGTCTCAGTTCCGTTGCTAGGCAACGGGACGCTGCTTCTGTTCCCGCTGCCGCCTCCGCTCTCCACCAATCAATTCAGTCTAGATTCTATTTAAACCTGCCTCTGGCGCCATTAGGGTGCCAGAGTAACAGGTTTACCACCAGTGTTCCTGGCTTCCCTATTCCTCCATACTCCTGAGTATTCTGAGTCCTGATTACCTGTTGTGACCCCGGCTTGGTGACCATTCTACTCTTCTGTGTTACCCATTCTGTACTGTGACTTCGGCTTGGCGACTATTCTTTGGATTACCCTTTTGTACCTGATATTCCTGATTTCTGTGACCCGGAACCGTCTGACCTCTCTACGCTACACTGGTAACTGGCTAACAGGACCGCGACCTGCGTGCTCTCTGCTGCGAAGTCCAAACCTCTTTGCGGGGGTCCCTGGTGAACACCAGGGGTGCGTTAGACTCCGCGCCTGTTTGACCAGTGGCACCAATACCGGTTAGTGTCATATCAGCTTCAGCCTCATAGGCCTACAGCGTGACAACAGCAAGATGTACCACTGCTATGGTGAGAAGACTTGTCCAGGTGCAGGTAGGTAGCGGGGAAGTCAGTGGTCTGCGTACAGCAAGTTGTACCACTGCTACGGTGAGAAGACTTGTCCAGGTGCAGGTAGAGAGCGGGGAAGTCAGTGGTCTGCGTACAGCAAGTTGTACCACTGCTATGGTGAGAAGACTTGTCCAGGTGCAGGTAGGTAGCGGAGAAGTCAGTGGTCTGCGTACAGCAAGTTGTACCACTGCTAGTAAGTGAGGAGTAGATCAGGTGCGGATGAGTGGAGGCATGCAAAGAGTCAATAACGGTATGAAGACACTGAGAGCACAGAGGAACTTGTTCCAAACAGATATGCAGCGTTTACAGCTAATAGTCTATAACGGTATGTATACCGCTGCTGAGTAGAGAGGCTTGCACAGAGCGGATATGCGGGATAATAACTGATAGTCAATCACAAGTATGCATATCACTGCTGAGTAGAGAAGCTTGTTCCTAACAGATATGCAGCGTAACAACAAATAGTCTATAGCGGGTATGGATACCGCTGCTGAGTAGAGAGGCTTGTCCTAAGCGGATATGCAAGGTAACAGTTGATAGTCAATAACAAGTAAGCATACCGCTGATGAGTAGAGAAGCTTGTCCACGAGAATATGCAGGCACAGCAGGGACGCTGAACAGTTGTAGCGGGTATGGGAATCACAGGTGAGCAGAACAGGTAATCAGCAGGAAGCTGAAGACACTAGTAGGACACAGGAGATACCTTCAGAGACTCACAGAGAATGAGACTCAAGATCAGGCAACGAGGTAATAGAGCACAGGTGCCTTAAATTGGGAGAGGTGCCTGATCCACCAATGAGATTAAAAACAAAGGTCATAAGTTCTTGGATGCTGCACATGCGCAGTGCATCAAGATGGCGGGCGGCCGCGGCTCAGGACAGACACCGGCAGGAAGGCTAGGGAACCACGCACCAGCGCAGAGGCACTCACGGTCCGGTGAGTGAAAATACTCTTCATCGAGTGGCAGATGGATAAACTGCCGGAGCTGCGACAGAAACGCCCTCAGGACAACCTCCAGCACACGGCTGGAAGTGGCCTGGGACATACCTCCCGCGACCCTGACTGTGCACTGGAATGACCCAGTAGCACAGAAGTGCAGTGCCGCCACAAGTTTGGTCAAACTGCTGTCGGGATGTTACGCATTGGCTCAAGGTCACACTGCACAAAGCGCAGGGTGTCCAAGATCACATGTGGAGGAAGCCGATACCGACGGACAACTTCCGCATCTGACATCCCAAAGAGACTGACATGTGGCCTGAAGATACGCTCCCTCGGACGGCGACGTTGGCGTAGTTGCTGGTTAGGACGGGGCCGAGAAACAGGCCCCTCGTGAAACAGAATGTGGTCCAACTCCAGGAGTAGACAGAGATACAATGTAGGGCGCTGCAAATAACCCTTAATAAAACTTGTGCTGCAGCTCTTCAAAGACAGAATCTGAACCTGTCAAAATAGCAAAAAACATACAGACAGGAAAAGCGCAAAGCAACAAGCAATAAATATAAGTAATTAAAATAAACAATTTATTTTAAACATGTATATTCATTCAGCATATCAATAGGATAAGACATATAGCTAGTAAACTGATGTTAATAGCAATTAGCTAGTATACAGCTGTAAATCAGCAGACTAAATTAGTCAGATGGTGTACCCGGATTAAAGACTAGAAAAAATATATATAATATATGGTACCATATGTATAAAAAATACACTGCCGTTGCAGATACCAAATCACGGAATGACACTTTTACCGATGTTAGTATCCTTTTACGACTCAATCTGTAGCAAATGGTAGTATTCCCTCTATCAGTGTCCAGATAACAAGCACCGATAGGTGCAATTTAGCACTAAGAAGTTCAAACGGGTACTTAGCTTTTCTCCATGAGCCCGTGGATTTTATCCACCAAGAGTAATCACAGTCACGTGTCTTCAGTCCGATATAGATGGCAATCCGCAGTTAACTGAATCGGCAGTAATGTAGATCAACCCCGGGGTTGCAAACTGGCCAGTACCCAGTGAGTGGTCTCAAATAACAGTTCTGACGCGGTTCCCGGCGTAGCGCCGCTTCATCAGAGGAAATAAAGTAACGTATGAGTAAATGAGTAAAGTAAATCCAACAGCACTTGCTTATATATGCAAGTTTCATCACATGGAACTTGGTCATGTGATCATCAACTGACCATCCGGAAGTGTCCGACAGTCTGACATTCATTACGGCAATATCCGAACTCCTGTGTTCCAAGTCACATGACCGGAAAAAAGTAAATTACATATATTGCTTATCCTTATGCATATAAACTAAGGTATACGATTTTCCTAAAGATAATGACAGTTAAAACTGAACAGATTTTTATTCAATGACTAAATAAGTCATACCTAACATGATCCACAGAACTAGCACCATATAATAAGATAAAATAAAAACATATGTTACCATATATTATATATATTTTTTCTGGCCTTTAATCCGGGTACACCATCTGACTAATTTAGTCTGCTGTATACTAGCTAATTGCTATTAACATCAGTTTACTAGCTACAACTCCAGGAGTGCCTGCATGTGTTGCAAAAGCCAGAGTTTACAAACCAACACTTAGGTGACACTTTTAAACTTTGCTTTTACTTACTTTGCCACAAATGAGACAACCAATACTTACAATGTAGTCGTTATTCATCCTAAAGCTTTTTGGTTGAAAAGGACAGTCCATAAGTAGAGTTTTTCAAAAAATGGGGAAGGGGGAAAAAAATAAAACATTTTTTTACTAAAACAAAACATTGATTGACCAAACAGCACCTAATCATATAGAACCACCGCCAAAGTCTATGCAAAAGTGATACCATAGCCATATAACCTTTTACAAATCACATTAGTTACATTATAATTGTTTTGGTGTAATCAGTTGAAGGTAGTGCAACACAAAATACAGAGTCTTAATGTGTTTTTTTACTTGCCCAAAAAAACAAATGTTAAAACAAAGTGATTAAACAAATAATAAAACTCCACCTATACCACAGCATGGCCATTCTTACTGCAAAGTGATTTAAAAAATTTCTGGTTTCTACTTACCACACACAGACAATATTGTCTTGAAATGGCACTGATACAAATCAAAGATCACAGGACCAAATTAGGCAGACAGATCCGATATCTGTGGGGGAGGGTCAACAGGTAACAAATTAAGCAATTAAAAGGGATAATATTTATTTATTTCACTACATTCTAGAGATCTCTATGCAGTCCCGCCTCTAAGTATACACAGTGGGCTAAAGATTCAAACTCCGCAGCTAACCAAACACTTTTCCAATAACCTTCAACATAAAAACTACTAGCACTGTACATTAAGCCCTTTCAGCAACAATTGAGATTTCTAGCTCACCAACACCTAGCTAAATATTTAAACATACTGAGGGCTGAGCAAGGTACAGCAGTAAACAGCAGAATAAGAAACATTTGACCATCTACGGTCTACTTACCAACAACACAGAAGTTCTAGTAAGGTATTTTTAACTTCCACTGTAATTAGTGAATTAAATGCCAGTGAGTACGCCAGAGACTACGCCGGACAGATGTCATTATGAGCACACAGGTGCGTTCTAATTAACTGAGTGTGTTTTTTTCTAACAGTGATCTGCCATGTTAGCAAAGTGGATTCAATGTACGGTAAGTCTATTTTGTAACGATTATTACATATGTAATAAATTAGCTTAGCTATTAGTGTTGTTGCAATATTATGGTTTAATTAGTGCACATTTGAAAGGTATGCCGTAGAAAATATTTACTATGTGTGGTAGACGATAGTGTAGTGGTTAGGTATTCCACCCACCAATACTAAGGCCAGAAGTTCAAGTCAACCCTGAGCACAAAGTGGTTTAAGAGCCTACATTAAGCATACACACAAAATAAAAAAGTATAAAAGGCAAATTAAATACACAAATGCTCATAACTCAGCCTAAGATTTGCAATCATTCATTGGTTTTTTTTGTGGAGTGCTTGCAGCCCCTGCTGGTTTAGATCCCATTTTTCATTTAATGTTTATTACATTGCACAGTGCATATCCCACTGAGTGCCATCTGTAATACTTTGTAGTTAATTAATTGCCATTATCTGTATATACATCACAAAACATAGGTAAAGTAGTTAAGGTTGCTAGTGTGTAGTTAAATTTATGCAAGTGTCATCATTTGTAGAATCGCTTGCTATTTGTTGTAGTGGTTACAAAATGCACCTTTGCACACTGTAAACCTGAGTTCAAGTCCTCCCCATTCCACTTGTGCGCATGTAATCAGTAATTTTGTACTTAGTTTCTATGAATTAAGATGTACCAAAGTGTCTATATAGTGAAAGTCAGATAGCTCTATTTTCTGCCACTTCTGGTGATCAAAGTGACAATGTAGCAGCATAATCTCTTTACTGAAGACCCACTCAGCAGCAGAGGGCGCTATATTGAGCTATCTAATTCCACCCTTCCGGCATTCCAGCAGTTCGTGATTGAGGGCAATGGGCCAAAAATAACATCAAACATCTTGCACTTGCCAGTGGCATTTATTAGAAAGGTGTCTGTAAGGAAAAAAGGATTATTTTAATCAAAAATACTAATGGAACCTTTGTAATATATATAAATACTAATAAATGTTTTTTGTTGTAAACAATAAAAAGTTTGTCACAAATGTCTGTATTGATATATATGTATGTTGTGCATATTTCATTTTGCTTTTTAAATGGCCAAAAATGCTTTTAAACACATTCACTTGACCTATAACTCTCAAAAAATAAAAAGGCCACTAATGACATCACCATCAAAACACAGAAACTTTAGCAATGTAATCAACTTCCAAAGTCTGCATGAGGATGTAATTTATAGTGGTTTGTAATGTGGTTTGTATGTGTTTAATATTTCTAAGTATTGTCCTTTTTAACAAAGTTGAAAGAAAAACACCTTATGATAGAAGTAGGTGGTCAGCTTTTCGTTCTATTACATTTCCTTGAGATGTTGTTTTCAACACTTGCACATTGGCAGTTAGCTATTCTACCTTGCAGCCCTGCAAGCATGAGTTAAAGTCCTCACCAATGCTCTTGTCTCTGAGGGATCATTAATATCCTAGTCATATTTGTGTTGATGTTAAAAGTGTTCCTGGGGTCATATTACGCTCTGGTTAAAGTTGTATAAATCATAAGTGTAATTCGCAAAAATGTAATATTTTTCTTTCGCTTCATAGTGTTTTTTCTGGCAAAAGCACCATCAACAACTGTCACATTAGCCATTTCACATTGATAGTAATTAGAATGGGGGTTGTGGTGATTCTAAGGAGATTTAAAATATTTATGCCAACGTTGAATGTTAGTGCTAGGATAAAAATATTATTTTTTTTTATCATGCACGCTGCACTCCATTCCAGCTGCCGGAATGAGAGTTGAATGAGTGTGCACTCCATTCCAGCTGCAGGAATGAGTGTGCACTCCATTCCGGCTCCCGGAAAGGATAGTGAGTGATAGTACAGAAGATATCTGCCTAGCATACCGAACTGCAGTGTAGAGTCCGATAAAAGCCAGGCCTCTTTACTGAAGACCCAGTAAGCAGCAGAGGGTGCTATATGAAGCTAATTGTCACGGTCTCAAGTGATCCCGAGTCTTTACGATGCGAATCCTAGGATCTGCACAGTTTAGCGTTACACTAACGGCGTGGAGTCTAACGAGCAGATAGTGTTCACCAGGAACTGCCGCAAAGCAGTATGGTCTTAGCTGAGTCTGCTCGCAGGTCGCGGCCCCTGCCAGAGTACTGAGCGAGACCCTCTTGGAAAGGCAGGAGAGTAGAAGGAACTTGATAGAAATGTCAGCTTTGCAGACAAATAAAGTAGAATAGTCGGTACCTGAGTGGAGTGTCAGCTTTGCAGACGAGTACAATAGAGTAGTCGGTACCTTAGTGGAGTGTCAGCTTTGCAGACGAGTAGAGTAGCCGGACTTGAATAGAGTGTCAGCTTTGCAGACGAGTACAATAGAATAGTCGGTACCTGAGTGGAGTGTCAGCTTTGCAGACGAGTAGAGTAGCAGGTACTTGAATAGAGTGTCAGTTTTGCAGATGAGTAGAGTAGCCGGACTTGAATAGAGTGTCAGCTTTGCAGATGAGTATACAGGAAACTTAGTAGCCACTTCTTAGGTACCCAAAGGCAACTGAGGAACAGGCACTGAGGGTTTGGAGGAAGTGCCTTTTGTATTTGGCGCCAGGATTGCCTGGCCAATAGGAGGGCAGTCATAGATTTTATAAGTTGCAGAATCCAAGATGGCGGCGCCCGGGACGGAGCGGACCGCCGGAGCCAGGTAAGTTTGCCAGGGGTCGGGTGAGCTGCCCGATAGCCCGGCGGGTGACAGTACCCCCCCTTTAAAGACGGGCACCGCACGTTTGCTGCAGGGTTTTGTAGGAAACTTTTTATGAAATTTCTCCAACAGGCGAGGGGCATGGACATCGGAAGCACGAACCCAGGAGTGCTCCTCAGGGCCGAAGCCCCTCCAGTCTACCAGGTATTTCAGGCCGCCTTTACAATACTTGGAGTCTAGAATTTGTTTAAGTTCAAACTCCTCCTCTTGATGTGCAGCAGGGATGATAGAAGAGGACGTTGAAGAGAATCGATTGATCCTCAGTGGTTTCAAAAGAGAGACATGAAAAGAATTGACAATACGGAGAGAAGTTGGTAAGCGTAACCTGAAGCAAACTGGATTGATAATTTGAGAGATGGTATTTGGACCAATAAACCGCGGAGCCACCTTCATACAAGGAACTTTGAGGTGTATACTTTTGGTGGAGACCCACACCCGATCTCCAACTTTAAAGATGGGGAGTACCCGACATCTCTTATCAGCAGCCAATTTATATTGTGTAGAGGACTTTTTGAGACATGATCTTACTTGAGTCCATATAGAGAGAAAGTTGCGGTATAGTAGGTCTGCAGCAGGCACCTGGGTGGGTGGGAGAGGTGTGAATTTAGGGGGAGAAGGGTGGTGCCCATAAACCACCAGAAAGGGAGACTTAGAGGTGGATTCAAGGAAGGCATTGTTGTGAGAGAATTCAGCCCATGGTAGGAGATCTACCTAATTGTCCTGGTTAGCAGAGGAGAACATTCTGAGATAAGTCTCTAAATCCTGGTTCACCCGTTCAGTCTGCCCGTTAGATTGTGGGTGGTAGGCTGATGATAGGTTCAACTTGATTCCCAATAGTTTGCAGAGGGACCTCCAGAATCTGGAAACAAATTGAACGCCACGGTCCGAAACTATTTCGAGAGGACAGCCGTGCAGATGGAATATCTCCTTAGCAAAGTGAGATGCTAGGATGGGAGAGGAGGGAAGACCAGGAAGTGGGATGAAGTGGGCCATTTTAGAAAAGCGATCGACCACGACCCATATGACTGTACAATGCTTGCTTGGTGGAAGATCGGTTATGAAGTCCATACTGATATGGGTCCAGGGTTCCTGAGGAAGCGGCAGAGGGAACAGTTGACCGGCAGGACATTGATGTGAAGGCTTGCTTTGTGTACAGGTACTACAGGAAGAGACAAAGTCCTTGATATCAGAGTGTAGACTAGGCCACCAATAATTTCTGGACACTAATTCTGTGGTTTTGCGGATGCCTGAGTGACCAGAGAAAATTGTGGAATGGAAGTCTTTCAGGAGCTTGAGGCGGAGTTTAGGAGGTACAAAGGTTTTCCCCGAAGGAGGAACAGGAGACTTGAGCTGCGTAGCAGACACCAGACATTTAGGGTCCACGATAGGATAAGACGGTTCGTCCTCAGAGAGCACGTGCGCAGGAAACGCACGGGAGAGAGCATCAGACCTTTTATTCTTATTCCCAGGCTTGAAGGTAATATGGAGCTCAAAGCGGGAAAAGAACAAGGACCAGCGTGCCTGCTTGGGGTTTAAGCATTGCGCGGTTTGGAGGTATAGAAGATTTTTATGGTCGGTGAAGATGGTAACTGGGTGTCTTGCCCCTTCAAGAAGATACCGCCATTCCGTCAGGGCCACTTTGATTGCCAGCAACTTCTGATCCCCTATGGCGTAATTCTTCTCCGCTCTAAGGAACTTCCTTGAATAGAAGGCACAAGGGTGGAACTGACCTTGGGGAGATTTTTGAGAGAGCACAGCTCCAATGCCCACGTTAGAAGCATCGACCTCTAAAAAGAATGGGGAGGAGGAGTCGGGTTGCCTGAGAGAGGGTGCAGAGGCAGAGGCTTTTTTGAGGAAGTTGAAGGCCTCTACAGCGGTTGATGGTCAGGATTTAGGGTTGGAACCCTATTTCAGGCCGCCTTTACAATACTTGGAGTCTAGAATTTGTTTAAGTTCAAACTCCTCCTCTTGATGTGCAGTAGGGATGATAGAAGAGGACATTGAAGAGAATCGATTGATCCTCAGTGGTTTCAAAAGAGAGACATGAAAAGAATTGCCTCTACAGCGGTTGATGGCCAGGATTTAGGGTTGGAACCCTTCCGTGTAAGAGCCACAATGGGTGCTACAATGGTGGAGTAGCCCAGGATGAAGCGCCTGTAATAATTGGCGAAGCCATGGAACCGCTGGATAGGTTTCAAGCCCAATCGAAGGGGCCATTCCAAGATTGCCTTCACCTTGTCTGGGTCCATTTGTAGTTCAGATCCGGATACGATGTAACCTAAGAATGGTATTTGGTCAAGTTCGAAGGAGCACTTCTCCAGTTTACAGAACAGGTGGTTTTGGCGTAGCCTGGAGAGGACTTCTGCCATGTGGAGACGATGGGATGTGAGGTTAGGAGAGAAGACTAGAATATCGTCTAAGTACACCACGACACAAACATAGAGCAGATCTCTGAATATTTCGTTAACGAAACTTTGGAATACAGCAGGTGCATTGCATAGGCCAAATGGCATTACCAGATATTCGTAATGACCATCACGTGTATTAAATGCAGTCTTCCACTCGTCTCCGGCTTTGATCCGAATAAGATTATAGGTGCCTCTTAGGTCCAGCTTGGTGAAGACACGATTCCCCTTGACCCGATTGAAGAGCTCAGTGATGAGTGGGATGGGATAACTTTTTTTATTGTTATAGCATTCAATCCACGATAGTCAATGCATGGCCTTAAGAATCTGTCTTTTTTTTCACAAAGAAAAAGCCTACTTCGGCAGGGGATGAAGAAGGTCTGATTAAACCACGTAGCAGTTTCTCCTTAATATACTCTGACATAGAGGAGGTCTCAGGTAATGATAATGGGTATACTCGACCTCGTGGAGGAATCTTCTCGGGCAGGAGTTCAATGAGACAGTCCCATGAGCGATGGGGTGGCAGATGTTCAGAGCGAACTTTATCAAATACATCCAGGAAGGAATGATAGTGCTCGGGTAGAGTTGTGGATTGAGATGAAGTAGAAATGGCTCGGAGAGGTTGCACTCGAGTAAGACACTTCTGGAAGCATACAGGACCCCAAGAGAGAAGTTGAGAAGTGGACCAGTTTATCTGGGGGGGGAGTACTGCTGGAGCCAGGGTAGGCCCAAGATGATGGGAGTCATGGTAGAGGGAAGCACATGGAAAGTGATATCTTCACAATGAAGAGCTCCAACTTGCAAGATGGTTGGTTGGGTACGAAGTTCCACAGTACCATTAGCAATTCGAGAGTGTTAGGATCTTACCTGTTCCCCGCTCCGCTGCGCTGTCGGATCTGGCAGCTTGTCATCTTCAGCGGTGAGCGCTCTCCCTGATGGCGCTGCTGCACTTCCGGATTCTCGCAGCAGGGGTCTTGTGACTCTGGGCGGGGAATTCAAAAACTACTTATTCCTGCTCTGACACGCTATCTGTGTCAGAGCAATGTGTTTCCTGTTCCTGGCTACCTGTTCCTGTGTATCTGACTCCTGTGACCCTGCTCCCTGTGTACTCCCATATTCCTTTTACTCCTGTGTACCAACCTGGCTGTGACCTGACTATTCTTTGGCTATATCCCTGGCACAGCTAATTGGACTGACCATCACGTGTACCGACCCGGCTGTGTTATCGACTACTCTCTGGATTTCCCTCTGGCACCGTATACCTGATACCTCCTGTGTACCGACCCGGCTGTGTTTCTACTCCTCTGGACCCATCTCCTGCTACGCACTCCGCTGACTCCATTCATCTAGCCGGTTACTGCTCCAGACCTTCAAACCCTGAAATTTACGGTTAGTGTCTGTATTTGCATCTCTTTGTCATATTGCCTGTTTGACTACCTATCACTTAGAGCCTTCTCCCTTACGTCAGTAGGCTAACCTGGGGGCCGCGACCTGCGGTTCTTCGGCAGCAAAGTCCACCCTACCTTGCGGTGTTTCTTGGTGAAGACCGGAAGGCCGTTAGACTCCGCGCCCTAGGTAAGCCTGTGCAAATACTGACTAAGGCATCTGAACTGTAACAGGGAGCCGTCTATGGCCGTGATGGAAACAGGAATCTCCTGAGGCACAGTTGGTATGGAAGCCTGTGAAACCAAAGAAAAGGGGATAAAATTCCCAGCTGCTCCTGAGTCCAGGAGGGCAGAGGTAAGAATGGGACATGAGGGCCCGTAGAGGGTAACAGGGAAGGAACAGATACTGGGAGTTTTAATGGAGGGAGAGGTTTTGGAAAGCCCTAATCTGACCTCTCCGGAGCAGGTTAGGGTCTGGCATTTCCCGGCCTCTTGGAGCAGGGGTTCAAGAGATGACCTGGATCAGCGCAGTATAGGCAAAACTTGTTCTTGAGTCTCCTGTCGCGTTCCTCTGGGGTCAGGCGGGAGCGCCCGATTTGCATGGGCTCATCCACTGTGCCCAGATGGGAAAAGTGAGGTGCAGGTCTAGTCGTAGTACGCCGGGAAGCATCACTCTCAGAGGCCCTCTAGCGGAAATGAAGATCCACCCTGTTGCAAAGTGAAATCATAGCCTCAAGTGTAGAGGGTAATTCCTGTGAAGCTAAGGCATCTTTGATTTTATTGGATAGGCCCTGCCAGAAGGTAGCCACTAAAGCATCATTGTTCCAGCGCAGTTCAGATGACAGTGTTTTAAAATGGACAACGTATTGAGCCACCGAGCGGGAACCTTGGCAAAGGCGGAGGATGCTAGATGCTGCTGAGGTGACTCTTCCTGGTTCGTCGAAAATTTTACGAAACGCTGCTATGAAAGCAGCACTATCTGCCAGGAGAGGATCATCACGTTCCCAAAGAGGCTAAAGCCTGGCCTGATTGGAGTGATATGAGATATGCCACCTTGGACCGCTGAGTGGGAAAGTTCTGTGGCTGGAGTTCAAACTGTATTGAACATTGATTCAGGAAACCCCGGCATAATTTAGGGTCCCCGTCGAACTTAGAGGGAGTTGGAAGGCGCAAAGTAGGAAGAGGCACGACAGGTTCCGGAGGGCCTGCCGCCTGGACAACTGAAGGTACTTGAAGAGAATCAAGGCGAGCAGCGAGGCTTTGGAATCCTTGTAGAAGCTGCCGCTGAATTGAATCCTGTTGCTCCACTCGGCTAAGCAAATGCTGTAACATGTCTTTCGCTGAGGGTTCCACATTGGGATCCGTCATGGTAAAGAAAAGTTTGACCTGTTCCTTCTGTCACGGTCTCAAGTGATCCTGAGTCTTTATGATGCGAATCCTAGGATCTGCACACTTTAGCGTTACACTAACAGGGCGCGGAGTCTAACGAGCAGATGGTGTTCGCCAGGAACTGCCGCAAAGCAGTATGGTCTTAGCTGCGTCTGCTCGCAGGTCGCGGCCCCTGCCAGAGTACTGAGCGAGACCCTCTTGGAAAGGCAGGAGAGTAGAAGGAACTTGATAGAAGTGTCAGCCTTGCAGACGAATAAAGTAGAATAGTCGGTACCTGAGTGGAGTGTCAACTTTGCAGACGAGTACAATAGAATAGTCGGTACCTGAGTGGAGTGTCAGCTTTGCAGACGAGTACAATAGAATAGTCGGTACCTGAGTGGAGTGTCAGCTTTGCAAATGAGTAGAGTAGTAGGTAGTTGAATAGAGTGTCAGCTTTGCAGACGAGTAGAGTAGCAGGTACTTGAATAGAGTGTCAGCTTTGCAGACTAGTACAATAGAGTAGTCGGTACCTGAGTGGAGTGTCAGCTTTGTAGACGAGTAGAGTAGCACGTACTTGAATTGAGTGTCAGCTTTGCAGACGAGTAGAGTAGCCGGAATTGAATAGAGTGTCAGCTTTGCAGATGAGTACAATAGAATAGTTGGTACCTAAGTGGAGTGTCAGCTTTGCAGACAAGTAGAGTAGCAGGTACTTGAATAGAGTGTCAGCTTTGCAGACGAGTAGAGTAGCCGGACTTGAATAGAGTGTCCGCTTTGCAGATGAGTACAATAGAATAGTCGATACCTGAGTGGAGTGTCAGCTTTGCAGACGAATAGAGTAGCAGGTACTTGAATAGAGTGTCAGCTTTGCAGACGAGTAGAGTAGCCGGACTTGAATAGAGTGTCAGCTTTGCAGACGAGTATACAGGAAACTTAGTAGCGACTTCTTAGGTACCCAAAGGCAACTGAGGAACAGGCACTGAGGGTTTGGAGGAAGTGCCTTTTGTATTTGGCGCCAGGATTGCCTGGCCAATAGGAGGGCAGTCATAGATTTTATAAGTTTCGGGTCTGCGAATCCAAGATGGCGGCGCCCGGGACGGAGCGGACCGCCGGAGCCAGGTAAGTTTGCCGGGGGTCGGGTGAGCTGCCCAATACCCCGGCGGGGTGACACTAACTAATACCACCGTTACGGCATTCCGGCAGTTCCGATCTTAACCCAAAGGGCAAAAATATCAGTAAACATCTTACACTTGGCAGTAACATTTATTAGAAAGGTGTCTGTAAGAAAAAGAGGCTTCTTTTACACAAACACACTAATGGAACATTTGATACATATATATATATATATATATATATATATATATATATATATATATATATATATATATATAATAAAACAAATAGGGGGGGGCGCCACATATTATAAAACTGTATATACTAGGAGATATACAGAAGGTGTGCCATAAGTAAGAAGCTCAGTCATCCATATGAGTGAAAGAAAGAGATAGTTTCTATAACACTCAAACAACAAGGGTGAATGTAAGTAGATGGAATAGACACTGGAACTCTTGCACCTCACCAATATAAAATGTGCGTACCAGATAAAGGTTCTTTAAAGCTTATCTGTATAATAGATGATGATTTTTCACATAAAATCCACTCCGTTATCACCCCTCAGATGTACACTGGGCAGGAGTCATATACAGTGCTTCTGGAGTCCAGAATTGATGCTCAGCCTCCATCTCAAATATATTTGCGTTGGAGTTTGCGATTGAATTGCCTTTGAGTGCCGTATCTGTTCAGTTTTGCGCATGCGCAGAGACGACTAGCAGATTATCCGCATACGTTTGAGTTTGCGTACCTTGATGAATCGGGCCCCAGGTGTCTGCAATTGAAATTAGCCGCAGACACTTCCCAAACAAGTGTAATGGCCTCAAGCCCCTTCTGAGGCCCAGATAAATGAAGGTCAATTGGTCAGTTTACATTCTTATCACTAAGTAATCAGAAGTGTTTGAAGCACAGAGAACTCACCAATCTTCAAGTCAGATTCCTGAGCAGAGCTAATGTTGAAAACCAATTTGGTTTTAAATCTAAGGAGAGAGCAAAAAAGAGGCATAAGGATGATTGAAAGTGTAGACAATTTTGTACATACATGCTTTTTGGATACCAAAAATAGTGGCTATAGACATTTCAATTAATTAGACCAACAATGCTATAGTCTGCTTACTCTTGGGTTTTGTTTGGTAAACCCATTAGCAGTGTTGCTAAGCAAAAAGACACTTAGTCAAATAAGGCGCAAACAATGATTAAAAAAAGGCAGCTTGTAGCAAATAATAATAGGTCACACCAGAACCTATAAACAAATGATAAAACAACAACAAATTTGCTGACAGGCGCCAATCAAACTAAACAAATCTAACAAATCAGTATATACACTGAAAACAAGAACAGTGTTCTATCCAAAAGATGAGTAATGATAAAAAATAAAAAATTCATATAGCAGTTCATCAATATCCCAAAATCCAATGAGATGTAGATGGATCTTCTGCAGAGTTTCCAATTACTTCATGCTTTTCTCATGGATATACATAGGAAAGAACAAAATACAAAAACATAGTGCAGCCTGGAGATCGAATTGGGTAATATAAAGTATCCCTTTAGTGCCCGTGCACTGATAATAAAAACATGGAACACCATGTGATGTAAAGGGAACTCTTAACCCCTCAAGGGTATACACTCACCAGATAACAAATGTAACCAGGCATGTACATAGATGTCACTCCTCCAAAAACAAGATTCCACTCGAACATAGTTAATTCAAAAAAAGAGAAAAGTACTCCATAGTGTAAGAACATTTACACACTTTATTCAAATGGTGTATAAAAAACTTCATAACAGAAAATGAGATAAGACCGCCAGACCAAACCCGATAACGGGAAAAGATGGACCCTTACTGTCCCTTAACTTGCAAAAAACGTGGCTGATGGTGATACTCAGCGAGCCGTATCCTGAACAAACAGTCTTGCAAACTCCGCTCGGTCAACATGAAGCAGTTCAGCTAAAGGAAATCACCTGCTGGAAGCGTCTGACGTAACAATCCCCCGTCAGCCAACGCGTTTCTGCTCGCATAGAGCCTTTGTCAAGGTGCATGAAGGGGGTTCTGAGTCTGAGTGAAGGCTCCTTATATATTCTAGATACGCAAACTTCACTTAACAAATGATGATCCATAAAAATATGTATATATAAATATATCCTGGCTAATGGATGCAAAACATATAAATACATACTAAAATAAATAAATACAATTAAAACCAAATAGGTTCGCTTCAAGCTCTGCCAATTTATTTTTGGCGTTTTGGAAAGAGTTAACCATATGGCAAGATGGTAGATTTGGAGCGAACCTGGTGACATGGATGAGGTATATAGACGATGTCTTTTTTGTCTGGAGTGGGCATCTTATAAGCTTGAATCAGTTTTGTGAGGAATTAAATAGGAATGAGATCAATGTTGAGTTCACTTTTAACATTAGTTCGAATGAAGTCAACTTCCTAAATTTAAATATTTATATCACTGATAATCATCTCTGCACTAAAACATACAAGAAACTGACTGATTCCAATTCTTACATTCTCGCCACTAGTGGTCACCATCGGAAGTGGTTGGAGAATGCCTAAAGGACAATTTCTACGGTTGAAAAGAAATTGCTCAGATCCTCATGTATTAATAGAGCAAACTGTTGGAATGAAGAAACAATTCTTAAGTAAGGGTTATAATGAAAAATTACTTGATGAAGCTATAGAATCTGCTAATGAAAAGGATAGAAATCTATTACTGGAGCCACGTTCTGAAAGTTGTAAATCCAATAATAATAATATAGTATTCATTACACAATATAACTCTCAATACAGGAAGATAGAGAAAGTGGTTTCTAAATATTGGAATATTTTAAAAAAAGATTCAGTGCTGGTAAATGTGATTCCAGATTACCCTAAATTTGTGTACAGATGTGCTCCTAATCTGAAAAATAATCTGGTTAGAAGTTCCCTTATGGAATCTAAAAGATCAGGTGTGGCTTCCAAGGGATTTTTAAGATGTGGGCTTTGTGCAGCATGCAAAATTACTTTTTCAGATCAGAAGAATAAAATCTCTGATTTTGAAGTAAAGGGTCGTAAATATTCTATTAAGACCTTTTTGAGCTGCAACACTCCAAATGTGATATATTTGTTGGAGTGTAAATATGGCCTTTTTTATGTAGGGGGTACCTCTCGCCCACTAAAGGTCAGATTATCTGATCACCTACGGAATATTAAGAAGGGATATGAAAATAACTCTGTGTCCTCTCATTTCAAAAGCCATTATAATTGTGCGGGGAGTGGCTTAAAGAACTTTTTAGCGATAGATAAGATAGAAGGTAATTGGAGACAGAATTATACTTCTATAACTCTTGCTAAATGTGAGATGAGATGGATTTACAATTTAGGGACTTTAGCCCCAGAAGGTCTTAATCAAGACTTTCAACTTAAGGGGTTTCTCACTGATGATTAATTCTTTGTCTGAACTCAGTTGTATTCTGTTTGTTTTCGGTTTACCAGATTTCCATGTATGTGTGTCACATCTGTGAAGCTAAACAGCAGTACCTCCGGCCAAGAGGTGGATGGGAGACCTCTAGAATTTTGTGTTTATTTTATGTATGTTATTTGGTTTTAATTGTATTTATTTATTTTAGTATGTATTTATATGTTTTGCATCCATTAGCTGGGATATATTTATATATACATATTTTTATGGATCATTATTTGTTAATTGAAGTTTGCGTATCTAGAATATATAAGGAGCCTTCACTCAGAACCCCCTTCATGCACCTTGACAAAGGCTCTAAGCGAGCCAAAACGCGTTGGCTGACGTGGGATTGTGACGTTAGACGCTTCCAGCGGGGGATTTCCTTTAGCCGACCGCTTCTTCTTGACTGAGCGGAGTTTGCGAGACTGTTTGCCCGGGATACGGCTCGCTGAGTATCACCATCTGCCACGTTTGTTGCAAGTTAAGGGACGGTAAGGGTCCATCTTTTCCCGTTAGCAGGTTTGGTCTGGCGGTCTTATCTCATATTCTGTTATGAAGTTTTTTATACACCATTTGAATAAAGTGTGTAAATGTTTTTACACTATGGAGTACTTTTCTCTTTTTTTGAATTAACTATGGTCGAGTGGAATCTCATTTTTGGAGGAGTGACATCTATGTACATGCCTGATTACATTTGTTATCTGGTGAGTGTATACCCTTGAGGGGTTAAGAGTTCCCTTTACATCACGTGGTGTTCCATGTTTTTATTATCAGTGCAAGGGCACTAAAGCGATACTTTATATTACCCAATTCGATCTACAGGCTGCACTATGTTTTTGTATTTTGTTCTTTCCTATGTATATCCACGAGAAAAGCATGAAGTTATTGGAAACTCTGCAGAAGATCCATTTACATCTCATTGGATTTTGGGATATTGATGAACTGCTATATGAATTTTTTATTTTTTCTCATTACTCAACTTTTGGATAGAACACTGTTCTTGTTTCGATTAGCAGTGTTGCTATAAATTCGAATGTGCCTTTAGAGCCAAAGCACACTATTTGAAAGTTGCAAGCACAGTAACATTGCTTTATGCCTAACAAGTTTGGTTCCTATTCTGAAGCTAAAATATTGTATCTAATGAAACATATCATATCAAATAGTACTTACTGTAATAATGTTTGACAAATAACACGAGCAAATAGCAGCAACTCTCTTCTACCATCTAGATCCTGTCACGCAAAATTCAGGAAATGTGCAGGAGTGAAGAGCCCAGGTGCGTTTAAATCCAGATTTAATGACTGTCATTTTCATTGCAAAGCACGGAGTACTCGTCTCATTGCTCTGTTTTCCATCTTTTTGGATTAACAGGCAGCCATTTTACACACAGGTGTAGGAAAGATCCGTGTGCGACGTGAGCTCGCCCATACGTGCTCAGAGAACCAATCAGAGCGCAGAGTATTGCAGAGTACAATTTGGACCTGCAAAATGAGGTCTTTAACGTTTGCACAATGAGAATTGAGGGTTCTGATCTAGGGCATGGACAGCATGCTCTCGGGCAGAAACATCCCAAACGAAATGAAAGAGTCAGCAGATAACCGCGCCTGCGATTTAACAGGAGCAGATCAGAGGTTCAGCTACAATGGCGCTGGAGCGACCTCCGCCACCGTCAACTGAAGCTGCTGAGTGAGCTCAGGGAGGAGATCAGGAGATGTGAGTTCTCTGTTAGTCGCATAAATTTGTGCTTAAACATACTTATTTAGTATAATTTTCCAAAAAAAACGTTAACCAAAATCACATGGCATGGCCTACCACTACATATCAATCTTACTCCAGACTAGAAAGGTAGATCCCCCTCCAATGCAACCTGCTTTTGATCCTGTCTCATATTTTTTGTGGCTAAACATTTACTTTCCTTAATGATTGAGGGTCAAACTTCAGAACATTAAGGCAGGTTTTGGATTCCAACTCTTGACCCCAGTGCTGTGATGCAAAAGTGCTAACCTAAAGCAACTTGGTGACCTTACTTTAAAAACATTTTTAGTATTACAGTAGCAGATTTTTGCTATTGCAAAAAGATTTGAAGGTTTACTTCAGTTAAAAAAAAAAGATTTGAAGGGCATCTTTGAAAACCATGTCCACACTCACAGTTGCCCTTAGATGATTTTCACATATTAGCAGGGCAAACAAAAACACCTACTGTATTATATATACCTTATCAGTCATTCATTACCTGGCCGTTTGAATTATGATGGGGCCCCAAAAAAGGACTATTTGTAAATTACCGACTTAAACTGAGATAGTCCACACCCCTAAGCCAAAAGCAAACATTTGTTACAGGCCATGTGAAGTGGTGTGTGTCTGTCATGTTTATATCCTTTGGGAGAAGTTAGTTAATCTTTATCTGTGGTAGCAATAAAAAGTTTCACAATGGGGGGTTGTGGCTTGGTGGCCATACTAGTCAGCCGCAGCTTTCCTTAGCTCCTCAGCAAGAAGGGATTTTCTCTTACTATTAGGTGTGCCGAGCACTCCATTTTGGCCAGAGAGCTCCCCAGACGGGCTGCTAAGGGCCACTCGTGACTTATCTTCAGGCCTGCGATTCCTGGATGCTAATTGTGAACCCCCCCAGACTGTGAGGCACCTCCGGTGGTCCCCTGGTGCAGCGGCAGGGAGCCGGCGTCTATCGCAATCAAGTATCTGCCTACTCTCACCTGTACACTGGCGAGGCTGGGCTCCTGAAGCGGCAGCTCGGACCAGGTCATCTGGGCACAGTGCCAGCGCGGGGAGAAGCCGCCGGCGTGGAAACCGGAAGTTACCGTCTGTCCGCACTTCCGGTTGCGGCTGTGCAGGATTTCGGGGTGGACAAGAAATTCCTGCTGGCCCCCTTGCTTAAGCACCAGCGGAGGGCTAAGGAGGTGTAGAACATTTACTGGGTGCTCCTAACACACCCTGGGTCACCTTGCTGTTCTTTTTGGCCGGGCAATTAAGGTGGGCTGTGTCCAGATCGATATTGTGCAGTGCCAGTTTGAGTTGTTAAGGTGAGCTAAAAACGCACATCTGCTGCCACCTTGTGGAAAAGTGTAAGAAATTCAGGCACCAGTATAATAATATTATATTTCACACTCTCCGTTCCCACTGCTTCAAGTTGTGTCAGAAAGTATCACAGGACATCAGGCCTGGAGGTGCAGCGGATCTGAGTGGGCCATAAACAATGCCTGAGGTAATCATACACATTAAGGTGATCTTGCTCACTGTGGCTCTAACCATGTTTTCAATTACAATGTATGGCCTATCTACAAGGGACTTCTATATTGTATTGCGGCTCGGCTAGATGGCTGAGTAATCCATCCACTGGAGGGAAGTGACAAAGCAGAACATCTATGCAAAGCTAATTTATGCTCAACCTTCGCAACTCGCCTTCCTGTGTGGTGTTTTCGGTGCGGCCGTCTAATGGGCAAAGATAAGAAAGCCCAGTCCAAGCGGAGTTCCGAAAAACCTGCAAATACACCCAGGTGTCTAGACCTACGGCAATACCTAGATTCTACAGTTACCACTCCAGACGAACAAGATATTAATCGACCATCCTCGCCAGAAGTGGCCAGTCATTGAAATGGCCTCTCTAACTGATTCTACCTCCACTGACTGTTCTGTAAGTTCCAATCAAGATATTGGGGCGATCCTGCAATTAGTCAAATCTTTACCAACAAAGGTTGAGCTTCCTTCCAAGAGAGACTTTGAGCTACTGGAATCCAGTCTTAAAGATACAGTTAAGAGGGAGGTCGCTACTTTGCAAGCGGAGTTAACCCGTCTATCATCTAGAATTTCCACGTTAGAGGATTTCAAGGAAGAGTCTGGGGCACGTCATGATCTCCTTAGCGACACTGTTGTTCGGCAAGCTCAAGATCTCCAATTGTTACAAAGCAGAGTGGACGACTTGGATAACAGGGGCAGAAGGAACAACCTGCAAATTCGCGGTATCCCCGAAGATATAGCTACACAAGACCTAATTGCCTTCCTCACTAAAGTGTTAAATGTTATTCTTGAGCAGGACCTCTCCACAAATATCCAATTTGACAGAGCGCATAGGGCACTGAGACCAAGGGGCTCTCCATCTGAACGACCAAGAGATGTCATCTGCCGTCTGCACTATTACGTACAGAAAGAAGCGATTCTTCAAAAAGCGAGAAGGTTGGATGCTATAGACTATGATGGTAACAGACTGCAAATCTTTCAGGATCTTTCGTGGAATACTTTGCAGATGCGTCGTATGATCAAACCTTTAACTGACGCATTACGTGCTAAGAGTATTAAATATCGCTGGGGATTTCCCTTCAATCTGCAAGTGTCCAACAATGGAAAGACTGAGTTTTTGAGATCACCACAAGATATTAATCCGTTTTGCACGCAACTGGGTCTACAGGTGATACCACTTCCAGAATGGCAACAGCACTTCGCCCGACTACATCCGTCTGGCATGGATTCCTGGCAAACGGCGAGAAGCCCCAGAAGTGCTAGGAGAAGACGGCAAGATCCCCCAGAGTCCTTGGATACATAATCTGTTACTCTCAGCTAAGGTTATTACTTTCTTAGGCTCGATGTAAACTGGGTTGCTTTGTACCAATTAGTCATCCAGATGGTTATGGTTGGTGTTACACTAGTTCAGTAGGCTTTCTTTAGAAGACACGGTCTTACCTACATCAGTGTAGTTGTTCGGATGTCCTTCTGGTAGCTGGGATAGGGTAATAATGGATTCCCGCACCTGACATAACCTCATCTGATTTTTCTTTAGTTTGAAGTTGAGCGTGCAAACAATTCTCATAAGAGGTGTCCCCATTTTTAGAGTAGAGATTTCATTAACCAAAATTCTACCAAGTAAATATCTTTACTGACGGGTCTGAGCTTTTGCTCTGTGCTCGTTGGAGGTTTCTTTTAACCACAAGACTGATGATGCCTCTGTTACTGTTATTGTTATTGTTCCTATCTTCAAAGTTTTAATAATGTTTGCTACATTTGTAGGATGGTTCTGTTAGTCACTGTTGCTAACCCCCCCCCTTTTCTCCCCACACCGCGGCAAGAAATCCGAGAGATGGGAGTGGCTCTTCCTTTCCTGTTTCTCTGGAGCGGTTTGACTGTTTGTTACTTGTTATGTCTCTGTATGTCATTTGTTCTGTCTATGTTTATATTGTCTCCTACCGTATGGGATTTTCCTTCCCCAGCTTTCCCATTAGTGTCAATTTACATGTTCCTCTCTTCACCTTCTAAGCTCATGGCTACTTTGTATTTTCAACTGCCGATCCACTTGTTTTGTCTGGTAGATATCAGAGGTGCTCTCCCGGTTTTCTTAGATCCTCCATGACAACGCAACTCAAACTGGTTTCAATTAATGCCAAGGGTCTTAACCTCCCTGAGAAAAGATTGCGGGCATTGAGGGAAATGAAAAACTTGGGAGCCGATTTCTTCAACCAGGAAACACAGTTTAAGCAAGGAATGGCTCGATTGGCTCTCGGACAGCTTCTACACTAACTCGTTTCTTAGTAACAATTGTGAGAATAAGACTTTGGGTGTGGCTGTTCTGTTCTCTAAAAGACTCCCTTTTTTCAGACTTCCATAAATTCCGGTTGGTCGATGGAAGAGCTCTTCTGATAAAATGTTGCCTATTTGACGTAATGTATACTTTTGTTAATTTATACTTGCCTAATCAAGGTCAACCATTGTTTATATCACAGGTCTTGCGGAGCTTGCAGAGGGAACTCTCATTGTAGAGGGGGACTTTAATTGGTCTTTACAACCTGAACTTGACTCTAACAGTCGGATGGCTTTACGCAGATCTCAACACTGTAAGGTTAGACGAGCACTACATGAGCACCAACTGGTCGACACATGGCGCCTTCAACACCCTGGGGAGAGGGACTACTCTTTCTTTTCCCATCCACATAACATATATTCACAAATTGACTATCTGTTCTTACCACAGAGGTTCCTTCCCAATCTTTTATCAACATCCATCGGCCAAATAATTTCGTCTGACCATGCACCTATATCAGTGGTTCCCAAACTTTCTCAGCTCGAGGCACCCTTAGGGTCACCATAATATTTCCAAGGCACCCATAAGCAAAAATAATTACCGGGTAGTCCCCTTTTTTAAGTAGTTGGGTCAAAATGACGTAAGATGTACTTAGACCCCTTCACCATCACATTGTGCCCCTTTATCATATCACTCTGTGTCCCCCTCTTTGCCATCTCACACCCTGTGTCCCCCTCTTCGCCATCTCAGTCTGACCCCCCTTCAGCGTCTCTCTCGGTCCCCCTCCTTCAGCGTCTCTCTCTGCCCCCCTCCTTTAGTGTCTCTCTGCCCTCTTCCTTCAGCGTCTCTGTCCCCCTCTTTCAGCGTCTCTCTCTGCCCTCCTCCTTCAGCGTCTCTCTCTGCCCTCCTTCAGTGTCTCTCTGCCCTCCTCCTTCAGTGTCTCTCTCTGTCCCCCTCCTTCAGTGTCTCTCTCTGTCCCCCTCCTTTAGTGTCTCTCTATCCCCCTCCTTTAGCGTCTCTCTGCCCTCCTCCTTCAGTGTCTCTCTCTGCCCTCCTCCTTCAGTGTCTCTCTCTGCCCTCCTCCTTCAGTGTCTCTCTCTGTCCCCCTCCTTCAGTGTCTCTCTCTGTCCCCCTCCTTCAGTGTCTCTCTGTCCCCCTCCTTCAGCGTCTCTGTCCCCCTCCTTCAGCCTGTCTCTCTGTCCCCCTCCTTCAGCCTGTCGCTCTGTGTCCCCTTCAGCCTCTCTGTCCCCCTTCAGTGTCTCTCTCTGTCCCCCTTCAGTGTCTCTCTGTCCCCTTCAGCCTGTGTCCCACTTCATCCTCTCTCTGTCCCCCTTCATCCTCTCTCTGTCCCCCTTCAGCCTCTCTGTGTCTCCCTTCAGCCTCTCTGTGTCTCCCTTCAGCCTCTCTCTGTCCCCTTCAGCGTCTCTCTGTCCCCTTCAGCGTCTCTCTGTCCCCTTCAGCCTCTCTCTGTCCCCTTCAGCGTCTCTCTGTCCCCTTCAGGCTCTCTCTGTCCCCTTCAGCCTCTCTCTGTCCCCTTCAGCGTCTCTCTGTCCCCTTCAGCATCTATCTGTCCTCTTCAGCGTCTATCTGTCCCCTTCAGCGTGTCTCTCAGTGCCCCCCCTTCACTTACCTTCTTCCCTGACGTCTTCTCTGCTGCTGCTCACTGAGACTGCCGGACATGATGAGGTCACGCCCCCGGCAGTCAGTAAGGAGGAGGATCCGGCGCTGAAAGATGGGTAAGTTGTTTTTTTTTGTTTGTTTTTTCTATTTTCTTTTTTTTTCTAGGCGATCGCGGCACCCCTGTGACAGCGCCGTGGCACCCCAGGGAGCCGCGGCGCACAGTTTGGGAACCGCCGACCTATATCATTAATTATTCAACTAATGCAGTCCATGACCAAAAAATGCACCTGGCGCCTTAACGAACTTCTTCTGCAAAATATATCTTATAGAGACCAACTGGCCACAGCTCTAGATGATTATATCACTGATAACGATACTCCTGATGTTTCTAGAATCACTATTTGGGAGGCACATAAATGTGTCATGAGAGGTAGACTCATTGAATTAGGCTCCCGCCTCAAAAGAGAAAGAACAGTGCGGCGAGATCATTTATTGCAACAGATTAGAGATCTAGAGACGAAACATAAATCCAATGCGTCTGGAGACCTGCTGACTAGGCTGACTGAGACAAGAGCGGCACTTAATAAGTTGTTATACGATAAAGTTAAATTACATTTTCGTAGGTGTCGCCATCGTTTCTTTCGGTGGGGTATTAGGCCAGGTACTATTTTGTCAAGGGCTTTGCGTAAACAACGTGCTAAGTCATATATTACCTTGATCAAGGATGGGAGAGACCGAGATTGTAAGCTAACTTCGGATATAGCCGATGCTTTCCACTCCTATTACACCAATTTGTATAACCTCGAGACTCGGGTTAAGGGCATAGACGGTACCGCCCACTCAGCTCAGATTTCGACATATTTAAGAGAGTTTGGCTTTCCCACTCTCTCAAGCTCTGACAGAGACATGCTTGAGCAGCCCTTCACTGAGTGGGAGGTGAGAGAGGCTATTAAATCTACACCCGCGGGTAAGAGTCCAGGCTCTGATGGCTTTACCATCTCTTATTATAAGACTTTTAAAGACAAGTTAATACCCCTGATGGTGACGGCCTTTAACGCGATTTCTAGGGACACTTTTTTCTCTTCCCAGAGCTTGGTAGCACACATAACAGTAATTCCTAAAGAGGGGAAGGATCCGTCTCAATGCGCGAGTTGTAGGCCTATCTTCTTGCTCAACGTGGACATTAAGCTGTATGCAAAACTTATTGCAAATAGATTAAAAACGATACTTCCAGAGATAGTTCATTCAGATCAGGTGGGTTTTGTCCCAAGCCGGGAGGCACGAGACAACACCACCAAGGTGATAGATCTGATCCACCTGGCTTCACGTTCAGCATCAGCTTCAATGCTTCTATCCACCGATGCGGAGAAGGCTTTTGACCTAGTTGGCCTTTTATGAGGGGGGTCCTTGAGCACCTGGGATGGGTCCGATTGGTTTGTATAGAATTTTGGCACTCTATCGACAACCTACGGCTCGGATTAAAATTAATGGTGATTTATCAGAGCCAGTCGCGATGAATAAGGGCACCAGAGAGGGGTGCCCGCTTTCTCCACTCATTTTTGTGTTATGTATGGAGGCATTGGCAAGAGCTATCAGGGCCAACCCAAATATCTCAGGACTTCAGGTGGGCGGGAAAGAACACAAACTTGCTCTATTTGCAGATGATCTTTTAGCCATTATTACCAATCCAGTGGTCTCTTTGCCCAATCTGGTTAGTGAATTTCAAAGATTTGGTTTGTTATCTAATTTTGAAATAAATTACAGCAAATCTGTGGCTTTGAATATCAAGACCCTGACCGCAGTGGTAGATGGGCTAAAGCTTGCCTTCCTTTTCATTTGGCACCCTTCTCAATTAAGATATCTAGGGGTGGTGCTGTCTAATGACCTCTCATGCCTGTTTGACCTCAATTTTAAACCACTCTTGGGTAAGCTTCAAACAGATTTGAGGGAGTGGCAGAGTAAGAACTTTTCATGGATAGGTCGGGTTAATATAATCAAAATTAATGTTTTACCCTGTTTTATATCTGATTCAGACATTGCCAATCCACATACCTGAGTTTTGGTTCCAGGGTCTCCAGCACTTGTTGTGAGATTTTGTATGGTGTGTGAGGCGCCCTAGATTTAAGCATGAAATAATATTTAGACATAGACACCTGGGTGGCCTCCAGCTCCCTCACTTTTCCTCATACTATGACGCAGCATTATTGGTCAGAATAATGGAGATGACAGGTCATGTGGAGTCGAAACAGTGGGTTGAAATACAGTCACTTTCCCTGGAATCCCCTGATGATATACTACTCTGGCTTTCCAAGATTCCTAGGATTGCCCATCCTACACTGGGTCCCACTTTGGTGAAATGGTCCAAACTCAGAACCCTCACACATATCTCTTCTCCAATATCCCCACTAACTCCATTATTTAACAACCCAATGTTCCCGCCTGGGACTACTTCCTCTGCTTTCAAACACTGGGTTCAAGCAGGGATCCATCGTGTTGGCCAGTTGGTGAGTGCTACGGGGTTTTTTTCATTTACAGAAATCCAATCGAAATGGGATTTGCCTAATATAGAGATTTGGAGATACCTCCAGATCAAACATCTTATATCAGTGGGTGTTCCAAGACAACACACTTATAGGAACTTAACAGTCTTTGAATCCCTGTGTTGTAGTTCACCCTGTCCCCAGCAATCACTTTCATCTATACATAAGCTTATAGTTGAACACCTGTTTGCTTGCCCTCCGAAATTCATTTTAGAATGGGAGAGAGACCTAGGAGTGGAGTTACAAGAAGCTGACTGGTCCAAAATCTTCCAAACAACTCATGCATGTTCTCCTAATGTTTCAATACTAGAGACCCACTATAAGGTACTTACCAGATGGTACAGATGCCTGGCCTATCTAGCGAAGGTCTTCCACGGGGTGCCCAGCACATGTTGGAGATGTAACCACGGACCTGGCTCTCTTTTACATATCTGGTGGGATTGCCCCATGTTGCAACTGTTCTGGTCCCGAGTGGTGGACATCACGCAGAAGCTGCTGGGCCAAAATATACCCAATACTCCAGTGTTTTGGTTATTGAATAAAGTTAATATGCCTTATCAGCTTTTAAAAAATCCTTCATAAAATTCTTAATTTCAGCAGCTAAGGCAGTGGTCTCAGTGTGATGGAGATCAACTACGCCCCAGAGTATTCGAGATTGGTTTAATAGATTGGAACATTATAGGGCTATGGAAGAGATGCTCCTTTCAGACACGGACTCATTTGAAACGTATTATGCCATTTGGGGCCCATGGTTAAACCTTATAGACTCCCCGGATTCCCCAATCTCAGATCTGACTAATTAATTATTTGATTAGTATTGCACCTATTTTACATCTGAATATTGGCTGAGTGAGGAGGCCCACAATGGTCAGTCAGGTACTCGGTATATGCACAATTTGCTTGATTAGTAGTGCTTTAGACGAAGGTCCTGAGTGAGGATTCTTATTAGATTCCCCCCCCCCCTTCCCTGGTGTTTTTACCCTTTCCTCTTTTCCCTTTGTCTTTGCCTTTGTGTTTTATATGACAAGGTTATTTGCAGCTATATGCTTGGATGGGTGCATCCGTTTGCTATGTACTTGATTCTGTTTTGGCTGGGTGCCATGTTGTCACTTTTTCATTTTCAATAGCCTTCTATACTATCTTGTCATATTTGCATTTATAACCTGTTTGTGTTATAAAAATGTATTTACAAAAAAAAAAAGTTTCACAATGTCTGATCACATAATTATCAGACTACATCTATATAATTGTTAAGCAGGTTAATCTTTGAACAATACACTTACCGTATTTCCCCATGTATAAGACGCACCTTTTTCCCGAAAATTTTGGATCTAAAACATGGGTGCGTCTTATACAGGGGTAGCGGGGGGGTAGCGTTACAGGAGCAGCGGGTAGGGAGCGGGGCAGGCAGAGTGGCCGCGGGGATCCTGCAGGTGGAAGACAGGCAGAGTGGCAGCGGGGATCCTGCAGGTGGAAGACAGGCAGAGTGGCAGCGGGGATCCTGCAGGCGGAAGACAGACAGAGTTGCAGCGGGGATCCAGCAGGCTGGGACAGGCAGAGTGGCAGGCGGGGAACCAGCAGGCGGGGACAGGCAAAGAGTGGCAGCGGAGATCATACAGGCGGGGACAGGCAGAGAGTGGCAGTGGAGATCATACAGGCGGGGACAGGCAGAGAGTGGCAGGCGGGCACAGGCAGAGAGTGGCAGGCGGGCACAGGCAGAGAGTGGCAGCGGAGATCATGCAGGCGGGCACAGGCAGAGAGTGGCAGCGGAGATCATGCAGGCGGGCACAGGCAGAGAGTGGCAGCGGAGATCATGCAGGCGGGGACAGGCAGAGAGTGGCAGCGGAGATCATGCAGGCGGGGACAGGCAGAGAGTGGCAGCGGAGATCATGCAGGCGGTGACAGGCAGAGAGTGGCAGCGAGGATCCAGCAGGTGGGGGACAGGCAGAGTGGCAGCGGGGATCAAGGAGGAGGGGGACAGAGGCACAGTGGCAGTGATTGCAGGGAGAGTGTGCTGCCTGGCTGTTCTGATCACAGTCAGAGCAGCTGGCCATTACACTGTCCCTGCCTTTTTTGACAGCTACCATAATATTTTTTTTTTCAAATTTCGGGGCCAAAATTAAGGTGCGTCTTATACATGGGAGCGCCTTATACATGGGGAAATACGGTATATGTTATTTTTACTCAAACGGATCGTAGATGTCGACAACGAAGCCAGGCCAACGAGGCGGAGGAGCACAAGGTGGAGGAACCTCAGGCGGAGGCCGAGCGCGAGGCCATGGCCAAGTCCGAGCCCCAGGCCCATGCTGAGAACGTGCATGAGGAGGAGGAGAACGTACAGGAAGTTGAGGTTCCAGATGCCTGAGGAGATAGTAAGTATTTTCATTAAAGCCTTTAGATAATTTTATAACATTTAGATGTCCATTGTACTGGTAATAAATCCCTGATGTCACACATGTTCAATTAAAGTTGACGTAAATGTCATAGGTTTCCATCATGATGGGACTAAAAAGTATTTTTGGAAAATACACTCTCCATAGCCCCCTCCCCTGGCCACAACAGAATTGTGTATATATACATATGTCACAAACACACTCCCAGCTGCCGTGACTTTGGGGTGTTCGCTGTATGAGGTCACACACAATTTCAGCCATAGTCTCTCTCTACCGATCACACAGGTTATAGACCGACGGACTCGCCCCCCCCAACACATTGCTCTCACACCCCCAGACACTTCAGGTTTGCCACCACCTATTGAATACGGGCAATAGGACCCCAATCCACTGTTCTACACTGGCAAGCAGGCTTCTAGCTATTCACAGACTAGCAAGACTCACCCCACCACACAAAGGGTTACCTCTTCACACCTCCAGAATGTTACACAAATGTAAATGCAAGCACACACAGCTTGTTAATCAAATGTATCAACAAATCACACACTGGCATTCCAAGGGTTAACTTGGTCGAGCAATCTCTTCTAATAGGCTAATGGATTCATTAGCGTATCAAGGACGCAACTTATTAAATTATGGATTTAAAATACAAAAATACAGGGCATTCTGATATAAAGAAAAATAATGAATAAACAATTAATAGATTGACATAACAAGCAAAAAAGTTTAAAATAAAAGGGGTTACATTCAGAATAACACTTACTCGAGTTGCATAATCTGCGCCATGGGTAAATGGCTAGGAAGGTGGACAGCTTATCAATGTGGCTTGATTTCCCCAAAAAGTCTGACAGTTTGTTCTTTCAAAACACAGGTTTTTAAGCAAAATGAAATGGGAAGGTCTTCACAGGGGCAGTGTTTAATGCTAATAGGGGGCAGGGATGTCCCCTGGGTGTCACTATACTTTGCTCACAAATATTCCCAAAGTCTTGAAATGTTGGTAACTCTTCACCGATATATATCCCAGAGAAATAACTTCCCCTTCAATAAACCGGTCATAATCTCCCGCACATTTAAATTAAGGGTGTGTGCCGGCCACTTTTGGTGTTTTGGGTTTTGTGTTCTGGGTTCTGATTAGCTTGAGGTTTTGGGTTCTGATTTGTTTTGCCAAAACACCCCACGAAAGGTTTTGGTTCTGATTTTGGGTTTTGGGTTCTGATTTTTTTTTCAAAAAGCCTAAAAAGTGCTAAAATCCATATTTTGGGTTTGTTTTCACTCCTACACAATTATTAAGCTCAATGACATTCATTTCCACTAATTATCAGTCTATTGTGAACACCTCACACCTCACAATATTGTTTTTAGTCCAAAAGGTTGCACTGAGGTAGCTGGATGTCTAAGCTAAGCGACACAAGTGGGCGGCACAAACACGTGGCCCATCGTAGGTGGCTTTGTAGGCTTGAATGGCTTTTTTGCTGCTTCTCCATCCTCTGCAGCATATAGAGGGTGGAGTTCAAGCCCGTCACTACCTCTTGTTTTAGTTGATGGCAGGGCAGGTTTCTGCTTTTTTGATGTAGCAGGAACAGTGAACGTAGTTTAATATCTGATACTAATATTGATGCACTGCAGGAACAGTGAACATACTTTAATATCTGCTACTAATATTTATGCACTGCAGGAACAGTGAACGTACTTTAATATCTGATACTAATATTTATGCACTGCAGGAACAGTGAACGTAGTTTAATATCTGATACTAATATTTCTGCACTGCAGGAACAGTGAACGTAGTTTAATATCTGATACTAATATTTCTGGACTGTCTATTGAAGGGGACTCTCAACGGGATTTGGTACCGGGGACACAATACCTCCATCAACCGGTGAAATTCCACTGCACAGTAGGCGGACACCGGAGGCACGTCTAACACCAACATAGCTGTTACAGCCACAGTTATTCGCTTTGCAATAGGGTGACTACTGTCATACTTTGTGGTCATGGCAAACGACTGTTGGACGGTCAACTGTTTGGTGAAAGACGTAGCATTCTTGCGACTTCCCCTCTGGGAAGATGACGACTACCAGCAGCAACAGCAGCATCGGCAGTAGTAGGCGTACCGCTGCAGGATTCCTCGGATGAATCCCGGATTGAAGAGGACTCAGTCTGGCTGGTGACATGGCCTGCAGGACTAAATCTGATGGAGATTGTGGAGGAAGTTGACGAGGAGGGTGTTGGTGGTGTGTATCCAACAGGACCAAGGGATTTAGTTGTCCCTGGACTGCTGATGGTCCTAGCCACAGTTCCTGAACTAAACACAAAATTATGAAGGTTCTTCAGGTGACGTATAAGGGGGGATGTCCCGAGGTGGCCAAGATCCTTACCCCTGCTTATTTGAGCTTTACATAAGCTACATATGGCCATACAATTGTTGTCCGGATTGGGATAAAAATAACTCCAGACAGAAGAGGTGGATTTTTTGGTCTTCTGACCGGGCATGAAGATGGGCTTTTTCATCCCATGGACAACAACTGTATCCCCCCCTGGTGGCTCATTTATGATAACCACATCAGCATCCTCCTCGTCAAGTTCCTCCTCAGCGCCAGCTACATCAATATCCTCCTCCCGGTGTACAACATTCACACCTTCATTAGCCAAATCTGTAACTGGACTGTGGGTGATCCTTCCAGCATATGCAGAGGGCGCGCTGCAAATGGTGGAAGGAGACACCTCTTCCCATACAGTGATGGGAAGGTCAGGCTTCGCAACCACCAACACCCTTTGTCTCGCCTTGGGGATTTGTGATGCCATCTCTTTAGAAGGCAGAGTTGTTTGCTGTGTTGTTGATGACAGCTTAAGTCTCTTAAATTTTTTAGAGGGGTGGGGAGGAGGAGGGCTTAGATCCTTGGGTGAAGCTGAACCACTAGTTATGAACACGGGCCAGGGCCTAAGCCGTTCCTTGCCACTCCGTGTCGTAAATGGCATATTGGTAAGTTTACGTTTCTCCTCTGACGATTTGAATTTTATTTTTTTACTAATTGTAGTGAACTTTGGCTTTTTGGATTTTACATGCCCTCTACTAGGAGATTGGGCATCGCCCTTGGCAGACGACGTTGATGGCATTTCATCGTCTATGTCATGACTAGTGGCAGCAGCTTCAGCATTTGGAGGAAGTGGGTCTTGATCTTTCCCTACTTTATCATCCAAATTTTTGTAGTCCATTATATGCAGCACAAGAGAGCGTACCCCTAAACCACACACACTTTGGGACTGCAGAAACAGTGAACGTAGTAATATAGATTGCAGTTCCTATTTTTTGGACTGCTTAAACAGTGAACGTAGTAATATAGATTGCATTTCCTATTTTTTGGGACTGCAGAAACAGTGAACGTAGTAATATAGATTGCAGTTCCTATTTTTTGGACTGCTTAAACAGTGAACGTAGTAATATAGATTGCATTTCCTATTTTTTGGGACTGCAGAAACAGTGAATGTAGTAATATAGATTGCAGTTCCTATTTTTTTGGACTGCAGAAACAGTGAACGTAGTAATATTGATTGCAGTTCCTATTTTTTGGGACTGCAGAAACAGTGAACGTAGTAATATAGATTGCAGTTCCTATTTTTTGGACTGCTTAAACAGTGAACGTAGCAATATAGATTGCATTTCCTATTTTTTGGACTGCTTAAACAGTGAACGTAGTAATATAGATTGCAGTTCCTATTTTTTGGGACTGCAGAAACAGTGAATGTAGTAATATAGATTGCAGTTCCTATTTTTTTGGACTGCAGAAACAGTGAACGTAGTAATATTGATTGCAGTTCCTATTTTTTGGGACTGCAGAAACAGTGAACGTAGTAATATAGATTGCAGTTCCTATTTTTTGAACTGCTTAAACAGTGAACGTAGTTATATAGATTGCAGTTCCTATTTTTTGGACTGCTTAAACAGTGAACGTTATAATATAGATTTCAGTTCCTATTTTTTGGACTGCTTAAACAGTAAACGTAGTAATATAGGGCCTGATTCATTAAGGTACGCAAACGCACAGGCATCTGCATTGCAGACTTTGAGTGACGCAAACCGATATGCGAGTGAAATAAGCACCTCAAACAGCAAAAACACACCCCTTTGTGGTCCATTACAACTAAGTGACGGAAATAAGCAGTGCAAACGTTAGAAAACACACCCACCAGCGGATCTTTAAACATGCTACACGCATAAGCGACGGCTCTCAACTGATTGACGGCAAGCTAAGCAATGTATACTTCACGCCCACTGTGGGAGGGACCAACAGTTTGTTTGTACATAACACAACACAAAAGTCTGGGGCTTATTTTTACCAGATAGCTGGTTACTCATTAATCACTCACAAATAACAATGATGTGGAACACTCTGAACGATTGTTTTTCCTTTGCTACTAATTAGCGTAATACACACTTTTAACAAATACATAGCTCACGATCTTTCTGTGTTGAGGATTTCAAGTCGTCGTATAGTATGCAAAATGCATGGACATGGCTACATTAAAACACATGAATAACGAATGTATTAAAATGTATGTCGTGTAAATGCATCTTGCCTTTTCTGCAAAATGCATAGCATACTCTTCCATAAAGGATACACACATACAACTTCCACACAGAGGAAGGGTTTCTGTCTGGATTAGAACTCAGGAGTGACTGTATGGAAAGTGGGACAGCTACCCACTAGGCCAACCTGAGATTTGAAAAAACCCAGACAACACCAACCATACAGCATGCGTGCTACACAGGCAACTGACACTTAATACTACTCTTCATTATTCACACAAATTACTCACAAAAAATCCAGCTCACAGGTAGCTCACTGGTTAGCACTTTGGACTCACAACTCAGCAGACATGAGTTCAAATACAAAGCTTACCCACAACTATTGTGTGGACTGGAAACATTATGCTAACAAGAAACGCAGGAACTTCACACAATGTTTGGTTTTTTTAGATTTGATTTGTACTACATTGTTATAAATGCCCTCCTAATTATCCTGTATTGTAATAAAATTTATTTTTGGTGGGAATTTTCAACAATGGCTCAGGACCCACAGTTCACAGGCACATTATTATGTGCATGCTGACATTTATTACTACAAATGGACTAAGAGGGGTGGGGGGGGGTATTTGTAGCAGACAGCCTTTTTTGAGTTAAATGCTACATTGGCTGCCATCCAACTTTCGACTTTTATCTGGATCCACACCGTACACGTTATGTCATGTACTCGGCTGTTTCAAAACACAACAGACCGCTTACCACACTCCAGTACCATGGAGATTAACTTCGCTTGCACTTCTGCCTTACACCACTTACGCCACTTCTGGGTACAGTTTCCATATGTTCTCTTCAATGTGTGACTGGCTTTGCTCTGACACTTGAACGTAACTTTGGACTATCACTACAATGACACATGATTTGGGGAAGTTGTAAACTAGCTAGGGCATTTGACCTTTGGGAATTTATCTTGCACACAGGGCCTACAGATGCCATACCTCTTAGATGGGTGGCTTGTTGGTGGAAGGCACATGTTCCTTTTGGATAAAATGCATACAGAAAATCAACATCTTTTCTGCTAGAGAAATTATTTTAGCCAAAAACCATCTTGCTGAAATGTTACTCTTTTCGGCTTATTATATATATTCTCTTTAATCCTTACAACCACATGTAGGATAAATAGATGAATAAACACACACACACCAAGGTTTTTTTACTTAAACTTATATATTTTTAACATATTTACAAACAGAAACATCTTTGTACATTTATTATTTTAAACTATTTACATAAAAATGTAAAATAAAAAAATAAAAAAAAATATTGATACAAAGCACAACAATAGGCCACTTTGGCCTCAATGTCCTCCATGTGTTGCTCCTGCTCTTTTTGGAGGTCCTTAATTTTTTGCCACGAGGCCAAAATGTCGGCCCTCAACTCAACTCTGTTGGTGGGGGGGGAGGCCAATTGTCAGCTCCCTCCATGTGTGCTGAAACAAATCAGAAAAAAAAATTCAATACATGTATACCTATTTTGACAAACAGACAGGATTTACTAGAGATGCCTACTGTTACATTACTTTCAAATGTTAGGCCTCTAGGTACAAATGCATTTAGCCGCACAATAGACGTTGATAAGGTTTTGGTGTTGCATTTGGATAGATGTTCTACATTTGGTGTGGCCCGGGTAGAGGCCCGTGGACAGGGTGGTCCTAACAGCATTATAGGCCCCAAGGCAAAGCACTACAGTGGCCCACTATCTACACAACCACTCACAGGAAGTTACAATATTTTTTCGTTTAGATTTGAAGTTAAACAAAAACCCATTCATATACTGACACGTTGAAAGGCTATCGGGCACATTTGTGTTGCCCTGCCCTGCGTGGCCATGTGTTATGATGGCTCTGTCTGTGGTTTGAGAGGTTAAAGACATTGACATTTGTAGGGCCATTTAAACGTGTGACATTTAGGTTACCATTAAATCAACATGTGCGAAAGCAGGTTTTTTTTTCAAGGATAATGGACATCTCAATAATATCCAATTATGTCCAGCACTTATAGCAAATACTTACTATCTCCAAAGGCCTGTGGCTCTTGGATGGCCGATGCTGCCTCCTGCCGACTCTCCTCCTTCAGCACCACCACCGGCAGACGCAGCTGGTCATCCTCCTGCTCCTCTGCCTCCATCACCTCCTCCTGCTCCTGCGCCTCTACCACCTCCTCCTGCTCCTCTGCCTCCGCCTCCACCACCTCCTCCGGCTCCGCCACCTCCTCCGCCGACTCTCCTCCAGCACCACCACCGGCAGACGCAGCTGGTCATCCTCCTGCTCCTCCTCCACTGGCTCCTCCGCTGCCTGCGCCTCCAACACTGCCCGGCATCGTTGGCGGCGTTCCCAGCGTGCCCGGTCTGTTTGAAAAAAGGATTTTAAAAAAAAGGGCATGTTAACACAAGCACCAGCTTAAAAAAATGATAGTATTTGGAAAATCTGATGATCATACATGTTTAATCAACTTTGCATTGGCAGAAGTCAGAAATATTAGCTACTCCCAAAGCAAGGAGCTAAACATGATGGACACAAAGTATTTCACATGACCTGTCACAAATTTTTATCTTTTCCATAGAGATGTGGAAATTCGCAGTGGCCTCATGGTCAGCACTTTGCTCTCACAGCACCGGGGTCATGAGTTCAAGTCCCTCATTATTGTTTAATATGTGTGGAGTTTGCCGGCTTGCTCCATATTTGCATGTCTTGTCTACCACACTCCCCAAACATACTACTGGCTGGGTAATTTGTTTTTTTGACAAATTGCCAGTAGTATTTTTGTTAATGTTGGTAAATTTATGTCAGCAAACTCCCATGGGGCTGGTAATGATGTCAATTAGTTCTCTCTTTACAGGACCACTGAATTAGTGTATGGATCTCAAAATATTAGAATGTTGAGTCTACTTTGGAAATCACCCTTTTGGTATGTGCGTTTTGTCGCTAACCAATAACGATTGTCGAACCTCGATTTGTGTTTCCAAAGCACAAAGATTTATTCGCAACAAGTAGAATAATATGCTCAAGCGAAGTAATAGTAAATACAGCCGTTACTTATCGCAGGCGCTCTTGATCCAGTGCAGTCATTCAATCCTGAAGTCTGGGGACAAGATGTCTGCATGCTGGATCACAAGCTGCTGCTTATATACACAATCAAATACAGTAATACAATGAAGATGGTATAGCTTGCATCTATTGGTCCAGGTCTCAGGAATGTCCAAGGGGTTGTCAATCATTGGCTGGTTCATCCTAAGGAATCCAAAGGAGGGGGTCATCTCTGCAGGGGGTATCCTCTGCTCTTCCCGCCAAGATTCCTTAGTCTTAAGTAGTTCATAATTCCCTATCATTCATAACTTGTGTATGCACTCTGCGATTCCCTCGCAGAGTGAACCAAACAGTAGGATATGTAACAAGGTTCATTATTGTCAAAGTCGTATAATTGGATGAACGAAGGTATATTGGTTTGATTTTGGTTTGCGGTGCGTATTGCGAAGCGTACGCCACGTGTTACGTGGTGTGACGCGATCGCACGGTAAAATACGCACGCACACACTCGCATTACAACAGTTAGTTATTTATATAATTTCATATTGGTTCTGTTACACTGTAATTCAGGAGCAGATAGTATTCGGTTTATTATTAGTCTATATATATATATATATATATATATATAGTGATTATATGTACATTGTAGTGTTATTAAAAGTTTAGGTAATAGGAAAGGTGTCATGCCTGATATCATATTAAAGCCGTAATCATCAGCAGCTGTCCGGTGCAGTCGGCGAAGAGATCGCACATTGCATACTTTAGTTATTGATGTTAGAGAGTAAACCTTTGTATGATACTGGCTATGAAAAGGAGCAGACCCCCTGGAGAGAAGACCCCCACCTTTGGATTCCTTAGATTGAATCAACCTATTACCTGTCTGGCCTGGACCCACCCAACGTCTGGACCTATAGAAACCATCTACGTCATCTCTATTGTTCACAATGAAACACTGACTGTATATATATATATTAGCTGCATCTCACTGGGGTCTCAGTCAGCTCTGACACAATATTCTATACAGAATATTGTCCATCGGGTCCCGTGGTTGCGCAGCGTGCGCAAGCGATTGCATTGGTATGTATTATCTTTTGGTATTGGCTGTGCTGTACTGTACTTTATCATAATATAATAATGTATTGAAATTGTTGACTATTTACATCTGCTAAAATAAATCACTTTGTGCTTTGGACACACATTCAATTGATTGGGCAATGCTTATTTTAAAACGATAAAATTACTTTAATATTATGATACCACTCATGATGTTATTCCTTCAACCCGTTCCGTGTATTTCACTAATATGCATGTAACTCTAATATAACATATAAATACTACTATATTTCGACATAACTGACTACCGTATATACTCGTGTATAAGCCGAGTTTTTCAGCATACTTTTGTATGCTGAAAAAGGCCACTCGGCTTATACACAGGTGAACTTACCTAGTGTCCGGTCCCTCGGCTTCAACTTCTGCATATGCGTTCCAACACAGGAAGTTCGGCATTTGGAACGCAAACTTGCGTTCCAAATGCCGAACTTCCTGTTGTTGGAACGCATATGCGTTCCACTGCCGGGTAAGTGGAAAAAAAATCAATCTCTCTCTCTCTCCTCTTTTTTTTTAATTTACAGTGCAATTACATAATGAACAAACAATACAGCCACCATGTTCATACATTTATATCCCTACCCCTTATATACCCCTTTATTTAGGTTAGGTTGTACCCAATGCCAATGATTTTATAATCATTTATGAATGTTCCTTGTCATCTACTGTTATTTATGGTTTAGCTAAAAATGATTTCATAGATTGAACCTATCATTTTTATTTAGGTTTTTAAATTAGCGCTCTTTTCCACCCTAGGCTTATACTCGAGTCAATAAGTTTTCCCAGTTTTATGTAGTAAAATTAGGTGCCTCGGCTTATATTCGGGTCGACTTATACTCAAGTATATACGGTATGTGTTGCACCTACCATTAATGTGTACTATTTTATAAGTATGCGTGTTTGTGTGAATGTATGGTAAATGACCAATTACCGTTGCTGCCATGTGTAGTGGATGCGTACGCCCTTTCACGCCGTAGCGTGCCCTTGTACGTCGATGCGTACCGTACGCATCTTTTCAGACAAAGACAACCAAGTTTGCTAGACTTTAATTGAAATTACTTTATCCAATTTGCTGACTTCGACAGCTCCACCCTTTTTATAGTGTAATAAACTATCACCCAATCACCGTTTCAAGTTCAGGATTATACAATACTTCTTCACAGACCATAATCTCGGTATCTGGTACCACCCTTTCAGTCTCTTTCTCAGTGTTACTCCTATGAGACCGTTTTCCACACTTCAACACAGTAGGAACACATTTGACAACTAAACCAAGATGAAACCCAGTATAAGGAGAAGGAGCTTACCTACACTAGCAACCATTTCCTGTACCAACTCCCCCAGACCAGAGAACCATTTCACAGGGTTCAACCACGAGAACCAACCCGCCACCTTTTCCCCGACCTCATATAACGAAGAATTGTGACTCTTTCAAAATTCCCATTTCAGCTGCAGAATTTCATCCATCTTCCGGTCTATAACCTCTTTAGGGTCATCAGTATTATTAGTAATGTACATGCAACATTTGACACCGAACTGGGTGGCCAGTGTAACACAGTACCCATCAGTAATAGAGGTGAGATAATTTAGTACCAGTCTATGTTGCACCAACTCCTTCTTGTACGCTTGTAGCTCCCTTCCAGTATACCTGAAAGTGTCATCGTACATCTCGGTGATATTATCTATTAATTTAGCTAGGTCTTGGATATATTTAAAGTTTAACGTTCCCCGAGCGGTCCTGGTGAGATCTAGAGCAACCATAACTTGGAAACCAGCAGTTTTACTAATCAATTTTGTAGCTATGGGTTCCTCACCAGGAATCATATTTCTCTTGCCACGGTGTTCATACTGTGTGTGTATGTATGGTGGTGATCATAGCCGGATTAAGGGGGGGGCACAGGGGGCACTTGCCCCGGGCCCCCCTCTCTCCGAGGGCCCCCCGCATCACCTCACCTGCCAGTTGCTGTGAAATACGACTGCGGGGGCCCCCTGACAAATGCGAGCACTCCTTAACCCTTGGATGATCTCTAAACATTTGCCAGTAGTACAGCAGCACCGCAGCTGCTGTACTGTCAAAAATGTCCGAAATTGAGCTGCTGCAGCAGCAGCTCCTCCTAAGCACCAAGAAAGTAAGCAGATGAGTCGTCATAGTTTCTCTCTTTTTTTTTTTTTAAAACTTCCGCGCGGCCACGCGATGACGTCACATCACGCCGGCGCAGCCGCCCAGGAGCCTTCGGTAAATTGGTGCGCTGTTTTTTTTTCTAATCCGTCCAGGGGATAGTGACAGGTACTGCGGAGGGGGGCTGTGGTGGCAATAACTAAAAATTACGGGAGAAGTGATGTCTGCAGGGGGAGGAAAATGTCTGCAGGGGGAAGGGGGGGGAGTGGGTGACAATGTATGCATGGGAAAGGGGGGTGAGTGACAATGTATGCAGGGGCAATGACTGTAGGAGGGGGACAATAAAAATGGCCAATGTGTGGGGGGGGGACACAGTATATGACTGTAATGTGTGTGGGGGACAGTATATGACTGTAATGTGTGTGGGGGACAGTATATGACTGTAATGTGTGTGGGGGACAGTATATGACTGTAATGTGTGTGGGGGACAGTATATGATTGTAATGTGTGTGGGGGACAATATATGACTGTAATGTGTGTGGGGGACAGTATATGACTGTAATGTGTGTGGGGGGACAGTATACGACTGTGTAATGTGTGTGGGGGACAGTATATGACTGTAATGTGTGGGGGGGGGACAGTATATGACTGTAATGTGTACTATTAAGTGAATGTGGGGCTGTTTGGGGAAAATGAGGTATATTTATTGAATGTGATTATGATTTATTGAATGCCTGAGATGGTTGTGGGAAATGGTTATTTTTATTAAACATAAATGCTATTTAATTTCTTGCTGGGGTTGTTTGGAGGGAGGGAAATAGGTTAACTTATTAAATGGGAATACTATTAATTTAATGTTTGGGGCTGGTTGTAGGGAAATAGGTATATTTATTAAATGTATATACTATTTAATGTCAGGGCTAGTTAGAGGGAAATAGATGTATTTATCAAATGTGAATACTATTATTTTAATGTTGGGGCTGGAGTGAGGCCTAAATTTAAAACGTGGGTGCTATATTGATTTAACACCGGTGCTGGTTGGAGTTTTATAAATTTCATGTACCCATTTTTTTTTTCCTAATAGGGCCTCCAACATTCCAGGATCCAGACAAGCAGCAACTGATCTAAAGACACCAGCAGCCACAAGTGCGGACAATGATAAGACAGGTAGGAGAGACGAGGACAGTCTGCCAACTGTCCTGAATTTGGTGGGTGACTGTCCCGCTTAGTCAGGATTTGCTGCCCAGCGGCACACGATTTTGTCCTGCTCATCAACAGAGATGGGCCTGTATGCTTGAAATGCCAGGGCTGATTTTTACTCCCAGTCCGGCCCTGCTGGGCGCATTTTTAAACTGTGGAAAAACAAATAAATCATATATAAGTAGATATCAAGAAAACCCTTAATATGCAAAATGTGAACTGAATGATGAAGCATATCGTTTATATGCATTTTAAACCTGCATTTTTTTACACCATTGGTTAACAGGCCTTAGGTGGAACAAGGATTTGTCTGTTGTCATTTGCTTACCTAACCATTCCTGCCTTGCCAGTGAGAATAGTCAGTTCCATCGAACCTTTAATATCACTTAGAATTCAAAGAGCCTAGTTTTGATATTATTGTTACAACAGTGCACAAATATATATATATATTTGACAGGAATAAGAAGCAGGGTTTTTTGTGATATTTTTAAAGATGGTGGCGTATGCAGAGTTTTGTCTTTTCCTTTTTTATTCAGTGCTACTCTCCATAGCAGTGAAGGATTTATTTACACTGCCTTATGTAAATGGGAACAAAAAAACATCTTGGTTTTATGGGCAGCATGGTGGCTTAGTGGTTAGCACTTCTGTCTCACAGCACTGGGGTCATGATTTAGATTCCCTATCAAGGCCTTATCTGTGCGGAGTTTGTATGTTCTCCCCGTGTTTGCGTGGGTTTCCTCCCACACACCAATAACATTCTGGTAGGTTAATTGGCTGCTATTAAATTGACCCTAGTCTCTCTGTTTGTGTGTCTGTCTGTGTGTGTGTGTGTTAGGGAATTTAGACTGTAAGCTCCAATGGGGATTCTCTGTACATTGCTGCGGAATTAGTGGCACTATATAAATAGATAGATAGCGTGTGTTATCAATGGCATTTTTAATGTGCAGTATCATTGCTAGTATTATTGTGCAGTATCATTGCTAGTTTTAATGTGCGTTATCAGTGGTATCATTGCTGGTTTTAATGTGTGGTGTCAATGCCCATTTTAATGTGGGGTTTTGATGATTGTTTTAATGTAAAGTATTTTAGTTTGTGTAAGTAATGACTTTCTTGTGCAGACAACCTAGGTAAGCCCTCTGGTGAGATCTGTAAATGTTGTACTGCTGGCTATAGGTGTTGTAATGCAGGATATGTCAATGCTTACAGCCTTATACCCAATGAAGACACTATGCTCTTAATTTGAGATCTTAGGGGCCCCCCCTGTCTTAAGTGCCGCGGGCCCCCCAAAGCCTTAATCCAGCTCTGGTGGTGATGTAGTCTTGTGAATATCAACCATTTCTTCATGAGTAATAGTCATGATTTCAGGAACCAGTTTAGCTAAGAAACACAAACCCTTGGAACTCGGAGTCACCCAGGAATAAGCTTTCCTCCCACAAACAAAATACACATCATCAGGGAGAACATAAGGAGCAAAATGCCCATGAATTATATCACACAGAGTTTTGATAAAACTACCCATGCCCAGTGTCTCCATTTGTTCTAGACACGTGTCGGCATTAATGACATTTTTACATTTATCTGTAGAGACTTTTCCAATGGATACCTTCTTATGCTTGGTTATACGCCCTAATCTGTGACTTCCATCAACATTCCTGCCTAGTAGTGACCTTGTGAGTCTCCCTCTAAAATGAGTGTGGCGAGCCATTGCCTGATCTGATAGGTCAGCCTCCCAATTCTCCAGGCGCTTTGCATGAGATATGTTTAGGCACAGCAAAGATCTGCCTATGGAGTATTGTCGAAGCGTCAGACTAGGGGACATAGTGTTATTGTACCTCCCTTCTATGGGCCTACCACCAATCAATTCGAGTATTTCAGATATGTTTAGAGGGAATGGCACTAGTCCTATATTATGCTGCCCTTGAGGCACGTGAGAGCACACCCAACACTCGGTTTGGTTTAGCACCTTACCCACCAGGGAGTGATAATCCTCCAAAGGATGCCCGCCTATATTCAGAGTACTGGGGGACTGACATCGTTGGATGCATCTCTCTTTAACTAGGGAGTCGCAGAACTTGCAGATACAATACTCATCAGACAATAGCCCCTCACACTGCCTCCGAGTTCCTGAGCTAGCAGACCTTTTCATAACCCCTGGACCAAGTTTGATAATGGGCTGCTCTGAGTATCCTATTAACTTTTCTTCGGCCTCCATTTCATCCGTATCACTCCCAGAACTCTCCTCTGTCCTCCATCCTCCTTCACAAAAATAGAATGTCCTAGAAAGAGTAAAAACAAGGAAAATCCTGGAACAAAAGAAAAACAAAAACCGCCACTCCATCGCTGGAAAGATAATTCTAAAGCAACGTCTCTGGTTCAGGTGTCTCGACTGCAGGCTTTAGGTCTCCCAGAACAGGCTCACAAGTGACAGATCTATGTCGTCGGTCTCAGTTTTATCTTGCACTTTCTCCGGATTATGGACTCTCCTGCAGTGGGTGGAATGGACCCAAGTGTCTCTCTCTTCAACCTTCAGTGATGTAGTACTGGTCAGCAGCACTTGGTACGGGCCTTCCCAACGGTCTGTTAAACAACCTGAACGTAAAAAATGGCGGATCATAACATAGTCTCCAGGTTCAACATCATGACAGTTCGTCTCTGGCATACCAGGTGACAGCATTTTTAGTTTTTGTTGTTTTAGCTGTCTACTCATTCTTATAAGATATTGTACAGTCACTTCATTATTACACTTCAAGTCATCTTGTGGACTCACGATCAAATGAGGTTGTCGTCCGAACAGTATCTCAAAAGGGGACAGATTAAGAGGAGGTCTAGGAGTGGTTCGAATGCTATGGAGGACCAACGGCAAAGCCTCAGGCCATGCCAACCCAGTTTCAGCCATTATCTTACCCAGCTTGTTCTTTATAGTACCGTTTACTCTCTCCACCTTACCACTGGCTTGTGGTCGGTAAGGGGTGTGAAGTCTGCTACTGATTCCCATGAGTTTACACATATTTTGGAAGATATCACCAGTAAAATGGGTACCCCTATCACTTTCAATTATTTTAGGGATACCGAACCTACACACAAAGTCTTGTAAAATTTTCTTTGCAGTGAACACAGCAGTATTAGTGGCTGCCGGATATGCTTCTACCCAACCGGAAAACACATCAATACACACTAACACATACTTTAAATTCCTGCACGGTTGTAATTGGATATAGTCAATTTGTATTACCTGGAAAGGTCCGTCTGTAGGAGGGATGTGGGATGGCTCAGTTGGAATAGTTTTCCCAACATTTGTCCTCAAACAAGTAAGACATGACATTGCTTTCTTACCAGCCTGAGAGGAAAATCCGGGAGCACATCAGTATGCTCTCACCAGTTTGCACATACCTTCTTTACCCAGGTGAGTCAGGCCGTGTGCTGCTTCAGCCAGGCTTGGATAGTATGTTCGGGGAGCTACAGGCTTACCTTGTCCATCCCTCCAGAGTCCTGAGGACTCTTGACCACATCCCTTCGCCTTCCAGACCGCCTTTTCCTGCAGGGAACACAATTCTTGCATTTCAATTAATTTCTGCATGTCTAATGTCTGAAAAACCATAATAGTCTCGGTCGATACAGTCATAGGTTGCCCTGCTGCCCATTTAGCAGCTTCATCTGCCCTGTTGTTGCCCAATGACACTGGGTCTTCTTCAAAGGTATGGGCTTTGCACTTTATGACGGCTACTGATCTGGGTAACTGTATCGCTGTCAGAAGTCCTTTTATGTGTTGTGAGTGTGCCACTGGTGTACCTGCTGCTGTCGTAAAGTATCTAAGACGCCAAAGGGCCCCAAAATCGTGCACTACCCCGAAGGCGTACCTAGAGTCAGTATATATATTGGCTGATTTACCCTCTGCCAATTCACACGCTCTCCTTAGTGCTACTAGTTCCGCCACCTGGGTTGAGTGAGGTGGGCCAAGGGGTTCAGCTTCTACCACATCCTGATCGTCTACAACAGCGTAACCAGTACATAGCTCTCCTGTCTCTGTCTGTCTATGGCAACTTCCGTCTGTATAAAACGTAAAATCTACATTTTCTAAAGGGGTGTCACGTATGTCGGGCCTTGCAGTAAAGGTCTGATTCAGGTGTTCCATACAATCATGCGTGTCAGTATTCTTGCCTAACTCATCATCAACCAGGGTCTCTTCACCTCCCACCCTTTGTGTCTCTAGAGACACATACGGAAGGTATGTAGCTGGATTTAAGGTGCTACATCGTTTGATGGTGATGTCTGAGGGTGTCATCAGGGCTAGTTCCCACTTTGTGAATCTAGCTGAAGAAACATGTCTGGTTTGGGCTGAATTTAACAGAGCTGATACAGCATGGGGTGTATGGATAGTTGAATTGTGTCCTAATACTACGTCCTCGCTCTTACTCACCAGAAGAGCCGTTGCTGCTACACTTCTGAGACATGTTGGGAGTGATCTTGCCCACATTGTCTAATTGTGCACTGTAGTATGCTACCGGTCTGCTAGCGTCACCATGTTTCTGTGCGAGGACACCTGCTGCACAACCATCAGCTTTTGTACAAAATAGCTCAAAAGGCTTTTCATAATCAGGTATTCCCAATGCAGGTGCTCTAGTCAGACTATCTTTAAGATTAAAGAACGCTTGCTCTGACTCTTCTGTGTGTACAACACGTTCTGGTTTCGAGGAAGAGACTAGCTCCTGCAATGGTAATGCCAGAATAGAAAAACCTGGGATCCAGGATCTACAGTATCCACACATCCCCAAGAAAGTACGAATCTGCTTCTGGCTCTGCGGCAGAGTCATGTGTTGTATGGCCTCAATTCTGTCGGTTGTCAGGTGTCTTAGCCCTTTAGTGAGGCAGTGTCCTAAGTATTTGACCTTAGTCTGACATGGCTGCAATTTATCCTTTGCCACCTTGTGCCCTGTTTGTGAAAGATGAAGCAACAACAATTTAGTATCATGTAAACATGACATAAATGAATCAGAGCACAACAACAAATCGTCCACATATTGAATTAGAACAGACCCATTGTGGGGTTGAAAGGATTGCAAACAGTCATGTAAGGCTTGGGAGAAAATACTGGGGCTGTCAATGAACCCCTGGGTAGTCTGGTCCATGTGTATTGCACTCCCCTGTAGGAGAATGCAAAAAGGTATTGGCAGTCAGGGTGAAGAGGGACTGAGAAGAAAGCAGAACATAGATCAATGACAGTAAAATGACTGGCAGACGGTGGAATCTGCATGAGGATGACAGCTGGATTTGGCACTACGGGGAATTGGCTCTCAACAACTTTATTAATTCCCCTTAAGTCCTGGACTAATCTATAGCCCCTCCCCCCATTCTTCTTCACATGGAAAATGGGACTATTTGCTGTACTGGCTGTACGAATTAAAATCCCTTGTTGTAACAGCCTCTCAATAACAGGATATACCCCTAGTTCCACCTCCGGTTTTAATGGATACTGTGGGATTTTTGGAGCTATCCTACCACTTTTTAGATTGACCATGACAGGGGCTACGTTTGCCATCAGTCCAGTGTCCTGTCCATCTCTGGTCCATAGGGAACCTGGTATTTCCAGCAACATCCCGTTTACTTGAGATGGACTTTGTTCTATAACAGGAGAGTGTAACATTAACCTTTGAGGGGTGTCCAATATATCCTGCACCTCATGTGCGACCTTCTCCGGTATATCTAAGAACACACCATCAGAAGTACAGTATATGACACATCCCATTTTACATAACAAGTCTCTCCCTAGCAAGTTAGTAGGAGCCGCTGCAGCCAAGAGAAACGAATGATTAGTATGCAGAGGCCCAATAGTGACTTCAGCGGGTTTAGTTAGAGGGTAATGTAACATTTTTCCCGTTACCCCCATAGCTGGAATGGTTTTACTGGTGACCTGTAGATTGAAAGGAGAGGTTATCACAGATCGGGCCGCCCATGTATCTACAAGAAAAGTTTGTTTCCTACCAGCTATGTCAACTATCATTTTTGGTTCTTCACTCTGACTCTCAGTTAACCTCACTGGCTGTAGACTACAGGTATGACCTGACCCCTAGCGCTGACTATTGATTTCCCACGCAGCATTTGCTGCCGTAATATGCGCGGGTAGTTGTGAGTCTTCTAGTCTATGTGAATCCCTCCTTGGAGGATATCTATGTGACCCACCCCTCTGTGTATTAAGTCTTTCCTTTTTACAATCTCTCATGTAATGTCCTTCCTCGTTACAGTTGAAACACCTGATCACTTTAGGTTTCTTGTTATATGGGTTGTATGCTGGTGGTCGTGTATGCACCCTTTCTAGAGCCTGTATACTTACCGTCATTAACCTATCACTTTTCTCCTCCCTTTTTCTAAAAAGGTTTTTGTCATGCTCCATAGCAGACTCCCTAAGAGAGTCTACCAAGACGCCTCTCCAATTAGGTAATGTGGTTTGTACTCTCGTCTTTAAATTTTCTCTAAGGCCATCCATCAGTACCCCTACAGCTACCTCTCTGTGATGTGGGTCCTCACTTATGTTGGATATCCCAGTAAACCGTGTTATCGCTGCTATAGCTCTAGTGAAGTAATCTGCTGCTGTTTCACTATCCTTTTGTTTAATGGTGAAAATCTTACTCCAATTTACTACTACTGGAAAATAGATGGCTAAGTGTTTGACAATTTGTTCTATATTCTTTTGGTTAATCTCATCAGTCAAGGTGTCATCTTCCTCCAACAAACAATCTTCAATGAATTTTTGTATGTTAGTATTGGGAGGAAGACACGCCCTCAACACTACACGCCAATCCTTATTGGTTGGTTCGTGGGCATTTCCTAAGTCTTTAACAAATTTCTGACACTTAGCCAACTCTTTTCTAGGATCTGGGAATTCAGTCATAATGGAACGTAATTCTGATCTAGTCCAGGGACAATGCATTGTAACATTTCTTAAAGGAACTACACCATCCTTATCCGGTTTCCCATTGGGAACTGATATTGTGCGGACCAGGAACGCACCCTCTGGTACACTGACTTCAGGGGACACTACAGGATTTGCTGGTTCTAGATTTAGAACGCTTTCACTCCTAGTGATCACGCTACTCTCACCTATCTCAGCCATTTTCTCGTACTTGCGCTGAGCCTCTAGTACACTAACAGCATGGGCTGTGGACAGTGGGTTCATCTTCACTTTCAGATACACTTGATTTAAACTGGCTTAAAACAGGATACAACTTAGCAATTTTTCTATTTTCAGTTTTAACAACGGCTGTACTTACCCCTCCCGCCACATAAGGTGGCAGGGGCGCGCTTGCGCTGAGTTCGCCACGCTTCTCACCGGTTACATCCGCCTTGCGCGCGCTTTTTGCCACGCCTACTTCCGGTTTGCATTCGCTGCTCTGCCACGTGTTACCTTCCATTTGCCACAATTTTAAACAATCATTATGTCTATTTCTCTTTTTCGTTGACTTGATCAACCATACTTTATCTTTTACAGTATTAAGTACCTCTGCATTAAAACTTCCAATTGTTGGGAAAGGCCTATCACAAGCTTTGGTCATCTCGACCCATGTGTCACAATACACAGTTGCGTATGCACCATATTTCTTACACATGAGAAACCTCCCTGAACCAATAGGGCCTTCCTTAGGCAGTACACTGACCATCTCTAGCGTATGCTTAGCACCCATGTTGAACAATATACCAACTCTGTTGCTACAATCACAGCTAGAGATCTCTAATGCTCGGTGAACGTATTTCCTTTAGCCGCGTTCACTCGCTTTTCTCGCACCCGGCGAGGATCCCTAATACAGAAATATCACTGTGGGCCCAAAGCGCTATCAGCTCCTCGATACCCTGGCTCAACCACAAAATCTGCTGAGTTTATTATAACTGGGAGAACAAAGTCAATACAATCAACCAGCCTTTCCAATATAATTCCTCCTAGCTGCTTCACCAATTCGCACTAAAGATGCGGTTAGATCGCACTGCCTACCAATACTAATTAATAGCAAAGCTTGCGATCTATTGGTAGCGCTTTGCGAAAACCCGGTTTTCGCATTCGGTATACCTGCCCTGTATACCGTCCTTCAGTTGGGCAATCCGCCTCGTCAGACAGCAACTGAGCACAATGAATAATGAACAGTGTATCTACGTTACAACATCACACACTATACACCTTTTCTGCGCAGAAAATCAAAAGTTCAGTAATAATATCTCAGAGGCTTTCACAAGTAATTATACTATACATGTACAATAACTATCAAAACGATTGTTTAACCACGTGGCAAGTCTACCGGAAGTTCGCGTACGCACAGCAGGAAATACACATACGCTAAGCAATGCAATACAGTTAAAACACACAATGACAGTATTCTGAGCTCCGATTGGTTCTCAGAGCACGTATAGGCGTAACTCACGTCACACGCGGATCTTTCAGACAGCTGTGTGTGTAATGGGTGCCTCTCCCACCAAGAACATGGCGGCCCCCTACGATGAGACGAGTACTCTGTGAGTTGCAATTAGGAAGAAGAGTGTACATCTGGTTTATTAATCCAAATCTCCATTTAAACCCACCTGTGCTTTGCCTTACTGCCTGTTCATGAGCTTATTTGGCTGGACAGTACAGGACACATTGAACTTTGTAACAAATTTAGCTGCTTTGCCTAATAAGCAAACAACAAACAGTAAGTACAAAAGTAAATCAGAGATTTTAATATATCCTATGTGTTTGTATCTTCTAATGTAGCCTTCTGTTTTGTATGAAATATGTGTGTCCTAGCTGTAATAAAACTGCTATAAAAAGGGGCCTTGCCATCACATTTTAACATGGCAATAATGCTATATTAGCCTACAATAAGCTAAGTTATTTAATCTTATCAATCTTGCACTCAATAAAATTTGGATGTTAGCATTGTTGATAACATAACCTTACCTTGCATTTTAATTAACTTTATTTGTTGTTTTGCAGCCCACCTTAAGCATTACACACTGTCAATTTGCCTCTTTTGATCTTTGTGTGCAAATATATAAAAGTAAGTATAAATAGGTCAGATATATTGTAGTATATACCAATAGTTTGTATCTGCTCATTTAGCCATCTGTGTATGCACAGATATGTGTGTCATAGCTGTAATGAGAGTGTGACCAGAAGTGGGCTTGGCCTCACATTTAACTGGAAAAGAATGCATTAGTAGCTTACACTATGCTAAGTACTGTTAGATTATCCATATCCCACACACTAATAACTGACTTATTGCATTGAGGGACACATGCATCAAAATGTTTAAATGTATTTGGACGCTTACATAACAAATTGCATTTGTAGTACACACTTAAGTGTGTTGGTGGCTGATTTGATTTTGAAAAGTAATATTGCAAGCACCATATAGGGTTTGCTACTCGGACAAACTTAATGTGATATCATTAATTGAGGTGTGTGGCTAACCTGTTAACCAAGGTTAGCCTTTTTAAAGTGGCAACTGGTAGTAGTAGCTGAATGTTTAAGTAGTATTTGTCGACCATTAATGTAAAAATACAGTGGACAAAGTCAATGTTGGTTCAATATAGAAGCAACAATGTTGATTAGAATAAGGGCCATGTGTTTTATACCTAGGTAGTAGTTTCCCAAATTAAACCTTTTAAGGGGTGGATGGGTATACAATCTGTATTGGCACCTGACTGTTTGCATTGGCAAAACCTAATCTCATTATCTTTCCAATAGGAATATGCCTGAGCCAGGCCCCAGTGGCGAGCAGGCACCCGGGCGGCCAAGTATGCGCAAAAAAAACTTCACCAATGAAGAACTTGAGGTTTTGGTGTCCGAGGTATTACAGCCCTGAGCGTCACCGCCATTGGGAGCTCATAACAAAAGCTATAAATGACATCTCGCCCCATGGTCGAAAACTGCATGAGTTCCAGAAACGGTACTAAGCCAATGTTTGACCAAAAGGCCTAGAGAATGTGAATGACTGTGTTGAGTAGTATTTCTTTGCTTTTGTTTCTCTCTCTCTCTCTCTCGATATATAGATATAGATATAGATATATCTATAGTTATAGATATGTATGTAGATTGTGTGTTAGTATTACTTAGGCAACTGTGATGTAAAACCAGCCTTGTGTCTATAAAGTGTTTCCCTATCAGGGGTTTAGGTGATGTTTAAAAGCAGCATGGCCCTTGGCCACATTTACATAATCAGTTGTGCACATTAACCACAATTGAAAATCCCAAGACATTAGTGTACAATGTGCCATTAATAATTGTGGATAATGGTTTCTTTCTTTTTTTTTGGATCAAAAAGGCAGATATTTGACGCCATAATGTTTGTCTATTCTGCAGCTGGGCAGACTATAAAGCAAGACTCAAAAGCAAGCCGGCTCGCCTACACCGTCATGCCCAAGGGACTGGGGGTGGGCCACCAATGGATATTTCATTGAACCCCTTGAGGAGCGTGCAAGGGCAGCAATTGCTCTGGTGGAGATTGTTGGGGTGGGCGACATAGACACTGGCTATAGCCCACCCCGAACAGGAGATTCCGGTCCACTAGGTACAATGATGAGTGTGCTTAGTTAATGTCTGTAAAGGTTTCTATCTGTCTGAGCAAATATGTAAACTCTCAGGATGTGTCTGAAGGATCACTTTGATTGCACAATCAGATTGGAGGAAATGTAATGTAGACACTGAAGAAAAAATGTCTCTATATATACAGTTTTGTGCGTAAGTAAAATAAAAAATATGTGGTAATGTCTGCTTTTGGTGACTGTGAAGGGCTGCAAGCACATTAAATGTCATTTCAGACTTGACCAATGCTACATCAGGCGTAACTCAATATGTGTAAAAATAACATTATTGTTCCGAAATGTTTTTATAGAATATCTTAGTGTTTGTATTTATTCTCTCTACAGATTCCGAGCAGCAGCCCACTGCACCCGTTGAAGAAGTTGCCCGTGATGTGGAGGGGGATCAGGTGGATCCAGCTGAAGATGCATGGGAGCGGTCACTCTCACACGCATCCCAAAGACTTTACAGCGCCACAGAAGCACAGAATGTTCACCTGGCACTAATAGCGAGCACTGTCCAACACACGGATCAACAACTTACCAGTCTCAATAGCACACTCTCCACTTTCATGAGCACACACACCTCTTTAATGACCACACACAACTCTTTAATGACCACACACACCACCCAAATGAAAACTTTAAATAGAACAATGTCACATATCGAAAGCCTCCTGGGTGATCTCTTGCAAGCCTACTCCCAACGCACCTCCGGCACATTCCCTTCACCCAGTTCAGATTTTTATTTCACCAGCCCCCATACCCAGTTGGCTGGTGGCTCAAACCTCCCTGTTGTGTCTGACTCCTTCCTCCCTGTTGGTTCTGTTGTGTCCTCCCTCCCTGTTGGTTCTGTTGCGTCCCCCTCCCTGTTGGTTCTGTTGCATCCTCCCTCCCTGTTGGTTCTGTTGCGTCCCCCTCCCTGTTGGTTCTGTTGCGTCATCCCTCCCTATTGGTTCTGTTGCCTCCTCCCTCCCCATTGGTTCTGTTGCGTCCTCCCTCCCTGTTGGTTCTGACTCCTCCCTCCTTGACCCAAGCCTCTGTCGTCTTATGTGTTTAGCATTTGCCCGTGGCTTTGGCCAATCCCCTGTCGTGGTCCCTTCCCAATCCCCTGTCGTGGTCCCTTCCCAATCCCCTGTCGTGGTCCTTTTCCAATCCCCTGTCCATGAGGCTGCACCTTCACCTCGTCGGACACAATCCGTTTCCCATGCAGGTTTGGCTGGTTCCTCTGACTCCTCTACATCACGGGTGACAAGAAGTAGGAGTCGGACACAGTCCATTCCGACTCCATACAAAAAGCCAAAACAAAAATAATTGTTTCTTTTGGTGAAGAAACCTTATGTCATATATTGCGTTAAAAATATGTATTCGTTTCACAATTATTATTTTTTTTATTAATATAAGTATGTGTTTCTTTATTTACTATTACATAATCTATTATGGTTTCTTTTACGCAATACTTGTTATCAAGTCTAAGCAAAATATTAACTCGGAACACACGGCCGGAATCATTAAGGTTCTTTAAGGAATAGGTATCTAATTTCAGTGTGGTGTCCAAAAGGAAGTGCCAGATTGATTCAGGTTCATAAATGCAAAGGATCCTTATTACAATAATCTGCTAGAAACCATGTAATAATGCAAGGGTAGTAAATTATTACACGTTTTTTGGCTAAAGTTAAATACTGTCTGTATTTTAATATAGCGCACAAATACTTGTTAGCTTATTTGAACATGGAAATGTTAAGTTCATCTAGGACCTCTCCTACCCCCCATAAGAAACAGCAAGCTCCATTTTTAAAACATACCCCTCCAATGCCACATGGTTTTGCCTGACTTAGTTACTTTGCCTTAACTTTCTAGAATGATTCAGGCCCATGGTTTGGTCAAGAAGACTTAAACAAGAAGTTTATCAAGCTAAGCTTCAGAATGAATTTGCCACAGTGTTTCTTTCTTTGTGTGAGTATTTTTAAAACAAGCATGCCACTACTACAGTGGCCCTTTATAGGTTGCAAAAATCATCCTGTAAAGGAAGTATTGATTTTGTAAACTGTAAGCTGACACAAAGTAGCCGCAAACAACTGGTGCAAATGGCACCAAAATACTCCTAACAAATTTTTGCATAATGCCACAGGTCAAGTATTGTTAACTACTATTGAGAACCGTTCTGACTATAGAAATTTGAAACAGATCTAATAAGGCATTTGCCTTTAAGAATAGTACTAATGCACAGTGTGTGGTACACCGATCACCCTTTAGCATAACGCTTGTTTAAATGTTACTTAATGTCCTTATTGCACTAAGCACATATAGTTAGTGACTCAAATTGGGATCTTAGGCGCACTTACCCCATCCACCGCTGTCATATCACGGCTACCTTGGCCCCTTCTGGTCGTCTGCAACATTCCCGTCCTCCACACCTCCATTTGAAAACACACACTGTTTGTTCTGCTGCATGGGCGCGGGCAGCTTGGATGCAGTCAAGTGATCATTCCAGACCAACCAGAATCACCAGCTCAGATAACATTAACTGATTAGCCAATAGTTGTTTTGGACGCCCTATTTAAATCTGCTGCTGTGATCTGTTCATTGGCCGAACAACACACTTCTCTCCAGAGGATAGGTCTTGGCTCCAGTGTTCTGGCCTGCATTACAAAAGCAGAGTTTATGACCACATTTGCAGACTGGTCATTCCCCTGCTATATTCGACAATCATCAAGAACATGAGCAGGAAGATGATCCAGTCTGCTAGGTTCTTATTCAGTCCTGCTCCAGCTAGTCCCAAGGGTCCATAATCGGATCAAGAAATACAGATGACCGTGACATTTTTACACTATATAAGCGTGTATGTAGTCTTGTGTGAGCTGTTTGCTGTGTGCCTGGCTAATCATGTAAGAAGGACACTAAAAACATGGCAGTTTGATTATGGTTTACTCTGGCAAATAAATACACCCTCTAATCCAATTAAGTGATGGATATCCAAGAGGTAGTTTGTCACCCAAATTGCTCGATACAGTTGATATTTTACTAAACTCTATGGTCTGATTCCACAATTGCATGACAGTTCAGAACAATTTGGAAACCTTAATACCTTATTTTTCTAAACAGACCTTATAGTTTATTTACTTATGAACACTGATTCATTCATTGCTATACTGGCCATGATACTAGGTTTTTGCTCCCTTCCAGTAGTGGATTTTATTTAAGCAAGGGCAAGCTAATTGACATCACGTGCAAATTATTATGATGAGTCGTTTGGTATGTTGAAATTTTGTGTAAATACAGACACAGGTAACCATTGCACATGATCACTGAGCCTGAATGATTAAGGATGTTAAAAGATTTGTATCCTTCTTTCAGTGTCCTGGACAAAACCATGTTACAATGCAAGAGGCGCAAAAGAGTCTTCACATTTACTAGCATATTTAAACTGTCATAGCTTCTATTCTGCCCAAAACTAACATAATTTACTATTTACACACACACTGACATATGATTTGTAGTCAAACCTAGCTGGAATGTGCCTTTTGTCGATATGTTATATTTACAGAGGGAAATCTAACAGATATTTGGATTGTCTAAAAATTACACATTTATACACCACAATAAAAATAAAAACATACATTGTCAGGGGCACCAAACATGTCAAGTGACTGTTGCCAAACAATGTGTGTAATCAGACTAATGTAACTAGTGCTAATTTGGAATAAGTGTGCTGGCCGTAAACTGACATTTCGCAGACTGGAGCTATTAACAAACTAGGTGAAGTATTACTTATCACAACAATGAAACATTGTAAATACACCATGAAAAGGGTGTATACTGGATTATTTGCTGTTCCAAAGGTGGGTTACACATAATGTTAATCTGCCCTTGTAGCAAGACTACACTAGCTTAGGACACTAACGCATTTCCCATCATTGTTAGTGTTGGGTTTGTGTGTGCCATGTGGGTGTTGGGCCACTGTGAAACAAAGTGCCACTAGCACAGGCGAAAGATTGTTATCCTGTTTGTGCAAGGGCCAAAAGTTGATAGTGTTGGACGTAACACCGGTAACATTTTAGTATTATTTGTATGCGTTACACATTTTAAAATGCCTATATTGCTATGCACCTACCATGTTCCCTCTAAAAGCTGTAAAGTGTACAAGAAATTAACTACTAAGCAACCAAACACACATACAAACCTCCAAAATAAACTCAATTTCTATAACTGAACATAAACACCATAGAGTGTGTTTGTACGCTAAGGTGTGTCTGTGGCAAAGGACAAAAGAACCACACATTGAAATAATATATTTTCCAAGTATACCTGTTACACAATAGTTAGGAAAGTAATACACATGGATTTATGTGTATTCAAAGAGAAATCACTGCACTATAGTAATGGTACAAAATGGCATGACAACAGATTGCAGATTCATTTGCAGGATAAGATATATTTATTACATATATGAATCCAAACGTGCTAACAAAAACATAGCAAAGAAGTTAATGGTCTGTTAATGGTCTGTGTGTGGCAAAGATCCTTGGATGAAGAGATGACAATGTGGCCAGACTGAAGAGAGACATAAGCAGGCTTGGAGCTCTGGAGAAATGCTTCAACATGTAGTGAATAGCACCGCTCTAAAATCCAACTCAAAAGGAAAGTGGAATGCCACAAAGACCAGCACTCCAGGCCAAGTGTAATATACAGCCTGTAGATATAAGAAAAAAAACCAAAGTGTGAAAAATGACCACTACAACACACTATATGTGCCAAACAATAACCTATAAACCTCACATGGATAAATGACCAGAGTTAGGGTACATTTAAAATGTCACAATTTAGCAAACACATTATGACACTAGGGGACATCGACATACTAGACCATTAGTGCCTTTTGTGACTTAGCTAATACAAGCATCAAGTGTGCAAAGTCTGGACTGGGCAAACTGTAGCAAACATTTAAACCAAAAATCAATAATGTTGCGACATTAGGCTGTAGATGAAATCTAAGACATTAAGGTGCATTTAGCAAAAGACATTGAGGCAAAACTTAGAGGCATGAAAATATACTTTCTACACACATTGTAAAGGTTTAATACAGGTTGCAATGCTTTTTTTTTAAAATGATTACACATATTAGACATTTCCCTATCACACCAGTCCATGTCGATTCATATTGACATTTGAACTTAACATACCTTATATCATCTAACCTTGAATAAGCTTGCAGATGATTTAACCACACAGCTTTGAAATGTTAAGTTTGAAAAAGTGCAAACAAATAAATTACCTCAAAAATAACGACCGACAACATAGCTCCTGAAGTTGGAGCCACGCACTGCTTCACGAGGTGGGGGGGGAGACTTGATCTTCCTCCTCCACCTCCTCCTCCGCCTCGTTCACCCCAGCAACCTCGTCCATGACCCCTGGTGCCCCACTCCTGATGGCAATATTATGGAACACCACACACAGAGCGATTATCCTACACACCTTCCTCGGCTCATATATCAGGGCGCCACCAGACCGGTCCAGGCATCTAAATCGAGCCTTCAGAAGTCCAAAGGCCCTTTCTATGACCGATCTGGTGGCCCTATGAGCTGAGTTATAGGCCTCCTCCTGCTCTGTGTGTGGGTTCAATATAGGAGTGAGGAGCCAAGGGCAGGAGGGATACGCATTGTCTCCTATGTAGGAAGAGAGGAAAGAAAAAAACAAAAAAATTAATACCTTTTAAGAGTACAACTATACGTGATAAAAATGTAATGCTAAAAAAAGAGGAAGTAAACTGAACCCCACGATCGAAGATGATTTCTTTAGGACATCAATGGATCCTAAAAATCTCTTTAATGAAGGTAGTGACTAATCAACTTGCAGAGGGTAAACCAGATAGCGGAACAAAGTTAACCATTTTGGAGAACCTGTCGATGACGACCCAGATGGTATTATACCCAGCGCTGAAAGGAAGGTCCGTGATGAAATACTTTTTCATGGAGAGTTAGGAATAGGTAGAGGATGGAACAACCTGGCAGGAACACTTCAAGAGGTTTTATGTTGAGCACATGTGGTACATATGTTAGGAGCCGCGGTGGCCACGGGCACCGCCGCGACTCTCCTCCTCTCGGTTTGACGTCCTGGGTGTTTCGGTTTTGCGGCCCCGATCGTTGCCAAGGCAATGGTTGGACGCTGAATCTTCTAAACAGCGCGCCCCAGCATTAGAGAGCAGCTGGGCGCATGCGCTGCAACAAGTACAGCCTGTGGGCTGTTTAAACTAATTAAGTGCCATTACCTACTCCTGTGGTCTGTTACAGGGCACAGCCCTGATTGGTCAATGTCACTATTTAAGGCAGGGAGGGCTTCGCCTACCTGCCGGTTATAGCAGTCTAGTTGTGTACTATTGCTGACCTGCTCTGGATATACTGATTGCTGGATACCCGTTGTGACCTTCTGCCTGTTTACTGGACCTTGCCTGCTTGCCTGTGACCCTGACCTTTTGGCCCGTACCTTGGATTCTGCTGTTCTGCTTGTGACCCTGACCTTTAGCGTGTTTTCGACTATTCTACCCTGCAAGTGACCCCTGACCTTGGCTTTTGTCTGACCATCCATCACCATCTCAGCTGTCTCCGGGTCTGCGCTGCGGTTTAGTATAAGAACCTACACTACATTGGAGTTAAGTCCTGGGGACATCCAAGTACCTGTGAGCGTGTCTAGCTCTACAGGAAAGGGGGCTGCTATAGGTGAAGACCTCTGCCTATCAGTTCTGCAGGTTCGTTATCTGACCAGACAGCCTAACAACAGGCAGCCACAAATTTGCAGATATCAGAGTGAATAGAAAGCCACCAAAATCGACGACATATCAAAGCAGTAGTTTTCATTACTCCCGCATGACCAGCAATACGAGAACAGTGGGCCCACCATAGAGCTTTGAGTCTCAAATGATTTTCCAAGAAGAACCAACCAGAAGGAGTACAGGTTTTAGTTCTGGTAAGAGCAACGATACTGGAGGCATCGATGATAGGTTGAGGTTCCAAAGGTGTCAAACGGTCGGAATCATCAAAGGAACATGATAGTGCATCCGCACGGATGTTCATTGCTCCCAGACAGAAAGTAAGGACAAGATTAAAACGTGCAAAAAAGGATGCCCAATGAGCTTGTCGAGGGTTGAGACAGCGGGCCTCCCGGAAGAATATAATATTTATATGGTCTGTGAAAACAGTGAATGGAAAGCCCCTTCCAATAAATGCCACCATTCTTCAAGTGCGGTATCACAGCCAGGTGGTTGAGGTGGATTAGGTCATGCATCTGAGAGTGGGGAGGTTTATCCACCTGGTATCCCCAACAATGAAATCTTTGCAGAAATCTGACCAAGAATTTCTGCTTTCAATTTATCATAGTCTTTGGCATCAGCAATACCTAAATCAAACTATGCTATTTGCGACTCCACAGATAGGGAGCCAATAGGCCTGCCCAGTAAACTTTAGGCCAATTTTCTTTTCAGCAGTTCTTTTAAAAGTTGTCAAATAGGCTTCTACATCATCTCCCTTGGTCATCTATTAAAGAAAATGACTAGTCGGTTTAGAGCTGGAGCTAGTTGTGACCTCCTTGGAAGCCTTGCCAGACAAGGTTAGATTGCGCCACCTCCTTTAGGTCTTGGTAGTCTTGGTGCTGTTGCCTTAGGGACTCCTCAATTTACGCTTGCAGTTGCCTCTGGGACTTCTCAATGGGTAGCTGCTGTTGCCTGCTGGACTCCTCAATGGCTAGCTCCTGTTGCCTTTGGGACTTCTTAATAGCTGCTTTTTGTACCCTGGTAGCTTTCTGCTGAGTTGCGGTAGCCAGGGTGCAGATTATATCTTACATGTTCCCTCCTGGTGCAGGAAAAGGGCAGAATGTAGCCTTTTTAATTAGCTGGCGATGTCCCATATTAGGGTCCATAAGACTTTGTGATATACAGTCTTTTCCCAATTTAGGTGCCATCCTTCTGGAATGGAAAACAGATGGGCCCTGTTCCAGCACATGGTACTCAGACATTCATTCCGGCACCCAGAATGGATAGCAAAGATACTCAGACATCCATTCCGGCAGCTGGAATGAATGCTTAATGTAGTCAGTCCTCCATTCTGGCTCCCAGGACTCAGGGAGCAGCGAGTTGAAATTTCGCGAGTAATTACTGTATTAACGCTAAGATTTTTTGAGCACTCGTTTTTCCCCGTTAACGCTAACAATTGAATACCCCCCAATGTATTCAAAACCTGTTGTTCATTCTGTGTTGAGAAACCGAATGTCCGTTGTTGCATAATCTGAAGGAGCGCTAACTTGAATCTAGGGACAAGAAAGAAAAATGTTTCTTTTTATTGTTGTTTTGGTTTTAAAAGGTATTGCATTGCATAGTGTATGTGTACTTCCGGTAGCATTGCCACGTGTTTAAACAGTCATGTTCATAGTCTGTTATATATGTATAGTATAATCACTTGTTAAAACCTCTGAAAACATATTACCATTGTTTGGGAAATCTATTTTCTGTGCAGAAAACAAAAGGTTGTATGTGAATGGTATGCATAAAGATAAGAGAAGAGTTTATATACTGTTTAAAAGAGACAGATAAGGGAAGAATTTGTATACTGCTGAAAAGAGACAGACAAAGAGGTGATTTACTATTGAAAAGACAGGGATATCGGTTGCTGTTTGACGAGGTGGACTGGACGGCCAAGGTTGTGTTTGAAATGAGAACACTATTTAAGTAGTGTGCGGCATTTTGAGTAGCATACGGTGTTGATTTTAAGTACTATACGGTATTTTAAGTACTATATTTTGGGGTGTTATTTTAAGTAGTATGTGGTATTTTGAATAGCATACGGTGCAGTTTTCAAGTAATATACGGTATTTTAAGTAGTATATGGTGTGGTTTTATGGTAGTATGTGGTAATTTAAGTAGCATACGGTGTTGTTTTAAGTAATATACAGTATTTTAAGTAGTTATGGTGTGGTTTTATGGTAGTATGTGGTATTTTGAGTAGCATACGGTGCAGTTTTTCAGTAGTATACTGTATTGTGAGTAGTATACAGTGTATTGAAGAAGTACGTGATTTGAATAAGTAGTATACAAGGTATACGGTGAAAACAGGTCTCTAAACAAATGTTAGAAATGGTTGATGAGGATAAGGAAGGGCCGAATGGTTTTGCGCGGTTTCTTATGTTTAAGAAATATGGTGCGTACGCAATGGCATATTGCGACAAATGGGTCAAGATGACCATGGATTGTGAGAGACCTTTTCCAAAGATCGGTAGTTTTAATTCAGAGGTGTTGAATAATGTTACAGATAAAGTACGGTTGATTAAACCGACAAAAACGAGAATTAAACATATGTCACGGGCACTAGTAGTCTTTACCCAGGGATCACCAGATGGTAGGCTTACCAGAGCAATGTAGATGGTAATAGGGTACTCTGGTAGCTGGGTGATCACGGAACAGGAAACAGCAGATGATGAGATGCTCAGGAAAGTCTATGACTAGCAGCACTGGTAATATGGAGGTAATAGTACACGAGGAACTGTAGGACAAGGACACGTGAAGGTAGTCAGTGGTCTGCGATAGCAAGTTGTACCACTGCTATAGTGAGGAGGAATGTCCAACAGAAACGAGGAGGTGATGAGAGTCAGCGGTCTGCGGATAGCAAGTTGTACCGCTGTCTGAGTGAAGGAATGGAATCCAAGTGGAGGTATCCGGGGAGTCAGTGGTCTGCGATAGCAAGTTGTACCACTGCTATGTGAGAGGATACTGGAACAGGTGATACTGGAAACAGGGATCAGTGGTCTGCTACTAGCAAGTTGTACCACTGAATATATATGTGAGGAGGTGCACGGGGAGAGACTGCAACACAGGATATACACAGGCACCTTATATACGATCCACAGTAACATGCACAATATATATATAAATGACTGAACAGGTCTGCAAATATAGGAAGTCTCTTGAAGTAGTCCAGCACAAGTTAACACAGTCAATGATGGCAATAGACTCAGCGGATAGCAGACTCCAGAGGAGAACCAACACAGTCCAGCAAGATATGCAATACACCAGCACAGTCAATGAGAAGTATGCATACCGTGGTTCAGAAGCAGGTAGTCAGATAGGAGTGCAGGGATACCTGAGCGGCAGGAGGCCGGCTGGATGAGAAGTCCCAGGATACCTGAGGCAGCGGTCAGTAGGTGCAGCGCACAGATAAGTAGACCAACAGGGACACGAATCCACAGGAATCAATAACACGTGGAACTGGACTCACGCAGGACCCAGGAGAGTGGAGATGATCCAGCAGAGGAGTAGTAGATGAGATATAAATCCAATGCAGACAGGAGGGTAGACCTGCGGGACACGTGAAAGCGTGGAGAGCGGATCAGCAGTAGATGGATGATAGCGCGGTCAGCAGCAGCAGGGCTCTGCGGTACACGGAGGTAACCAGTAGCAACCAATAGTTGTCAGTAGCGATGGAACACGGGATAGCAGAGTAGACCAGGAGCTGTTGATCACGGAGAGTAGCAAATGGCAATGAGAGCAGCAGTCTCGAGGAAACACAGGAGAGCTGAGAAGAGACTGCAGTGCACAGGAGCAGCGGATAGGAATCAGCTAACTTGTCACGATGATGAACACAGGCGAGTTGTAGGCTGGAGGCTGTAGTGCACGGAAGCAGCGGGTAGACATCAGCTAACAATCCCGATGATGAACACAGGCGAGTTGTAGGCTGGAGGCTGTAGTGCACGGAAGCAGCGGATAGACAACAGCTAACAGTCACGATAATGAACACAGGCGAGTTGCAGGCTGAAGGCTTGTAGTGCACGGAGGCAGCGGATAGGAATCAGCTCACGGACTTGATGAGGAACAGGTGAGTGGATGTAAAGTAACGGTTGGAGTGCACAGAGGCAGCGGGTAGGAACCAGCAAACAGTCACAGTGAAATATAATAACGATGATGTGGATTAGAGGACTGAAGTGCACGGAGGCAGCGGATAGGAATCAGCAAACAGTCACAATAATAAGTAATAGCGTTGAAGTGGTTTGGAAGACTGTAGTGCACGGAGGCAGCGGATAGGAATCAGCTAACAGTCACGATGATACAGTTGATGGTAGAAGTGGTATGGGAACCACAGTAGTAGAAGTGGTTTGGAAACCACAGAGGTAGAAGTGGTTTGGAAACCACAGGAATCAGCAGCGCTGAAAACACGAGGAATACAGGAACACCTTCAGAGACTCATAGGGAATGAGACTCCAAGATCAGGCAACGTGGTGTTGACCACAGGTGCTTAATATAGGGAGTGTTGCCTGATCTGCCAATTGAGTTAAAGGGACATACACAGAAGTATAGGAAAGGGCTGCGCATGCGCAGACCCTCAGGATGGAGGACGACCACGGTTCCTAAATGTCCGGGAAGAGGCACTCACGGTACGGTGAGTGACAGTACCCCCCCTTTTAAAGGTGGGCACAGAACGCCTGGAACTGGGCTTGTCCGGATTTTTGGAGTAGAACTTCTTCAAAAGGGCAGGAGCATTAAGATCTTCAGCTTTGATCCAAGAGCGCTCCTCAGGACCAAAGCCCTTCCAATGAACGAGGAAACGGAGGACTCCTCGCGAAATTTTTGCATCCAATACCTCAGTAATCTCGAAATCCTCCTCCTGATGAACTTGAACTGGCTGCGGAGCTGAGGGAGGAGTTGAGAAACGGTTGATGATAAGAGGTTTGAGTAAAGACACATGGAAGGCATTGGAAATCCGAAGATTCTTAGGAAGAAGAAGTTTCACACATACTGGATTGATTACTTGAATGATCCTATATGGACCAATAAAACGAGGGGCGAATTTCATAGATGGAACCTTCAAACGAATGTTTTTAGTAGATAACCAGACACGATCTCCAATTTTTAGTGGTGGAATAGCCCGCCTCTTCTTATCTGCGAAAGATTTATATTTGATAGATGTCTTCTTTAAACAGGTTTTGACCTGAGACCAGATATTTTTAAAGGTCTGACAAGCAATCTCCACCGCAGGAACTTGGGTGGGCGGGAGGGCAGGAAATTCCGGAAAAGACGGATGGTGACCGTAGACCACAAAAAATGGAGTTTTGGATGATGACTCGTGATACATGTTGTTATGGGCGAATTCAGCCCAAGGGAGCAACTCTACCCAGTTGTCTTGATTGGCTGATGAGAACATCCTTATAAAAGTCTCAAGATCTTGATTGACACGTTCAGTTTGTCCGTTAGATTGCGGATGGTAAGAAGATGAGAGTGCTAATCGTATGCCCAAGGTTTTACAAAGGGCTCGCCAGAATCTGGAAACGAATTGTACTCCTCTATCCGACACAATCTCAGACGGACATCTATGGATACGGAAGATCTCTTTAATGAAATGTTCAGCCAGAATGGACGAGGAAGGCAAACCAGCCAGAGGAATGAAATGAGCCATCTTCGAAAATCTGTCCACCACCACCCAAATAGTGTTATGATTCTTACTAGGTGGTAAGTCAGTAACGAAATCCATACTAATATGGGTCCACGGTTTGGACGGAATGGGTAGTGGTCGCAGCAACCCTGCTGGAGTTCTGCGGGAGGATTTAAACTGGGAACATAGCTCACAGGAAGCAATGAACTCTTTGACGTCTCTCCTCATTGAAGGCCACCAGTAACTTCGAGAGAGAATCTCAAAGGTCTTGTGTTCACCGGCGTGCCCAGAAAAACGAGAGGCATGGAACCACGAAAGGATTTTCCTCCTTAGAGTAGGAGGCACGAGGGTCTTCCCAAATGGTAGCGTTTTGGTGGATGAAGCAGCCAGTGAGATACATTTGGGGTCTAGAATGGTATGGTTGGAAACCTCTTCTATATCAGAGGACGTCATAAAAGCTCTAGATAAAGCGTCAGCTTTTTTGTTCTTGGCAGCTGGTTTGAAGGTTATTATTAATTCAAAACGGGAAAAGAAAAGAGACCATCTTGCTTGACGAGGGTTCAAGCATTGGGCAGACTGGAGATATGACAAGTTCTTATGATCTGTGAAGATCGTCACCGGATGGCGAGCTCCTTCCAATAAGTATCTCCATTCCTCTAATGCAGCTTTGATAGCCAGTAACTCCTTGTCCCCGATAGTATAATTCTTCTCTGCGGGCAGGAGACCCCGAGAATAGAAGGCACAAGGATGAAATTTTTGCTGTTCCGAGCGTTGGGAGAGAATAGCTCCTAAGCCCACATTAGAGGCATCTACTTCCAGGAAGAAGGGGAGTGTCACATCAGGCTGTCGAAGGATTGGAGCCGAAGAGAAGGACTCTTTTAGTATTTGAAAGGCTTGAAGAGCCTCAGGTGACCATTGCTTAGGATTAGCCCCCTTCCTAGTCAAGGCCACAATAGGAGATGCAATGGAAGAAAAGTCTTGAATGAAGCGTCTATAGTAATTGGCAAAACCTAAAAAACGCTGGATGGCACGAAGAGTAGTTGGCTGGGGCCAATGTAGTACAGCATTCACCTTGTCGGGATCCATTTTCAGGCCAACTCCGGAAACTATATACCCCAAGAATGGAATCTGGGGTAATTCGAATGAACATTTTTCTAATTTACAGAACAATGAATTTTTCCGTAGCCTGGAAAGGACTTCTGCCACATGTTGGTGGTGAGAAGGCAGGTCCTGTGAAAAGATCAATATGTCGTCCAGGTAGACGACGACACATACATATAATAAGTCCCGGAAGATCTCATTAATGAAACCTTGAAAAACAGCGGGGGCATTACACAGCCCGAAAGGCATTACCAGATATTCGTAATGCCCGTCTCTGGTGTTAAACGCTGTCTTCCATTCGTCACCGGAACGGATTCTGATTAAATTGTAGGCACCACGAAGATCCAACTTAGTAAAGATACGGGCTCCCTTGATGCGATCGAATAGCTCAGTGATCAGCGGAATGGGGTACCGATTCTTGATAGTAATAGCATTGAGTCCACGAAAATCTATGCAAGGGCGTAAAGATCCATCCTTCTTTTTAACGAAGAAGAACCCAGCTCCAGCGGGAGAGGTGGAAGGTCGAATAAACCCACGCTGGAGGTTCTCCTGTATATACTCAGATGTAGCTTGAGTTTCAGGTAACGAGAGTGGATAGACCCGGCCCCTGGGGGGAGTCTTGCCAGGTAGAAGGTCGATCGGACAATCCCAAGAACGATGAGGAGGAAGACGTTCAGACTGAGCTTTATCAAAAACATCAGTAAATGAAGCATATTGAGGAGGGAGTCCCGGTGAGGTAGATGAGATGGAAGATTGCTGTACTTTGAGAGGAATGACTTAAGAAAGGCAACGATGGTGACATTCAGACCCCCAAGACGTGACTTGAGGGGTGCGCCAGTCAATCTGGGGAGAGTGACACTGAAGCCATGGAAGGCCTAAGACAATTGGACTTGTCGTAACAGGAAGGATTAAAAACGATATTTCTTCATGATGCAGGGCACCAATCTGAAGGGTTACTGGAGACGTACTCTGAGTGATGAGACCGTTGATGAGACGTGATCCATCTATAGCCGTCACAGTAATGGGTGTTTTTAAGGTAATCACAGGTAGAGACCATTGATTTACTAATGATTTGGAAATAAAATTTCCTGCTGCTCCGGAATCAATCAATGCCTGTGACTCAAAGGTCTTGGTAGCACAGGAAATCGTAACGTTAAAGGCACAGACTTTAGATTTCATGGAAGATGGAGAGGACTCCAGGGACCCTAACTTCACCTCTCCAGAACTAGTTAGGGCCTGGCATTTCCCGATCTCTTAGGGCAAGAGCTGAGCATATGAGTGGAATCAGCACAATAGATACAGAGTCTATTCTTTACTCTTCGTTTCCTCTCCTCTGAAGATAATTTGGAACGTCCTATCTCCATGGGAATCACAGAGGGTGAAACTGGACGAAATTGAGGGTTAGAACGAAGAGGTGCTTTAGCAGAAGTTGTTTTCTCAGCCTCTCTTTCACGAAATCTCATATCAACACGATGGCAAAGAGAGATCAGATCTTCAAGTGACGAAGGAAGCTCCTGGGTAGTCAGTGCATCTTTAATTTTATCGGAGAGCCCCTGCCAGAAGGCGGCAACTAGAGCCTCAGTGTTCCACTGAAGTTCAGAGGCTAAGATCCTAAATTGAATGACGTACTGTCCTACTGTATGAGATCCTTGTCGCAGACGGAGGATGCTGGAAGCAGCGGAGGTCACACGACCTGGTTCATCGAACACACTTCGAAATGTAGCAATGAATTTGGCACTATCTTGCAATATTGGGTCGTTTCTTTCCCACAGAGGGGAGGCCCAAGCCAGGGCTTGTCCAGAAAACAAAGAGATAAGATAGGCCACTCTGGAACGATGGGTAGAAAAATTTTGAGGTTGGAGCTCAAAATGGACTGAACATTGGTTAAGGAAACCCCTACAAGTTTTGGGGTCCCCATCGTACTTTGACGGAGTAGGCAGGTGAAGCGTAGAAGCTGTAGACACCTGGGATGGCACTGGGGAAACGGAGGAAAGCACAGGAGCCTCAGTAGTAGCTGTCACTGTCTGTCCAGATGTTCCTTGGGAGGTTAACGATTGATAACACTGAAGTAACAGCTGTTGGCGGGCATCCTGTTGCTCTACACGGCTGACCAGATGCTGCAGCATCTCTTTGGCTGTAGGTTCCGTATCTGGGTCTGTCATGGCCTGATCTTACTGTCACGGGCACTAGGAGTCTTTACCCAGGGATCACCAGATGGTAGGCTTACCAGAGCAATGTAGATGGTAATAGGGTACTCTGGTAGCTGGGTGATCACGGAACAGGAAACAGCAGATGAAGAGATGCTCAGGAAAGTCTATGACTAGCAGCACTGGTAATATGGAGGTAATAGTACACGAGGAACTGTAGGACAAGGACACGTGAAGGTAGTCAGTGGTCTGCGATAGCAAGTTGTACCACTGCTATAGTGAGGAGGAATGTCCAACAGAAACGAGGAGGTGATGAGAGTCAGCGGTCTGCGGATAGCAAGTTGTACCGCTGTCTGAGTGAAGGAATGGAATCCAAGTGGAGGTATCCGGGGAGTCAGTGGTCTGCGATAGCAAGTTGTACCACTGCTATGTGAGAGGATACTGGAACAGGTGATACTGGAAACAGGGATCAGTGGTCTGCTACTAGCAAGTTGTACCACTGAATATATATGTGAGGAGGTGCACGGGGAGAGACTGCAACACAGGATATACACAGGCACCTTATATACGATCCACAGTAACATGCACAATATATATATAAATGACTGAACAGGTCTGCAAATATAGGAAGTCTCTTGAAGTAGTCCAGCACAAGTTAACACAGTCAATGATGGCAATAGACTCAGCGGATAGCAGACTCCAGAGGAGAACCAACACAGTCCAGCAAGATATGCAATACACCAGCACAGTCAATGAGAAGTATGCATACCGTGGTTCAGAAGCAGGTAGTCAGATAGGAGTGCAGGGATACCTGAGCGGCAGGAGGCCGGCTGGATGAGAAGTCCCAGGATACCTGAGGCAGCGGTCAGTAGGTGCAGCGCACAGATAAGTAGACCAACAGGGACACGAATCCACAGGAATCAATAACACGTGGAACTGGACTCACGCAGGACCCAGGAGAGTGGAGATGATCCAGCAGAGGAGTAGTAGATGAGATATAAATCCAATGCAGACAGGAGGGTAGACCTGCGGGACACGTGAAAGCGTGGAGAGCGGATCAGCAGTAGATGGATGATAGCGCGGTCAGCAGCAGCAGGGCTCTGCGGTACACGGAGGTAACCAGTAGCAACCAATAGTTGTCAGTAGCGATGGAACACGGGATAGCAGAGTAGACCAGGAGCTGTTGATCACGGAGAGTAGCAAATGGCAATGAGAGCAGCAGTCTCGAGGAAACACAGGAGAGCTGAGAAGGGACTGCAGTGCACAGGAGCAGCGGATAGGAATCAGCTAACTTGTCACGATGATGAACACAGGCGAGTTGTAGGCTGGAGGCTGTAGTGCACGGAAGCAGCGGGTAGACATCAGCTAACAATCCCGATGATGAACACAGGCGAGTTGTAGGCTGGAGGCTGTAGTGCACGGAAGCAGCGGATAGACAACAGCTAACAGTCACGATAATGAACACAGGCGAGTTGCAGGCTGAAGGCTTGTAGTGCACGGAGGCAGCGGATAGGAATCAGCTCACGGACTTGATGAGGAACAGGTGAGTGGATGTAAAGTAACGGTTGGAGTGCACAGAGGCAGCGGGTAGGAACCAGCAAACAGTCACAGTGAAATATAATAACGATGATGTGGATTAGAGGACTGAAGTGCACGGAGGCAGCGGATAGGAATCAGCAAACAGTCACAATAATAAGTAATAGCGTTGAAGTGGTTTGGAAGACTGTAGTGCACGGAGGCAGCGGATAGGAATCAGCTAACAGTCACGATGATACAGTTGATGGTAGAAGTGGTATGGGAACCACAGTAGTAGAAGTGGTTTGGAAACCACAGAGGTAGAAGTGGTTTGGAAACCACAGGAATCAGCAGCGCTGAAAACACGAGGAATACAGGAACACCTTCAGAGACTCATAGGGAATGAGACTCCAAGATCAGGCAACGTGGTGTTGACCACAGGTGCTTAATATAGGGAGTGTTGCCTGATCTGCCAATTGAGTTAAAGGGACATACACAGAAGTATAGGAAAGGGCTGCGCATGCGCAGACCCTCAGGATGGAGGACGACCACGGTTCCTAAATGTCCGGGAAGAGGCACTCACGGTACGGTGAGTGACAGTACCCCCCCTTTTAAAGGTGGGCACAGAACGCCTGGAACCGGGCTTGTCCGGATTTTTGGAGTAGAACTTCTTCAAAAGGGCAGGAGCATTAAGATCTTCAGCTTTGATCCAAGAGCGCTCCTCAGGACCAAAGCCCTTCCAATGAACGAGGAAACGGAGGACTCCTCGCGAAATTTTTGCATCCAATACCTCAGTAATCTCGAAATCCTCCTCCTGATGAACTTGAACTGGCTGCGGAGCTGAGGGAGGAGTTGAGAAACGGTTGATGATAAGAGGTTTGAGTAAAGACACATGGAAGGCATTGGAAATCCGAAGATTCTTAGGAAGAAGAAGTTTCACACATACTGGATTGATTACTTGAATGATCCTATATGGACCAATAAAACGAGGGGCGAATTTCATAGATGGAACCTTCAAACGAATGTTTTTAGTAGATAACCAGACACGATCTCCAATTTTTAGTGGTGGAATAGCCCGCCTCTTCTTATCTGCGAAAGATTTATATTTGATAGATGTCTTCTTTAAACAGGTTTTGACCTGAGACCAGATATTTTTAAAGGTCTGACAAGCAACGGTTCCTAAATGTCCGGGAAGAGGCACTCACGGTACGGTGAGTGACAACATAATGGGGCATATTCAATTGACGGCGGGATCGCCGAAAATCCCGCGCTCCAAAAATATTACCGTTAATACGGTAATCCTGCGCGTAAAAAACGTTAATACGGTAATTTACTCTCTGGATTTCAGCTCGCAGCTCCCTGAAATTCAGCGAGATATTACCGTATTAACGGTAATATTTTTGGAGCGCGGGATTTTCGGCAATCCCGTCGTCAATTGAATATGCCCCAATGATTGTTTAAAATTGTGGCAAATGGAAGGCAACATGTGACAGAGCAGCGAGTGTACAGTGGAAGTAGGCGTGGGGAAAAGCGCGCGCACAGCGGAAGTGAGCATTGAGAAACATGGAGAACTGAGCGCACGTGCGCCCTCGCAGCCAAATGCGATTGAGGTGATAAGTACAGCCAATACCAAAAATGTTAAGAATGTAACCAGTAACTTGTATCCTATAATTTACATTAAGGATAACCTATCAAGGGAAGAAGGTGAACCCACCATCATTTCGGCCACTGCCCATGCTAGTAACATGCAAGAGGCACCACATGACAAGGAAAGGGAACGGTTCCACCAGCAGGGGCGGCGGCTGAAATTGGTGAGAATAATGTTGAGATTAATAGAAGGGGGGACATCCATTATACTGCAACAGCAATCCAGCAACTAGTTCAGAATGTAGTGATTTAGTAGGTTTGCATCCTGTCCGCACAATAGCAGTTCCCAATGGGAAGGCGGACAGAGATGGCATAGTTCCCATAAGACATGTAGAAATGCATTGTCCATGGACTAGATCTGAACTGCGTGCAATTATGTCTGAATTCCCAGACCCTAGGAAAGATTTAGCCAAGTGTCAGAAATTTGTTAGAGATTTAGGTTATGCACATGAGCCAACTAATAAAGATTGGCGAGTGGTGTTTAGGGCTTGTCTTCCTCCCGATACTGATATACAAAAGTTTATTAAGGATTGTATGTTGGAGGAAGAGAAGTCCTTAACAGATGATGATAATCAGGAAAATATTAAACGCATTATCTCTCAGTTGGCCATATACTTTCCTGTGGTAGTAGACTGGAGTAAAATTTTCACTATCAAACAACAGGATAGTGAAAATGCAGTGGACTATTTTTCTAGAGCTCTGATAGCGATGGCCAAATACACTGGGTTATCAGACATAAAGGATGCTGTACACTACAGGTAGGTAGCTGTTTCAGTCTTAATGGATGGCCTCAGAGAAAATTTGAAAACAAGGGTGCAAACTCCTTTACCGAACTGGAGAAGGATCACTGTAGATGCTCTCAGGGAGTCAGCTATAGAACATGATAAGAATATAAATAAACAGAAAGAGACACTAATTGATAGGTTAATGATGGTGAGTATCCAATCACTAGAGGGGCTGCACACACAACCACAGTATAATAACACCTGGTTTAAGGAAAAGAAAAAACATGAGTTGAGGAAGTGTTTTAGATGCACTAAAACGGGACACCAAGCAAAGGACTGTACAATGACAAGAGCGGAAGCAAAGAGCAGAGCCGTAACTAGGGTGGTGCGGGCGGTGCCGTCGCCCAGGGCGCAAGCCCGAGGGGGGGCGCAGCAGCCGCCCGCTACCTTACCTTCTGGCACAGAGTAAAAAATAAATTAAAAAAAAAATAAATTAAAAAAAATAATAATAATTTGTGGCTCCTCCCCCGACTCGCGGCACCCCCCCCCCGCGACTCGCGGGGGGGGGGGGGGGTGCCGCGAGTCGGGGGAGGGGGGGGGGGGGGGAGGTCGGATGCCGCGAGAGGGGGGAGGGGCTAGTGTGGTAGCTGGCTGACACATGACACATGACCCATGGGCTGCAGAGAGCGCTCGGCGCGGATGAATGGTGAGTGTTATTAGTGTGTGTGTTTCAACGTGTACCTCCCATGGAAATACATGTACTGCAGAACTAGTGAGCTCACACATAGGATCAGATCATTTGTGATGATTCATTGCATACGCCAGTGTTACAATTTTTGAAGTATGAAGTATGAAGAATTATACACGTAGCAGTACTTCATGCTTCTTTGGGCCGTTTGCTGATTCCAGTAGGAAAATATATTTTTCACATTTACAAAGGGCTTTTGTAAATGATAATAGAGAAAATGTAAATGTTTATATTTCTGGACCAAAAAAGATGAATTGATTCAATTATGGGCCAGTATTTTGTGCCCAAACACCAGCCAAATTACAAGCAGATTAGAATTACAGACTAATCTAGTTGATAAAATGTCAAAATATTAAGACCATTCTGCATAAATTAGTAATTAAGCAATGGCAACAGCTAGTTTTTTTTAAAATCTCTACTTTCACATAACTGATTTGTTTAACTCTGTATAAAGTATAAACACTTCTATGAATGTAGTGAGGGAGGGAGGGGGGTCTTAATATAATGTAGGTAGGCTATTAATTTAATTGTGGAGTGCACGTGGCGGCTAATTATTGGGTGCTATTTTATTTGTGGGGTGATGGTGGGGCTATTTAATTTAATAGTGGGTCCTATGAATTTAAGATGGAGTAATTGGAATGCAGACAACCAGCAAATGAGCTAAAGACACCAGCAGCCACAAGTGGTGACAGTGACAAGAACAGGTAGGAGAGAGCAGGACAGTCTTCCAACTGTCCTGCATCTGGTGGGACAGTCCCAAATTTGGATGACTGTCTCGCTTAGAACAGTTGGGAGGTATGTCCCGCTTCACCGTGTACTGCTCGTGAAGGCAGAACTGTGCACCTAACAGTAGTGCACACTGTATTGCCTGTTTATTTGTCTAAAATGATGACCATGCTACATCATAGGAGCCCCCCTGCCTTAAGTGCCCCGGGCCCCCTAAAGCCTTAATCCAGCTCTGTATGTGAGGGGCCACTGTGTGTGTGTGTATTATGTGTATGTGAGGGGCCACTGTGTGTGTGAAGGGGGAGGCCCAAACCAATATCTTGCCTAGGGCCCCATGAGGTGTAAATCTGGCTCTGATAGATATATATATCATGCATTTGCAAATATGTGTAACAGAATTCTTTCAGTAAAGTTCTAGCCGCACCCCCACATTAGGTTGGCCACACCCACTTGGCAAATGTCACTCCCACTTCGAAGGGGGGCGCCGGTGCCCTGTCTCGCCCAGGGCACCGAAATGTCTAGTTACGGCACTGGCAAAGAGACTTGGGCCATCTAAAGGGGAATCACACAGACACCCACAGAGACGGCGCACACAAGTCTCAGAGGCTTCTCAACAGTTGCCTGCGCACCTCATAGCAGCCAATGCCTTGGGGGAGAACTATAGCCAACCCTAGAGGTTAGGTCAGACCTGTAGTCCTACAACCAGGTGGGGTAAATGTTAATCTGTGGTAAGTATCAGTGTGCAGGTTTAGAAAGAAACTGATTTAAAAGTATATTTTGTTGTTATTGCTTGTTTGTTTTATCTATCATTTGTCTGCTTTACTGATCGCTGCCCGATGGTAAAGAATGAAAATGTTTGTTTCATTTGCTGTTTAAAGATAACTATCTGTTGTATGTTGAATGGTGACTGCTCGCAAAAACGATCAGGAGTGCAAAGCAGCAGATATCCATGATATCTGCTGCGATGCACCTTTAATAAATTTGCGGAGAGCACATCATGGCCTAATTTACACGGTAAGTGCACGATAGTGCACTACCGTGCTTTCTTAAATATACCCCTAAAACATCCAGGCTGAATTTTTATCCTCTTTATTAAAACATTTTTGCTTTATGGTCCATGCTTTTGCACCCAGGAGCGTAGAAAATCATGACTGTAGGTTTTTCTCTTTTTTAACAAACAAAAATGTCTTCTAAGTTTCTGGAGAGTCAAGGTTCATCACATACACTCCAATAAAGAATTGCTCTACCTGTTTCATCAATCATTTAACTGTACCTATGTTCCCGGATTAGGTAATTAAAAAAAATAGGGAGAGGAGTATTTTGCACCAGGTGACATGGACCATGTTCAAGGGTCAACAGCATAGCATAGGGCATAACAACAATTGAAATCATAACCACAAACCAGGTCAAAGAGTAGCATTGCATTCACGATTGAATGAGGTAAATATAATTTCCATTTTATATTTAGCGGGGGGGGGGGGAGGATGTGGAATAGGGTTGTGTGATTCCTCTCGCGAGACTCCGAAGTCTTCCTCGCACAGCAGATTGACGTTCTGGCATCCTGACTCCACCCACTGCATTCGCCGCAGCCACCGCCTGTGAATGTGGGCACCGTGTTTACCGGAGCAGTGATTTGTTCCATGGTACTCCCACTTGGATTTCTCATCTCAGTGCTGAGAGAGGGATAGATCCTGCGTTATTTTTATTTTGAATTTGTCTGCTTATCGCAGACCCTGGCAATTGCTTTGTTTTTTATTTATTTATTATTTACATTTGTTTATTGATTATTTTTTTTTATTATATCCATCTCTATATTACTGGATTTATTTATTTTGTTTTTAAAGCAAAATGTTTTGGTGATGAAATGGCGCATTGAAACATGCTGTCAGGAGGACAAAGGAGGTGTATATAGTTTGGGGCTGATGACGGTGTGAGGGAGGATAAGGATAATTTGCTGCAGGCTCCAAGCGTTTCGAAAGCATGAACAGTTCCAGCATCAACAATTCCAGTAGTGTTAACACATGCACTATGGCGACAGTCGGCAGCAATGCAACAGCCGCAAGCAGCAGCGAAGGCAACAGCGGAGAAGGGATGGAAGATACGGCCAAGGACTCGGCAGACATCGCTGCGTTCTACAGATCTGGTGAGCACTCGGGGAGGGGCTCGCATACAACCCAGCAATGGCTGTCATAATGGCAGGGGGAAACCTGTTCAATTCACTCACTATCTCTAGCCTTGCATACAAGGTGCTCTGGGTAATTACCATTTGCTGCATTAGTATATCATCATCATCATCATCATTATTTTAGGGTGCCATCGCCACTAGCTCCCTATATTTAATTTTACCGAAGCTGTATTCTGCAGTTTTATTTCAAGAGGGTCTCCTTTTAACAAATCAGGGCCCAAATTGTTATGACGTTCCTTGAATGAAGGTACATGATTTGTCATGATGTAATGTGTGAGATCACACAATACGTTCAACAGGAGTAAATTGTGATTCCAGCTGACAAAGCAAGTAAATAGGATTACTTTTGTTACATTTTAAGTGAAGTAATTTTGGATTTGCAACTATGTTGTTAGCCGAGAAAAAGAAAACACATTGTTTACATTAGCAACCACTGCTACATTTTAGTCCCTCTGGATGCTACTGGGAGATCATTCACCAAAACCTGTTACTGTTGAATTTTCATAGCACATGGATTAGTTGCCTTTTATAGAAATAAGCATTACACTACTGAGTTTTGTTTGCAGCCATTAAATAGTCTGCTTTATCTTGTAAGTCTGTACCAAAAATTACTCTATGATTAAAAAATATTGTGGTGTTATGTAGTTTGTAAAAACATAAATAGTCATAAGTTAGAGATTTTCTTCTTTAAGAAAAACACAAAAAACAGATTTGTTGTATTTTTTAAAGACTGTTCTCTAAGCTTTGCAATTAAGACTGGAATGAGGCAGGAAGAATATTTGATAGAAACAGTCAGCAGGTAAATCAATTATTTGAGAAGCACTACGATGCATGATGTCACATATATTGTGCTCCACTTAACATCATGATGTCTTTTTACAGTATGGGACTGAGGTGATTGGATATGTACTTGTATATTTCATCCTTACTATTTCCTGTAGTTTCCCCACAAATTACTACAGTTATAACCCACGTTATTCAGTTATCAGCTTAACACGTTTTGGGTTTAAAACTAGTATTTGAATATCTTTTAGCGTATTTATTCTTTATGCATCTGCTTTAAATATATTTTTATACCCTCCTGTTGCTCTCCTTTTTCCTTTCGTTTCGTCACCTGTTCACCTTTGTTTATTTTTGGCGTTTTTGTTTACTTTAGGGATTATGTTGATTGTTTAACCACAGAAAATAATTATTTGCTTTTTGTTTTTTTCTACAATATCTTATTGCCTTGTAAATTCTGTAATCAGTAAAATAATTGATATAAATGTGAAATTATTTTATTTAGTTCAATCTTGTACATCTGACATTAAAAATATCCTAAATGGAACCAGTAGATATGTGGTCCTGGTATTATGTAACTACAGCTGTCAAACTGGTGAATGTGGTGCTCCAAAGCATTTTTCTGTTTAGTCCTACCTATCAATCCAGGTTGATGTAGGTCAGACAGGAGAAGACTACTGATGTTATTTAAGTGAGAACACTGTTGTATATCTTCCAAGCAGGAAGGAAACTAGAGGTTTTAAATCTAACCAACATGAGTGGTTATGGAAGTAGAAATATCATGTTTCAGAGCATTAGAAACTGCTTAAAAGGGACAATGTTTTTAGTTTTGTGTTTTATTAGTATTTTATAATTTGTTCAGAGAGTATTAAAGTGTCAACATTTTTAAATCCCTCCAAAAAGTACTTTTAATTTGTAAATCATGTTGGAAATAAAGTCATGTCATGAACTTTGACAGTATATGGTACCGCAAAATAATTTTGTATAGAAATTGACCTGTTTAACAGATGTTGCAGACATGATATGCTATTTTTGGGTAATGTGCAATTATGAATGGGTATTCATGTAAAGAATACATGCTTCATTAAAACCACACAAACTGGTTTGCACAGCTTTATTCATTAGTGTTCCTAATTCTACCCCTACAGACTATAGGGGCAGATCAATTCAGTGTGAGGTATACGTATTTCTCGATATTAGTGTCTAAAATATTTGCTGATTTTGGCTCGCACTTCTGTGAAGAGCGATCAAAAATCATCGATGTTATAGTTATTGAACACCCCGACTTTGTCTACAATTGAATCGTACCGATATGGTTTTTTTTGTTTTTTTTTTTAAAAAAGATACTTTAATTTCTTTATACTTGTTTGCTGGTTCTTAACCATAGCCTCAAGTTACAAACTTTGTTTAAGTTTATCCAGGCCTGCCCAGAAGCAAGACAAATCTTTTGAAGTATATTTAAAAATCCCAGGGTAAAAATTTCATTATGATATGTGATATAAATAATTATATATATATATATATTTATTTATTATACTTGGACATATGTACTTGAAATAGAACTCTATGCTTGTAGAGATATCAAAGGATAGCCATGAAACCATGACAAAAGATTATTCTTTCACCTCACCATCAAATGGACCTGTAGATCAAGTCTTGACAGATATCTCCAAAAGTTAGGAGCCTACAGTTTCAAATAAGAAAAAACATAATGGAAATGCATCAGTTGGACAACATGTTTACATGGCTAATCATGCTTAAAATTCAATGTCTTTGTTTTAAATGTTTACGGTTATAGAAACTTATTTAGCAACTTATTTTATTTAGCCCCTATGGATCCACTGATGGGGAAGCTGTCTGCCATTTTCCCCAACTGATGTGCAAGTCACATCATCGGCTCAATCTCTCAGCTAACCAGCATTTTATACCCCACCCCTCTAAAAATAATCCGCTTCCCAGCACACTCAGAATGCGCAAGAAGTGAATGCAAGTCCTGCAAAGGCCAAGAAATAGCTATACTGAAATTAGGGTCTTGCGCTCAACCTTTTATAAAATGCTTTACATCTTTTTGTAGAGAAATGTATATCCCTTTTAAGTGGGATGTCCTATCAACATAACAAAATACCACTACTGCCTGTGTAACAGTAAATGCCAAAATAAATCTACTAACAAATTTTCCAAAAAACTGATATGAGGTGTTTAAATCAAACTTCATACGTGCAGCTGGTTTGAAAAGAGGTTGCATGCAATTTGATCATATTGCCCTCAAAAAACAATTAGAAAACCTTTTATTACATGGAATCACTGGAAATTCACATCAAGTTATAGACAAGAGATGCAGCTGTGTAGAAATTTTTAAAATCAAATCACAAACATTACAATCTAATTGCTGTATAAACTATTCTAATTACCAACAAAATGAAACCCACAGTATACAGTGGTGCTAGGAGTTTTGTGAAAGCATTAGTTTTCTAAATTTCTGCATAAATATAGCCTTAAATGTAAACATCTTCTAAGTCATGCAAATAGAGAACCCATTTAATCAATAACAAAAGGATATCGGTTTCCATGTGAACATTTATTGTTCATAACTATACTGCATTAAATGTCTTTGTTGGAAAAAGTATGTGAACCTAGTTTCACCTTGAGCAGCAATGAAAATCTAACATTTATGATAATTGTTCATCGGCCCTGCACATCAGCTTGGAGAATTTTTTTTTCCCATTCATCCTTAAGGAACTGCTTCAATTTCCATGAACACACAACTTCAGTTTCTGCCACATCATTTCAGTTAGATTAACGCAGGGATGCTCAAACTCCCAAGAGGCACCAACAGTTAATGTTTTCAGGATTTCAGTAATCATGCATAGGTGAGTTAATCTATTATTTTGGGTCACTAGTTATCCCAACTGTTTCTACAGACATAAATCCTGAAAACATGGCATGTTGGCTCTTGAGGACTGGATTTGAGCACCTCATTAAGGTCTGGGCTTTGACTCTTCCAAACATTTCTTCTGCTTCAATCCTTTGTGTAGTCTGACTTGTGTGTTTACAGTTGTTGTATTGCTGCAAGAACTGTTTTATTTTGCCCTTCAGTTCTTGGATGGAACCCTGACATTCTCCTGTAGGCAGCGCCGGCCATCAGAAATCGTGGGGCCCAGTACAATGAAGCAGGCAGATGACCCCTCCACCATGAACCAGGGCCATCTTTCCAACTGGGCACAATGGGCAGGTGCCTGGGGGCCCAGGGGGAAATGGAGCCCAAGGCAATGAAAAAAAAAAAACAACAAGAAAAAAACCTTACCTTTTGTGGTCACGATCCGGCTCCTCCCCTGGTCCTCTCTTCCATGAAGGGGGTCAGACTTAGGCGATTGAAAGGTAAGTTAAGGGGGGCCCTAATAAATATATATATATATATATATGTATTAGGGGAGATTGAGGGAAAGAAACACTTCAGACCTTAAGTCCCGCAGTGGAACGCATATGCGTTACACCAACAGGAATTTCGGCATTTGGAACTTCCTGTTGGTGGATACGTTCCACTGCGAAAGTTAAGGCTGGCATCTTAGCTGGTGTCTTCAGTCTGGCTGTCACAGTGACAGCCAGGCTGAAGATATAGGGCCCCCTGGTGAGCCCGGGCCCGGTACAAGGGTACCCCCCTGATGGCGGCCCTGCCTGTAGGTACAGTCCAGAATTCATTGTTCTGTAGGAATCTGACCTGGACTTGTGGCAGCAAAACAGTCCAAAACAATGATACTGTCACCACCATGTAAACGTCTGGGATGAGGTCGTAATGCTGGAATGTAGTATTTGGTTTCGTAACATTTCTAGTTTAAACCAAAAATTTCTATTTTAGACTTGTCCGTCCACAGAACATTCTTACTGTAGTTTTCTGGCTCATTCTGGTTTACTTCAGCAAACTTAATACAGCAGGTATGTACTTCTTGGAGAGTAAGGGTTTCCCCCCATGCACACTATTCTTGTTCAGTGTTTATCTGTTGATGGACATATGACCACTAACAGTAGCCATTGCACGAAAGGCCTGAGATTCCTTGATGTTACCCTGGAGTTCTTTTATTATCTCCTAGAACAGGGCCCGGCAACTCCTGCATGCGTTTCAGACATGGCACGCAAGGCCCTGTAGTTTGGCACGCCGGGCCGACTGTCACTGCAGGACATCACCGAAACTGAACTGCTGCGCATGCACAGCAGTTCCTCCCAGGCCTCATTGTGGAACAGATGACTCGTAAGGTGAGTCGCACTCACAGCTGCACTATATTAATTGGAGGCGCTTATGTGAGGCATAATATCAACGTTTATTTGTTGGTCCCACTACTATTATCTTTATATAATGTCTTTAGTATTATAAAGTAAGAAATAATTTAAATATATATATATATATATATATATATATATATATAGTAGTAAAATATACTGCGCTCAAACACAGTTCTGTTTCAACACCTATATGGGTGTAGAAGATATAAAAGAACTTAGTGGTGTCCGTGGTAGTCTTTCATAAGCCGTACTCCCACGAATGATATCAGCACTAGCAGTCACTGGTCTGCGCATTTTCCTCTTCAATAACCTGATCTCCACGGGTCAATCAATTCCTAAGATATCAAACAGATGGGGTCGCTTCCATAGTGCATTATCCAAATAAAAAAACTTTATTAAAAACAGAGTATACACATACCAGATGGACAATATAGTCAATCATTGAACCAGCAATCGAATGACTCCTCTATCAGCGGACATCATAGATAAACATGGATCCACAGCCAGCTCTACGCGTTTCATCTAAGCAGACTTCATCAGGAGGGGTGGATCCAGACCCATGTGAAGCACCCTTTATAGGGTTATACAAATTCATTCACAGCTGAATATCCTTGATCGTTATTACGATCGCCAATACACATTACAAAAATTTTAAAAATGGACACTAGTGCACAATATAAACACACACTCTAAGAGAAATTCCAGGACAGAGTGTGTGATTTCTGGTAGACCAACACTCCTGGGGAGAGTGAAAATATACTTAAATGTCCTACATTTATACACTATCTGATAGTGGACTGGTGAAGCTCAATGTATTTCAGAAATCATTTTGTAACAGTTTCCTGTCTAATGAGCACCAGTAACTCTCTTATTGAGGTCCTCAGAAATCTCTTTTTATCAAGATATGGATACGTTCACAATTTTGTCTTGTTCACAGTCTTTGGTAGTGAAGGCCCAGGTTTATGTTTTTTTAAATAGGGAAGATCCACCCAACATTGATTGACATCCCTAGAATTTTCCCTTTAGCTGAACTAATAATCATAGAGGTTCACATTTTCCAATGAAATTTAATGTTGGATCAGTTTGAATACTAAATAAATTAAAGACTTTACATATTTTTTCTGTGTGATTTGATTTATTGTGTTTTTGTTTTATGACTTTGATGAATATATAATCACATTTAGGGTCACATTCATGCAGAACTTTCTAAAGGGTTCACAAACTTTCTATCGTCACAGTAAAAAGTAACACATGAAAATCAGAACTATTAGCAGAATATAAGCATAGGCTATTTATTGAATAAAGAAAACCAGTAAAAGTAAAATTTGTGTCAAGGATGCAATGTTTATAAAGAATAGCCATGTTGTCGCCACCTGATGATATATCAGTGTGCCAATATGCTTGATGGCCATCCCCAGCAATTGACTGGCGGTATGACCTTAGTCATAAAGTGTAAAATCACTGAACTAAGTATTTCTCGGTGTTGTTTTATTATGCTCTGGTAGTTGAGGGGCGCACAAGCTGTTTCTCGCTGCTCTCAAGATCTAACATTAAGGGCTAGATTTACTAAGCTGCGGGTTTGAAAAAGTGGAGATGTTGCCTATAGCAACCAATCAGATTCTAGCTTTCATTTATTTAGAACCTTCTACAAAATGACAGCTAGAATCTGATTGGTTGCTAAAGGCAGCATCCCCACTTTTTCAAACCCGCAGCTTAGTAAATCTAGACCTAAGTGTACTTTTGAGGTTTTCCAACATTGAGTTTACTGCATGGCCATTTCAAAGCAATGATAGAAAATTAAGTTTGTCTGTAAAGAACTGACAAATCTGAAAAGTAATTTAGGACTAATGGGTAGTGAAAAGTATCACTTTGAATTATAGTTAAAGGCAATACAACATTGTATATTGAAAACCTGTTTTACTTGAAATTTCTGTTCTTTATTTTTTTGGCTGCCAGTTTGGGTTACAAATCAGGCATAGTAAAACTTGGCAACGATAATCTGTTACGGAAGTTCAAAGTGGTAATGCCTCCATGACAGAGGACCTGTGGAAAGTACTCCAAACAGACCAAAAAATTAATCTCAGAAAAATTGGATATATCGGCAGATTATTGTGTTGGTTATTGTTTTCTTATTGATAACTGATTCCCATTAGGAAATACACCACAGAAGGTATGTGGAAAGCAGTGGCAGGCTCGGCTGGGGGCCATCTGCCCCCCCGGGCTGGACCCATAGTAGCCAACCTTGGGCTGGGTCACCGGGCCACCAGCCTTTTTTTTGTTGTTGTTTTTTTATATGAATGTCCTTAATAGATTACTGAGTTGAGTCTTGCCCCACCCCATGCTAAAATTTGCCAGCCCTCCCATGTTGGAATGTACTGCAGACACTGTGGATGGACAAATTTAAAAAGTAAACTGTACCTGCAATATAGATTACAAAACATGAGACTTCAAAAGCATTAACAATTATTTAAGTTTACAGGAGTTTAAGGGGGAAATTCAATTGACATCGTTATGCTTTGAGAATAACGTTGCCTGTGCACTATTACTCTTTGTATAGTAATTTATTTATTTTTTAAACTCTTTATTTATGCAAAAAAAAAACCAGAAGTTCCATATAGCAGATAATAACAGGGAATAAAAACATTTGAACATAAGGGCCAAAACATGTCAATTGAGAAACCAGAAGAAAGTCAGGCAAATGACATATTTTTACACAAATTCCTAAACATAAAAAGAAGCAGTAAGTTAACCCATGGAAAGGAAATAGGCTGACCCAATCAAGGGTTTTGGGAGACTCAACTGCCTTGGAACTCTAAATCGATGCTGCTTTTATTTTTTATTTTTTAGAGAGAGAAGTAGAGGAGAAAAAGAGGAGGGGGGGGGGGTAGGACCTGGTAAGAGCTTCTGAAGAAACAGCCTTTTAAGTAGCGGGCATATTTGCTTGATGAAAAGAATACCAAAAATTCCATACCTTTTTGAAATTTATAATTTTGTCGTGGAGAAGGCTGGTGATGTATTCCATAGAGGCCATGTACCACTCATGAGAGACTACACTTTGGAGGCTGGGTGAATGAAGGGACTTCCATTCCTAAGCTATCTGTAGGCGAGTAGCGGCACAAATGTGTTAAACAAGTCTATCTGCCTGTTTAGTTAGGCCTTCGACCCGGGAACATAACAGCATAACCATTGGGTCAGGTGAAACCTCAACCTCTAGGATTCTTGTCATTAGGTCAGCCACCTGGGACCACAAATTTAAAACACTAGGGCATGTCCACCAGATGTGGTAGAATGAGCCCACCTCCCCACACCCTCTCCAGCATGAGTCAGAGGTGCCCGGATATATTATGTGGAGCTTTGAAGGCACTAGATACCATCTTGTATATACTTTAAATGTGTTTTCTCGTATTGAGGTGTTAATGGAGATTTTGGAGATTCTCACCTGTAGCCGGGACCATCCCTTCTGATCCAGAGCTCTACCAGTATCCCGAAGCCATGCCACCTCAAACGATTCCGCAGTGTCAGTTTTTGGTTCCAGGAAATTATGATATACCAGAGATATTAGTCCTGAATCTCCTGGCCTATACACACAGCTCCTCTCAAAAGGAGTGAGGCTACGTAGCTTGGAAGATCTACAGAGTGATTGAATAAAGCCTCAGATTTGAGTGTAAGCAAAATGTAAGGACGAAGGAAGGCCCTTTTTTTCTCTTAGATCCGGGAAAGTGCGGGGAGCAAAATCTCCCATAATGTGAGTAAACTGAGTGATACCAGCCTCTTGCCAGGGGCGCGAGAATGACCGCATATTTCCTGCTGGAAAATCCGGGTGATGCCACAGTGGAGTAAGAGGAGAAGGAAATGAGGTGAGCTCCCACTTTCTATGGAGCTTGTCCCACAGGTTGAGAGTGAACTGTATGGAGGGGTGCGAGTACACTGAGGGCCGGCCTTTGAGCTCTAGGGAGCCAGGGGAGCGAATTCAGATTGTGATCTGGTGTATGTGCGTTCTCTAGGTCGACCCATCTCTTGATCCCCGGAGCAGACTGCCAGGAAATGATATGACTAAGGTTAACTGCATGATAGTAGCGCTCAAAGAGCGGAAGTCCATATCCCCCTGACTGGGTGGGCTTAGCTAGGCAGGACCTTTTGAGTCTTGATTTTTTCCCTTGCCAGATAAATGTACCGCATGAAGATTGCAGATTCGTTAGAAAAGTACCTGGGATTGGAATTGGTAAGGTCTGGAAAAGGTATAAGACTCTAGGCAGAACGTTCATTTTTATCACACTAATCCTACCAAACCAAGAGACAAAAAGCGAGTCCCATCTGGCCAGGTCTCTTTTTTATTGAATCAAATAAGAGGGTGTAGTTGGCGTGGAATAGCTGTTTGTATTCTTTCGTGATCTGAACCCCTAAATATCGTAGCGCCTTTGGGCGCCATTGAAAATCGAACGAAGATTCGAGAATATTTTTGGTGACGATAGGGACTTGGAGTGAAAGGGCTTCCGATTTAGAATTATTTATTTTATAGTTTGATAAGGATCCATATTCTTTAAGTGAAATAAGGGGGTTTGCGAGTGTTAATAGTACGTCATCAGCGAATAAGGAGATTTTGAAATGACGAGGACCAATTTGAATCCCTGATATGTCCGGGTTTCTTCTAATGGCGGCAGCTAAAGGTTCTATGCATAAAGCGTATAAGAGGAGGGGCAAGTGACACCCCTGTCTAGTGCCATTACCTAGTGAAAAAGCCTGGGATAGGAGCCCATTGGTCAATACCGATGAGGTGGGGCGGTGATATAGGGCCTGGATGGCCGAAAGAAAGGCCCCGTTTAAACCGAAATGACTTAACGTGCTGAACATGAAAGGCCACGAGAGTCTGTCAAAGGCCTTTTCGGCGTCTAATGCCAAAACCACTGACGGGATCTTATTCTGGTTAATATGGGCGATGATGTCTATAGTACGCCTAGTGTTGTCTAAAGCCTGCCTGGTGGGGACAAAACCTACTTGGTCTGGGAAGACCAGTGTTGGTAAATAGGCATTTAAACGATTTGGCAGAATTTTGGCAAAAAGTTTAACGTCCGTGTTGATTAGTGAAATAGGACGGTAGCTGGGGCAACAGGTCGGGTCCTTGTTAGGTTTAGGAATCACCACTATAGTGGAGCGCGTGGATTCCGTATGGAATTTACCCCCCGTCATAATGGAATTAAAGAGATGCGTCAAATGAGGGACTAGTTCTTTGGAGAATGTTTTATAATAAAGCATCATAAAGCCATCAGGGCCGGGGGCTTTGGAGTTCTTCTGTGACTTTAGTGCCAGGATTACTTCTTCGTTAGAGATAGCCTCGTTAAGAGTAGAAGCCTGGCGGGAGGATAGGGAAGGAAGAGAACAATTATCTAAGTAGGTATTGATGGCTTGAGGGGAGGCTTTAAATGAAGTTTGGTCCTTATGAAGGTTATACAGATTTTCATAATATTTGTGGAATGTTTCATTTATGGTCCTAGGATCGTAAGATAGGTCCCCTTTTTTTGTTTCTAATTGAATTGATTATTTGGGAGCCCCGTTTGACTCTGTCTCCTGGCCAAAAGAGAATCGGCCTTGTTGCCTTTTTCAAAAAATGTTTGATTAAGCCATCTAAGCTGGCGTTCTGTTCTCTCTGCAAGAATTGACTGAATTTCGCCCCTAGTCTTTTGGATTTCTTTCAAAACTGAATGGGAGTTAGACGCCTTATGTGTTGTTTCTAAATTTTTAAGTTGATGAGTAAGTTTATCAAGCGTTACGTTACGTTCTTTTTTCCTGTGGGAGGCAAACTGAATGCTGTCCCCCCGAATGACTGCCTTGTAGGCTTCCCATATAGTGGAGATCTGAATCTCTGGGTCTGAATTGATTTCAAAGTATTTCGTGATAGAATCAGATATGAGATCTTTAAACCCGGGGAGTTTAAGAAGAGTCTCGTTCAATTTCCAGGAGCTTCTGCCCCGAGGGTTCTGAAAAAGGTCAACCGTTAACGATAATATAGAGTGGTCTGACCACGTATTGAAAACTATATCAGCCCTAGTTATATGTTGGAAGATGTTTGAGCAGCCCATAAACATGTCAATCTGGGAGTAGGTTTGGTGGGGAAAAGAGTAAAATGTGTAGTCCCTCGAAGAGGGATATAACGCTCGCCAGATATCAAATAGGCCGGCCTCAGTCACTTATTTTTGCAGATGTTTTGTATGTGAAGATGGGGGGAGGTGTGCCTGGAAGCGGATCTGTCTAGGAGGGGGGACATAACAGTGTTAAAGTCACCCCTGAGTAAAAGCAAACCCTTACGGAAATGGTGTAGTTCCGAGATAAAGTGTGTGAAAAAAGCTGTCTGACATGTATTTGGCGCATAAACGTTGGCAAAGGTTATATCTAGATGACCAATCTTTCCCGTCGGGAAGAGAAACCGGCCCTCAGGGTCGTCCTTAACTGCTGACACGACAAACGGAACTAAACTGCGGAGAAGAATGGCAACACCATTCCTCTTTGTAGAATGAGAGGAATAGTAGGCATCAGGATATCCTCTTGAGGACAGGGAAGGATGGCCACCCGCTTTGAAATGAGTCTCCTGTAAAAAAATTATATCACCATTAAGTTTTCGTAACGTATGGAATAACATAGAGCGCTTTTGAGGTGTGTTTAACCCTTTAACATTAAGGGAGAGTGTTGTAAGGGTCATGATCGGTATTCTTAGGAGAAACACAAAGAATAAAGATGTTATCCCTCGAACTGGAGTACCAGGGGGGGGGGGGGGTTGGGGGGTGGGGAGCAGGGAGTGGGAAGGGAAGGGAAAGAAGAGTAAAAATTCACATCAATCTGTATTTCATAAATTAATTGCTGTTACATTATTCTAATAAGTTTTCTATCGCTCTAAAGCTAGGTACACACTAAAGAAATTTTCTCCTGATGCAATATCTTAATTTTACCAATGACTGAAAGCCTTATTGGTATGTTGATTCATGTCTACACACTTAAACAATTTTACATGGTGTACCATCAAATCTGCTCTTCATCTGTCATAACAATCTACTGAAAGATTGTGACTCTTATTAAAGTAATTCTATCGTTTTCAAATAAGCATTGCCCAAGCGATTGTATTGTGTTTCCAACGCACAAAGTGATTTATTTTAGCAGATGTAAAAATGTAACAATAATGGATTCCCCAGCGCAATAGAGAGATACAAAGGAAAGTGTAAATAAAAAGCAATATAGAAAATAAAAATATGTAGATTGTAAAAAATGCAATATTGGATAAAACAATAGTGGGCTAAACATGGACTTACTCTTAAAAACAAGCAGGCATCTCTAAAGGATGTGATATCCGTTTGTTTGTATGGGGCTGGTTACGGATTGCATATGTCCTCACAATCCAATATAGCAACCGCCAATCTAACTGTGCTGTTAAAACAATGTCACAATAAAAACAAAGGGCCACGAGTCTGGGAAGGTTGGGTAGTGCACTTACCTCCCTCTCCAGATTGTGTGTCCAGGTAGTCTATGCAAAGGTCCTCCTTTCAGGTAGCGATCCCGCTCCTGGCAAGTGTGTACTTCTAACGATGTACCAGGAAGCATCGTTAGAAAGGACGATATCACATCCTTTAGAGATACCTGCTTGTTTTTAAGAGTAAGTCCACGTTTAGCCCACTATTGTTTTATCCAATATTGCATTTTTTACAATCTACATATTTTTATTTTCTATATTGCTTTTTATTTACACTTTCCTTTGTATCTCTCTATTGCGCTGGGGAATCCATTGTTGTTGTATTCCTAGGGGTTTCGAGACCACCCCTTCTTTCTGTTCCTCTGGCTGCCCATTTTCATCCATTACGCGGATAGCGCGGATCCCCCACACTCTATTTTCTAGTAAAAATGTAACAGTTCAATACATGATTATAATACAGTACAGCCAATACCAAAAGATACATACGTACCGCTGCGCTTGCATGCGCTCCCACGGGTACCAGTGAACAGAAGTTCACTCTTGAATACTGTGGTCAGAGAATGACTGAAGCTAGTGGGAGCGCAGCTATGAATATATACATTCAGTGTTATAGAGAGAACAATGCAGATGATGTGGCTTGCTTCTATAGGTCCAGACTTCAGGTGGGTCCAGGGTAAATAGGTCATAGGCTAGTTCAAAAAAACCCCTCAAAGGCTGAGGTCAACATTCCAGATGATTCTCCCGCCCAAAAACCAGTTACAACTAGTCCATTAGCATTTTACAGTTTGATATCACTCTGACTATTTATTCCCTAACATCAATAAGTAGAGTATGCAATATGCGATCTCTTCAGCGAATGAACCGAACAGCTGCTGATGAATAGTGGATAAAAATATCAGACATGACACTTTTCCTATAACCTGAACCCTAAATAATACTAAAGTGTACATATAATCATAATATATAAACTAAATACTATCTGCTCATAAATCACTGTATAACGGAACCAATATGAATTATATAAATAACTAAATGTTGTAATGCGAGTGTGTGCGTGCGTATTTTACCGTACGATCGCAGTATACTGAGTGCAATCGAACAATAAAATATTAACCAATATACTTTCGTTCATCCAATTATACGACTTCGACACTCTGTAAACTCTTTGGAGGTCTGCCTATACTGCTGGTTGTGAGTGCATACACACTTCAGAATTTGCCGGACATTGTTCCATGGTTATGAAATCTATGTTCTTTTGGTATGATAAGACATGATTGTGGGAGCGTACACACTAATGCAATATTGGACCTAACAGACGTTTATCGTGTGATTGGCACGATAATCGGGTGAAAAAACTGTAGTTTACAGCATGCTTAAAACAAAGAATCAAAGGCTAACGACTCCTTCCTGTGCATTCAAGCTAAAAAGAGGTGTTTGTCACCTCAAAGGAAAAGGTCTAATTAGCAAGGTACTTCCAGAAAAGTTACAAAAACAATTTTCCTCCAACATGGCATATAGTCTCAGAATCAGTATATTTCCAACACAAAAATCAGTACATTTTCAATGATATACAGTGGCGCACTGCGCCACTAATTGAAATAAATTTATACAAGAAGTTATTTCAAAGTGATCCAGCCACACTGATTAATTGGTGAGCACTAAAAAAGCAATGCAGTAGAACAAAGGAGCAGGGATAACCCGTAAAGCTGGAAAAAATATTTAAGCCAGAAGAGAATGTAGCGTGGCATTTTTTGTATTAAGAAAACCAGAAATTTAAAGATACTGCTCTATGTGGATATATTATAAACATAGCAACTTTGTAGACATAAAAATAATCTGAAAAGGCAAGTGTTAATAAAACTCCAAGTAGCATATGTAGAAAGTGGAATGGGTGTTTTAAACATAAACCAATTTGATTGGCAGCTTTCCTGAGCATCGGCAATGAGTCATTAAGATTAATGTTTGTTTTTAGCCAAATAAATTGCTTCAAATGAGTATTTCTTGAAAATAGGGAAAATGTCACTGTGAAATTAATAGGTCAGTTCTAACAGACTTGTGTCACAGGATTTGTGCAAAAATGAAATATTCTTGAAAAAGGTGTTCCAAATTTAGAGGAGACCTTCCTGTCTGAGATTATCGGTCAAACATTTCAGTCTGTTCACTTCAAAGACTGGATGGGGGGTATTCAATTGTTAGCGTTAACGCAAAAAAAACGAGCGCTCAAAAAATATTACCGTTTTTATACGGTAATATTGCGCGCGAAAAGCGTTAATACGGTAGTTTACTCGCAGAATTTCAGCTCGCCGCTCAGGGAGCTGAGTTCCGCGAGTAATTACCGTATTAACGCTAAGATTTTTTGAGCGCTCGTTTGAGAGCGTTAACACTAACAATTGAATACCCCCCGAGAGTCAGAAATCCTAGTTTAGGAAACCTAAAACAATAACCTGTATGAGCTGAAAAGCTAGTTTTCAGAAGTGCTGTGGTGAGTGGCATAGGCACCTCCTAGATGCAATAAATGAGCTGCTGAACAAAGACATTATTCTGATTTAACTATATTATCATACAATTAGCTCATAACATGCACTTGTTGTATTAAAGCAAAAGTTCTATATATAGATATATATAATTATTTTTTTTCCAAACTATTTGGAGAGGACACATACAATCAATGAAGAAAGTTGGAGGTAACAACATTTCTTAAAAATGTATAAAACATTTGTAAATAAACAGTAAAATCATACATACTGGATTTTGAGAGGAGGAGAAAAGGGAAAAAGCAAGGGGGCTCAAGTATATTTTAGGAAGCAGGGTATTGCACATGAACCAACAACACCTTACATTCCAGAGCATAATACCTTTTATTAAGATCACAAGAAGTATGTTCCTGGATGGCAAAAATATTGTGGGTTGAAGAATTAATCGCAGCAATGGACTTACATAATTGCTTACCATCAAAACCAGTGTGTGAAATTAAGAATTTTAGGCTGCATGATCTATGTGCACATATCTAGAGGAATATGTTTCAAGTTGGGAGACAGAGTATAGCTATGTACATACTACAGAAATTTTTTCCCGATTGAGATATCTGTAATGATTTTTACCAACGATTGAAAGTCCAGCTGAGCATGCAGGTTCATGTGTACACACCTGAACGATTTACCTTCAGATCTGTGCTCCTCGTTTACCTTAACCATCGGCTGAAAAGATTGCGACTCTAAACTCCATAATTTGCACGGTTTTTCCACTGTTGATAGTGATTTTTAGTCAGTTTATAAATTTCATATCAAGCGATATGATAAGCTTTGGTAGGATAAAACATGATCATAGGAATGTACACACTAATGCAATATTGGGCCTAACAGTCATTTGTCATGTGATTGGCACGATAATTGGTAAAAAATCTGTAGTGTCCCGCCTTAACAGTGAATTGGTGGGATGAATTCAGTGAACGCTGCAAATCTTCGAGAACTCTTCATCTTAAAATCTGGACAGTGACCTAATCTATAGCTTGATAAGTTCTTCTCACCATAATTTGATACCAGAAACCTCTGAATAGATGATGCCAATGTTTGTGATTGTCGTAGCAGAACAGTTCAGTAAGGCTCACTTAGGCTGTGGTACACTCCACAGTAAAATTCTAACAATGCAATATTTTTAGCAATTTTATAAGCGACTTAAAGAAAAAAAAAGTTCTGATCAGTGTGCCGATTCCGGTGTACTCACTATTGAAGTTTTACATGATTTACCATTGGATTTGTGCTCTTTATCTGTCATAACCATCAGCTGAAAAGATCCTGACTCTGCACACACACAGATCTTTGGGCACTGTGGTTGTGAGTGTGTACACACTGCAGAATTGCAATGGCATCCTTCCATTGTTAAATGAGATTTTTAATTTTGTTTAAAAATCGCGCTCAACGATACAATGGGCTTTTGAACAATAATTGTTCATTCTTGCAGGGTACCACACTACCCTGATATCTGGCCAACTGTTGTTTATCGTCTGGTTGACCCAATATTCGACTGAAAACACTGTTGTGTGTACCCAGCCTTACTAACATTGCATTTATCTGCAGCATTTTCTCTTAGTCAAAAAATCAGTCATTTGCTTTCAATGTGTAACTTCAATTTGATAGATACAAGCTAATTTCTGTTTATTGTTGCTGTGGATGGGTGTAAATATTTGCTCTCTCCCCTAGTTAGTACCACCCTTTATGTGTCTCCCTCTTCCTTTAGGTTGTTAGCTCTCATGAGCAGGGCCCTCTTTCCTTGTGTGCTTCTTCTACTGTTCCTTCACCCTCTGTACCTCTTGGCCTGCTTCGCTAGCCCTGTTTTCCCTGTTTTATTAATCTTCGGCCTTCTTCTTGCTGATTTCTACTATCCCTTTCACTATCTGTCAGATATTATCTGATTTGCTTTACCCTGTCACCTGTGTTTGTATATATTTGTGTATCATGTTGTGTCTTGGTTCTGTTTTCTGTATATGTAATGTACGGCGCTGCGGACCCTTTGTGGCGCCTTATAAGTTAAAGATAATAATAATATGTGCTGTGTTCGTAAAAATAAAAAAAAATCCTGTGCTAGCCTGTTATTCATGTGAATGTTAAAGGTACAAAAACTCAACATACATGCGTTTTCTCGAAGTGTTTTCTAGCACAATCCAAAAACATACTGGTAGGTTAATTTGACATCTGACACAATTTACTCTAGTATGTATGTGGCAGAGAATTTAAACTGGAAGCTCCTCTAAGGCAGCGAATGATGTGCATCATTAAAACCTCCCTTTTAAAGAGCTGTAGGATAACAACCAGACAGCAAAGAGGAATCGAAACTGCAATAGACAATAGTAAAGCAGATGACCACCAGGGTTTAAAAGTGCAAGCTTCTGAAGGGGTTTATAGTCTTTAACAGTCAGAGCCTGGAATAAGAAGGGGAAACATGATATCTTGTATTGAGGATTCACCAGGAGCATAGCAGTTACCTGTCTATAAGTTGAGGTCAAGCAAGAACCCAGTATTTGGCATACTTGTCTTGATTTATGTGGATGGTGTGCTAGCTTTCAAAAATTTAGGAAAGGCACTTATGTTGGAATAGAAATGTAGAGATGATGATAAAAGTATCCTATTCATTGAGAGAGACACAATTAAAAAAATATTAAACTATTGGAAGAGGCAATAGAAGTGAAACCACCTACATGACTTAAATATATGAATAGTGAAAAAGATCAGATAGTGTTACCAGATAACCATCTTTATAAAAAAGTAATTGGCAAACTATTGACTGTATCTATAATAACAAGCCAGACTAGTCTACATTCCTATTTGCCACACTAGGATTGTTGTGCAAAAAGGTGCAGTTCCATCTTTGTAGCTGGGTTACTGTAGAAAATATAAGTTATTTGAAAGAGACTGTCAATAAGAAAATTAGATTGCCACCAATGCCTCTGACTAAGATCTCTGTAGATGCAGACTGCATCAGTGACACAAAATGTCTTTAGCCAACAAATGGATTTTTGTTTCAACTGGGCAGTTGTACTATATGTAAGGCTAGTACAAAACCACAGTAAGTTTCATCCACTAAAGCTGAATATATCCTTGCCACTCAAGCTTATCAGATAGCAATCTGGTTGTGTCAACTCATGATTGCCTTGGGGGTGAACATGCATAAACCAATCCTTATTCAGGAAGACAATCTATATATAAAGTGCCTGCAAACAGAGTATATGAACGCAGTTACTAAAAACGTTCACCTGAAGCATCATCTTTTGAGGAGTTCACAAGACAAAACTATTATTGAACTGCAACATGTTGTCAGGGAGTGGCATAGCCCCCTGATCTGACCAGGCATCAAAATGTCTGATATCACATTAGATAATTTAACATCAGGATGTGATATTTCTCTAAATGTGGAGTTAACACAATTTTAACAAAATTTATATCTATTTCCTAAATGAATTGCTGGTTGCATTATTTATGTAGTTAGTCTATCTTGCATTTAACACAATTTAACTTTCACATCAACTTGTGACTTCGTAGCATTTGCTGTCTACATTGTTAGGAGGTATTCTGTCTCTCTAACAAGACATAACAGGTAGCGACCTCCTGCTGTGCCTTCAGGCTAAAGCAGGTTTTTGTCACTTCTGGGATGAAAAGACTTTTCCTGCATTTCCTGTTTTCAGCAAAAGAGACCTTCCTCTACCCTGGCATAATATATTAGAAATCAATACAAATACACACAATATAAAAAAAAAATCAGTACATTTGCAATGATATACAGCAGTGCACTGCATCCTTATTTAAATAAATATCTACAATAAGTTATTCCTACGTGACCCAGCCACAGTTTTATGTACATGTTTTTCTCTATTATGTCATCTTTTATTATATAATCTGTAAGCACTGTAATTTTTGTATATTACATCTAAAAATGTAATAAGTGCTTTCATTACTGCTCTAAACAAATTCACAGCCTTTTATGAAGAAGATTGCTTGACCATGCTAATGCTTTGAATACTGATGTGTGAATTGTTAATACATTTGTCTACTAAGCCTATTGTGCGTCTGCCTGTACAATTGTGTAACAGAGCCTTGAGATGTTAACCCTTTAAATAACAGTGTGAGACGTGTTAACTGTTTTAGCTATCAGAGCACAGAGTGTGCGCAATTGTCATAGTTTTGCTACAGGCCTTATACATAGCTGGTGACCATTGCGGAGAGGTGTGGAAGTGTGTGCCTGCATTGGAAAGTAACTGCCTTAGGCTACAGTAAAATCTGTAGCTTAATGCAGTGGTTACCAAACTGGGTGCTGAGGTGATCTTTCAGGGGCGTTGTGGCCAGGGCTGGTGGTAAGCAAGACGGGGGACTTGGTAATTATTTTGCCTTAGGAATGAAATAAGATATGGAGACCCTAAGGGTGCCTCGAACTGAGAAAGTTTGGGATCCACTGGCCATAAGGGATAGTTGAGAGCGCGATTGAGACTAGAATCCGTGTGTTCCCTTATAGTAAATTTTCAAGTAACGAGTGTAGTTTGTGACCAGTAAAGGTGGTTAGGAGTGGTTTCCTGACAAAATAGAGGTGATATATTGTTGCACTGGTTAAATATATGACAAGATGATATATCATATATAACATATATATATATTTTTTTATTTATTTTTTATTTTTATTTTTTTAGAGAGATTGAGAGTTTCACGATACATACATGTCTGTTTTTGTAGGAAGGGGCTTGTTAATATTTCACTGACCAGTATTAACAATAAGACATGGAGTTGGAGCTCACAGAATAATTTTCTTATGTCCCTTACAGAACAAAGTTTATTTATTTTAATGTCACCTCTAGTGTTTCAATTCAAAAGTGTAATATATATTTGTATCAATACAGGCTGTAGTACTCATCTTTATATCCCCATCATATATCATTATTTCACAATATATGGCTCCAGATTCTTGTTAATATACCTGTAACAACTTGGAACTCTCCCTTACACACACACACACACACACACACACACACACACACACACACACACACACACACACACACACACACACTTTGTCTATTGCCTTTTTTTTGCACAGCTGATCAGATACACAGACTTCTCCATTCTGTGACAGAATGATTTTCTTAAAATGTTTTAAATGTTACCAATGCAATTTTGTGCTTTGTCATCATATTTTGTTATCTTAGCACTGCATTATATGTGGCTAGCGTTACTTTACTACTAGCTGCTGTGCACTACCAATTGCACTATCCGTTGTTTCTTGTATAGTATATTAATAAAGAGACAGCATGCACTGTATTTTCCATTTTGTCAGCGCTTATCTATAGAAAGTCTCTGGTCATTGCAAACCGCATCCTGTATATTATATCTACACCCAGGGCCGCCGAGAGGGGGGGGGAGCGGGTACATTTTACCCGGGCCCGGCCATGCCAGGGGGCCCGGGCCGGGCCCTTGCTGCTATTTTTTGTCATTTTTTTTTTTATTTTATTTTTTTGTATTTTGCGTATTTTTATTTTTTTAAAAAAAAAATTCCCGCGGGGTAGGGGGAGGGGGGGGGGGGGGGGCGTTGGTGGGGGGAGCTATAAGAAATAAAAAAAAAAAAAAAAAATCAATACTCACGTGACCGCGGCGCCGCGTCCCTCCTCTCCTGTCTTCTCCATTCACACTGACTGTCGGGCGTGACGTCATCAAGTCACGCCCGGCAGTCAGTCAGTGAGGAGCGCCGCAGCCTGACAAGACCAAAGAAGAAGAAAGAAGAGAAGACAGAAGAGAAGAGAAGAAAAGAAAGAAGCTGACAAAAGGTAAGGAAAGAAACTGTGAGAGGCACAGAGGAGGAAAAGAGAGGGACAGAGGAGGAAAAGAGAGGCACAGAGGAGGAAAAGAGAGGCACAGAGGAGGAAAAGAGAGGCACAGAGGAGGAAAAGAGAGGCACAGAGGAGGAAAAGAGAGGCACAGGGGAGGAAAAGAGAGGCACAGGGGAGGAAAAGAGAGGCACAGGGGAGGAAAAGAGAGGCACAGGGGAGGAAAAGAGGGGCACAGGGGAGGAAAAGAGGGGCACAGGGGAGGAAAAGAGGGGCACAGGGGAGGAAAAGAGGGGCACAGAGGAGGAAAAGAGGGGCACAGAGGAGGAAAAGAGGGGCACAGAGGAGGAAAAGAGGGGCACAGAGGAGGAAAAGAGGGGCACAGAGGAGGAAAAGAGGGGCACAGAGGAGGAAAAGAGGGGCACAGAGGAGGAAAAGAGGGGCACAGAGGAGGAAAAGAGGGGCACAGAGGAGGAAAAGAGGGGCACAGAGGAGGAAAAGAGAGGCACAGAGGAGGAAAAGAGAGGCACAGAGGAGGAAAAGAGAGGCACAGAGGAGGAAAAGAGAGGCACAGGGGAGGAAAAGAGAGGCACAGGGGAGGAAAAGAGAGGCACAGGGGAGGAAAAGAGAGGCACAGGGGAGGAAAAGAGGGGCACAGGGGAGGAAAAGAGGGGCACAGGGGAGGAAAAGAGGGGCACAGGGGAGGAAAAGAGGGGCACAGAGGAGGAAAAGAGGGGCACAGAGGAGGAAAAGAGGGGCACAGAGGAGGAAAAGAGGGGCACAGAGGAGGAAAAGAGGGGCACAGAGGAGGAAAAGAGGGGCACAGAGGAGGAAAAGAGGGGCACAGAGGAGGAAAAGAGGGGCACAGAGGAGGAAAAGAGGGGCACAGAGGAGGAAAAGAGGGGCACAGAGGAGGAAAAGAGGGGCACAGAGGAGGAAAAGAGGGGCACAGAGGAGGAAAAGAGGGGCACAGAGGAGGAAAAGAGGGGCACAGAGGAGGAAAAGAGGGGCACAGAGGAGGGAAAGAGGGGCACAGAGGAGGGAAAGAGGGGCACAGAGGAGGAAAAGAGGGGCACAGAGGAGGAAAAGAGGGGCACAGAGGAGGAAAAGAGGGGCACAGAGGAGGAAAAGAGGGGCACAGAGGAGGAAAAGAGGGGCACAGAGGAGGGAAAGAGGGGCACAGAGGAGGGAAAGAGGGGCACAGAGGAGGGAAAGAGGGGCACAGAGGAGGGAAAGAGGGGCACAGAGGAGGGAAAGAGGGGCACAGAGGAGGGAAAGAGGGGCACAGAGGAGGGAAAGAGGGGCACAGAGGAGGGAAAGAGGGGCACAGAGGAGGGAAAGAGGGGCACAGAGGAGGGAAAGAGGGGCACAGAGGAGGAAAAGAGGGGCACAGAGGAGGAAAAGAGGGGCACAGAGGAGGAAAAGAGGGGCACAGAGGAGGAAAAGAGGGGCACAGAGGAGGAAAAGAGGGGCACAGAGGAGGAAAAGAGGGGCACAGAGGAGGAAAAGAGGGGCACAGAGGAGGAAAAGAGGGGCACAGAGGAGGAAAAGAGGGGCACAGAGGAGGAAAAGAGGGGCACAGAGGAGGAAAAGAGGGGCACAGAGGAGGAAAAGAGGGGCACAGAGGAGGAAAAGAGGGGCACAGAGGAGGAAAAGAGGGGCACAGAGGAGGAAAAGAGGGGCACAGAGGAGGAAAAGAGGGGCACAGAGGAGGAAAAGAGGGGCACAGAGGAGGAAAAGAGGGGCACAGAGGAGGAAAAGAGGGGCACAGAGGAGGAAAAGAGGGGCACAGAGGAGGAAAAGAGGGGCACAGAGGAGGAAAAGAGGGGCACAGAGGAGGAAAAGAGGGGCACAGAGGAGGAAAAGAGGGGCACAGAGGAGGAAAAGAGGGGCACAGAGGAGGAAAAGAGGGGCACAGAGGAGGAAAAGAGGGGCACAGAGGAGGAAAAGAGGGGCACAGAGGAGGAAAAGAGGGGCACAGAGGAGGAAAAGAGGGGCACAGAGGAGGAAAAGAGGGGCACAGAGGAGGAAAAGAGGGGCACAGAGGAGGAAAAGAGGGGCACAGAGGAGGAAAAGAGGGGCACAGAGGAGGAAAAGAGGGGCACAGAGGAGGAAAAGAGGGGCACAGAGGAGGAAAAGAGGGGCACAGAGGAGGAAAAGAGGGGCACAGAGGAGGAAAAGAGGGGCACAGAGGAGGAAAAGAGGGGCACAGAGGAGGAAAAGAGGGGCACAGAGGAGGAAAAGAGGGGCACAGAGGAGGAAAAGAGGGGCACAGAGGAGGAAAAGAGGGGCACAGAGGAGGAAAAGAGGGGCACAGAGGAGGAAAAGAGGGGCACAGAGGAGGAAAAGAGGGGCACAGAGGAGGAAAAGAGGGGCACAGAGGAGGAAAAGAGGGGCACAGAGGAGGAAAAGAGGGGCACAGAGGAGGAAAAGAGGGGCACAGAGGAGGAAAAGAGGGGCACAGAGGAGGAAAAGAGGGGCACAGAGGAGGAAAAGAGGGGCACAGAGGAGGAAAAGAGGGGCACAGAGGAGGAAAAGAGGGGCACAGAGGAGGAAAAGAGGGGCACAGAGGAGGAAAAGAGGGGCACAGAGGAGGAAAAGAGGGGCACAGAGGAGGAAAAGAGGGGCACAGAGGAGGAAAAGAGGGGCACAGAGGAGGAAAAGAGGGGCACAGAGGAGGAAAAGAGGGGCACAGAGGAGGAAAAGAGGGGCACAGAGGAGGAAAAGAGGGGCACAGAGGAGGAAAAGAGGGGCACAGAGGAGGAAAAGAGGGGCACAGAGGAGGAAAAGAGGGGCACAGAGGAGGAAAAGAGGGGCACAGAGGAGGAAAAGAGGGGCACAGAGGAGGAAAAGAGGGGCACAGAGGCGGAAAAGAGGGGCAGAGAGGCGGAAAAGAGGGGCAGAGAGGCGGAAAAGAGGGGCAGAGAGGCGGAAAAGAGGGGCAGAGAGGCGGAAAAGAGGGGCAGAGAGGCACAGAGGAGGAAAAGAGGGGCAGAGAGGGGCAGAGAGGCACAGAGGAGGAAAAGAGGGGCAGAGAGGCACAGAGGAGGAAAAGAGGGGCAGAGAGGCACAGAGGAGGAAAAGAGGGGCAGAGAGGCACAGAGGAGGAAAAGAGGGGCAGAGAGGCACAGAGTGAATAAAAAGGGGGGAAAGCAGCATGGAGGGCGCAGTGTAGTTGTGATGGGGCTTGTTGCAATGTAGTGTGTGTGCGGTAGGTGGTGGCTAATTAATGGGCGCTATTTTGTTTGTAGGGTGATGGTGAGGCAATTTAATAGTGGGGATTATTAATTTAAGATGGGGTGATTTGGGGCCTATTGAATGTGGAGGTGAGTTTGGGGAGGATGAGGTCTATTTATTAAATGTGACTATGAATTATTTAATGGCAGTGATGGTTGCGGGAAATAGGTATTGCTAGGCTGTTTGCATGACGGGAAATAGGTTTATTTATTACATGTGAATTCTATTATTTTAATGTTGGGGCTGGAGGAAGGCCTAATTATTAATCGTGGGTGCTATTGATTTAACGCTGCGTCTGACTGAAATTTTCTAAATGTAGCCATTTTTTTCCCAAATAGGTCCTTCTACATTCCAAGATCCAGGCAAGCCACAACTAAAGAAACCAGCAGCCTCGGGTGGAGAAAGTGAGAAGAACAGGTAGGACAGAGCAGCATAGTGTGTGAAATGTTGTGATTCTAGTAGGGACAATGCCAATGTTTGGTGAGCCCAGTGGGCGCAGGCCAAGACTGAACTGTTTGTGTACACACTGCATTCTTTGTATACTACACTGTGGTGCTGGATGTCTTAAAAGTCAGGAGTGCTTGGACATATGTGACGCTGTGGTGAATTCAGGACCTAGTGATTTTGATGTGCTAGCTATGCGCCCAACGGTGCATTGCCACGGCCCCAAATGTATGACCACATTCCCGAAAATTTTTGCACCGTCGTTAGGCTAGCCACGCCCCAATGGCGCATTGACACGCCCCTGAATGTATGACCAAAACCGCGTCGTGTTTTTTGCGCCGCCGTTAGGCGGCGCAAAAAATTTTTAGGGCTTACTCAACTATGGGGGGGCCCCATGAGTTTGTTGTACCCGGGCCCTGAATTCCTCTTGGCAGCCCTGTCTACACCATCAGAGTAAAAAGCTGATCTTTAGTATCTGCCTGTGAGCTCTGATCTCCTGTTTTTGCCTGTTACTTCAATCTTGCCATCTGCCCTGGTCTAAATATCGATATCATTATTTCACTAATTCCTCCTGACCCCCCTCCCCCATTTAATTGGAATGATTGGCTGAGTGAAGTGTCAGTTATTTAATAACACATCTGTGAGAATGCTTACACCTGACATACTGAATAACTGTCATGGGATCGATCATCTGTTTTGCCTCACTTGCAGCCTTTTCTTTTCTAATCCATTTCATTGCATTTTGACTGACTTTTCAGCCAATCAACTATTAGAAAACGTCCGCCAATGGTCCAATACTATTGGTGCAGAGTACCTCTCCTGTATACTAAGCTATTTAAATATTCTGTTCAATATTTTATAATTATGAACTACACACAAATATGTGATCAAAGCGTTTAAATTATTACGGGGGATATATATATAATTATATACTGATCACATTAGATCACAAAAATCCTAATTGTTTTGTGTGCGATATATAGATATAGATATAGATATATATATATATATATATATATATATATATAGTTTCCTTTCCCTACTCCATAGCAGCCCTTACAATGGGTTAATACCGTAATTAGCCAGTGTAGACAGGAAAGATTTTGCCCCACCTGGGCCCTATATAAGATAAATAGATTGTATCTTCTGAAATCCTTAGAGTTTATGCAAAAGGCCATTGATTTCTTGTGCAAAGCCTAGTTGGATACCATTGTATTCTCTTCCAGGAGCTTGACCTCTGCAGTTGTAGCAAGAAGTGTACTTTGGCTACGTCCGTGGGAGGCAGATCATCAATCCAAAAGCCGTCTCGCAACGCTTCCATATGAAGGCAATTTCTTGTTTGGTGAAAAACTGGATATCCTAATGCAGAGGCTAGCAGGTGGCAATGCTAATCGTCTGCCACAAGACAGAAAGGGGAGACGTTTCCTCTCATTCTCCAAAGCAACAGTTTAAGGAAGCCCATGCCTATAGGCCAGGGAGACAATATTCTAGACAACAGGATAATATGGCAAGACAGTCCTTTCGGCCCTTCAGACCAAAAAGGTGGAAACAAGGACAGCAGAGATCCCAATGACAATCTGCAGATCCAGTCTCCACTAACTCCAGTGGGCGGCAGGATATCACGCTTTGCAAAAGTTTGGATTCAGACCACACAAGACAAATGGGTCCAGGAGATGGTCACCAAGGGATATGCTATAGAATTCCATACATACCCAGTGGGAAACAAATTTATTCAGTCAAGAAGTCCCTCGTCTTCCCTAGAACGGCAAGCATTGGAGGAAAGCTTAAGAGGCCTGGTGAGAACAAAAGCTATCGTACCAGTATCGTCAGGTCAAGAAAATATGGGGTTCTATTCCAGACTGTTCCTCGTCTGGAAACAATCAGGTGCCTTCAGAACAGTTCTAGATTTACGGGCTCTCAACTGCTATGTGCGAGCAAAACATTCTGGATGGAATCTGTCAACACAATTCTCAAAGCAGTAGAAAAAGGAGATTTTCTGATGGCAATAGACTTAAAGGATGCATATATTCGTATCCCAATCACTTCCCATCACCAGCAATTCCTGAGATTTTGCGTTCAAGGACGACACTTCCCGTTTACTTGCCTTCCATTTGGCCTTTCCACGTATCCAAGAACATTCACCAAGGTCCTTATAGTTCTCATAGGGGCACTCAGAGAGAGAGAGAGGAGTGGCTTTATGGCCGTATCTGGATGATATCCTAATTTCGTCAAAGTCAGAGGAAGCGGCCTTAAAGATTACATCCCAAATAATCCAGTTTCTGCAAAGACACGGTTGGTTAGTCGATGTATCAAAAAGCCATCTGACACCATCACAACAGCTTGTGTTTCTTGGAGTACAAATAAATGCAAGAGCGAACAAGGTTTGTCTCTCTCAAGAAAGGTTCGACAAAATCCAGTCCTTGGTGCACCAAGTTCAGAGTCAACCTCGTGTTTCATTGCAAACATGTCTTCGCCTCCTAGGAATGTTTTCCTCAACAATAGGAATCCTTCCGTGGGCAAGATGGCATGTGACCTGATCACACTGGTACCTTCCACCAGTATGAGAGAAAATAAACATTTTGCTTCAAGACCTGCTTGAAAACATCTTCAATATTGCTGTATTCTTGTGATCTACAGATTAGACCCTAAATCTAATCCGTTCGCCGGCTGTTCTGAGGTTTGGACCCAGTTGGTCCCAAGTGGACCACCACTTTACTCTTTACCGGCATCCAGTATCGGGTTTCTTATGGGTAACTGACGCTGCGAGTGTACCCCGTTACTGCTGTACCTGGGCTGGTACTCCTGACCTCTTACTCTATGAATGAGGGAAGATGTGGATGGATCCCCCCCTGGCCTATCACATTGACCAGGGCTGCATGAGTAGCAGGCAGAGCAGTGGTATTGGAAAACTTAGGTCCAAACCTCAGAACAGCCGGGAACGGATTAGATTTTGGATCTAATCTGCAGGTCACAGGAATACAGCAATATTGAAGATGTTTTCAAGCAGGTCTTTGAAGATGTTTATTTGCCCTCACACTGATTAAAGGTAACAGGTGATCACTCAAGTCAGATAAAATCAGAAGAACAAGTTGCCAATACAAGCTTGTACCTTTTATAAAGTTTAGACACAGGCTATTTTTAGCATCAGGATATAACCTGTTTACACAAACATGGATTTACATGCATTGCAAAGCCAATAATATTTACACTTGGCTATAAAATTCTTAAAAACCTTGCTGTGATATCCTGCATCTTATTTCAAAGGCAGGAGATCCACTAGCAAGTCAAAAGGTCTAACTGGCATGAATACTTTACAGTCGCCGAATACGCATTCCCAAAGAAAAAGTACAAACCTCAAAACAAGCTATTTCCTCACATCACAACGCACAAAAGGCTTTGTAAGCAAAGACTCATTGTATCAGATATATACATCAGAAAAGTCAGTTGCTCTACCCTGGTCTCAGAAATTACAGATTTCCCTTAACAAAATATATACAGTATTAAATATAAGTGCATTGGCAATTTATATAAATAAGCACCCTGCGCTATTTCCTTTAAATGAATGTATACCATAAGGTATTTATGTGATTCAGTCACAGTGTCACACTCACTTTGTTGCTGTTTGCCATGTTGCACTAGTTCTACTTCTTCACCTTCATCTTGGGCCTCATGGCCCTGAGTGCATGTTCGGAAGTGTTTTTTTTCATTCTTGCAACCAATCCTTTCAATTTTATACCAGAGTTTTTACATTGGGCTTTAACTCCTTTTCCTGTGTCAAAGATATGATTCAGTGACTTTTGCCATTTGTAACAGTGATAAGTTACTACTTTCAACTGTTTTGTCTTGTCTGTTGCCTGTTCCTCTTTGTTTCACATGAGTCATAATTAAATTAGGTCAGCAAGCAATAGCCATAGATACAGACTTTGTATTAGTAGAGCAGCTAATGAAAGGTCAAAGGACTATGGTCCATATCTCACAGTATACCAATTACCATTAAAAGCTTGTTAAAACCCTGGAAGTTTATGGGGATTTAAATCAATGGTTTGTTTGTTTTTTTTAAATAAAAAAAAAATTGTGATTTTAAATCATGATTAAAATAAAGTCGATTTAAATCAGCACACCTTGGTGACTGATTTCTAACAAATTCATTGAATGCAAACTTACTGGTAAAATAAAATATGATGATAGATTAAATAATTGTGAATGTTTTGGTGAATTGGAACATGGTAGAAACTTAATCAGTGGTTTTGATGTTGAAAATTTAGTGTTAGTATCAGTTATTTTGTGGAGATCTGTCCTCTTTATTTGCTCTGACCTGGTCTTTTTAAAGATAACCCCCCTTTTTGTTAAGATAGCTAAAGGCTAGCCAAAGCAACTACTTTTTTTTCCCTCAATTTGTCTGTGTCTTGGGCATGTAGCTTTCATCAGAGTGATTAGTATGCAAATTGACCCCATTACATTATAAACAGCTTGACCAGCATCCTAATCATGACCACTGCCAATCCATTGCCACACATTACAATTGTATGCTAGTGAGAAGCTGACTAACTGAAAGTGGCATTGTTTATTGTGTGAGTGGTACAATGTTGTCTTCCCTGATGCTAATATGCCTCTCTAAAATGTTTGAAGAAATAAATATTGATTTGGTCAAACGCATAGTACGAAAGAGGGTAAACGCCTCCCCACACAACTTGATCCTGCCTAGTGGGTTGTCAAATATCCATTTTAGCTACACACAAAAGATGACTTATATTCTATCTCTGCCTGTTAGTGCATTCATGCGATAGCGAACATCTTTTGACCTCACTTACCAACCTGTCTTATAATCCATTTTATTCAGATTATTATTGACCATAGCATTTTGGGATATGCACACTACTGTATCTGGCTAACTTCTTGATTTTGACATTGCTTTATGCGTAGTAAGCACCAGTGTGCCCCTTAAGGATAGGTTCCATCAAACCAGATTGACTTTTTTTGTTAATGTAGCGAGGCACTTAATCTTTTGGTTGATGTGCCCCGTTATTCATGAAATAATACATTAATAGACTGAACATAACATAAACAGACATAGCAGGGCCCTCTGAAGTCTTTGTCTGTTTTACCCAGTATTGTATATTACTGTATTTGTCCCCAATTGTAAAGAGCTACAGAATTTGCTGGCACTATATAAAATAATGTTGATGGTCTGCTAGTTAACAAATTACACAGATAACTTGGTAATGCTGATCAAGTTATTTACGTTACTGAGAGCAAGTGTGAATGTACAGTATGAGGTAGGCTTGGTTTCAGAAACAGGCATAGGGAAGCAGGCCTTGAGGTACTGATGTAATCGTAGAAGGAAAACATGAAGAAAGAGTTCTCTGCTCGTAAGGGCCTGCTTGCATCATAAAGGGAATGAGAAGAGACAAATAGGATGGCACCATGTGGAGGAGTGCAGTTGGTGGCAGAGACAAACTAGTTAGGAGCTAACCTGATCTCTTACCCGCAATCAGCTTAGCTATCCCGATTGCGGGTAAGAAATCGTTCCACAGCTGGGGAGTAGCTTGGGCAAAGTTCTGGAAGCTGGAGTGTCTAGACATAATGTGTGTTGAATCTCTATTGAATTCTAAGTTAAAAAGATGTCTGGCTCCCTGGAAGAGTAATTATAAAACTTTCCTATATGACCTAAATGACCTATATATGACTTGTCATCGGTCACTACACATTCTTACTACAAGTGTCAACAGGTCAGTAGTCTTTCAGGTGCCTTGAGGCCTGTAGTGTAAGGTGACTCTAGGACATGTGCTGCAGCCATCCTGTCAAGTACTGCCCGCATATGAAATGTTTTGAACCTTTCTGACAGACTCCAGCTCTTCATTTGTCTGGAGGACAGTGTTGCACTGCCTGCTCAATAGCTTATATAGAGGGATATGTGACAGGTGGAGTAGGGAAATGCCTAAGACAAAGTTTCAAAATGTGTTCATTTTTACAAAAACACACCTGCAATTCAGAAAACAGTAAGTTACTATGTCTTCTTATTTTTCTTGTTTCTTTAGGGCCACAAAGAAACGACAGTTTGAAGGCTGTGGAAGTATTACCTATTTTAAAAGAAAAGGTAGCATACCTATCTGGTAAGTAATGTAGTTTTGCTACTAAATATTTTAATGTTTTAATGACAATGCTTTGGATTTAACATTATTATTGTTTTTTTTCTGTGTTCATATATTTTTAAGTTTGAAGTTTAGAAAATTTTAAAATAAATAGTTTAACATTTTTATCTCAACAATCTTAAGATTTACAGTGTTTAACAGAAGTGAAATATTTTTATTTTAATATTTTTTTTAAAGATGGACAGACACCAATGGTTTCAAGTAATATCATTTCCCTATATTTTTAGTAAAAAAAAATCTTCTGTAGAATGGAGTACCTACAACTTTCAAAAGTGTCTATATCGTGGTAATTTGGATTTTTAAGTCCTGCTGTAGAGCTAACCATTGAATTCATTATTTTACTTAGGATGCACACAGGAATAATTTTTAGAACAGAGCTTCTACTTACTTGTATAAATCTGACTATATCTAGCTCGGTAGAAAGGTATGGTGATAATTCAGCACTGACTTGAACCAGAAACCTATTTTTATCCAGCTTAAATTTTTATCCAGCTTGAAGGCTGCTGCAGCTCTTTTTTTTCTCATCTGAGAGCATTTCATTTTATAAAAAAAATATTTAACAAATTCAAATCAGCAAATATATAACTGGAAGCAAATGCTACAATTAGTTAAAGTAATCCAATATGTGTTATCTAATTTATAAGCTCTTTTTTTTTTCCTTTTAACTATTTTCGTTTTTCTTTATGGATGGCTGAAACATTTTACTTTGTTATAGGTGGCAGAGATAAACGAGGTGGTCCAGTTTTAACATTTCCAGCACGAAGCAACCATGATAGAATAAGACAAGAAGATCTGAGAAGACTCATATCTTATCTAGCTTGTATTCCTAGGTATTCATTTTTTTATGCTTAAATGTTTATATAGCTTTTGAGATTGGAAATAAATATGTATGTTTTTAAAAATGAAAATATTTCAAAGCCTGTGTGAAACTTGCTGTGGCATATTGAGGTAGCAGCTGTTAATGCCGTATTTGTTAACGGAATTTTGCAGAAGTTTTTTAGGAGGCAATAACATCACTTTTAATTTTTGTGATAAGTAGCAATTAGTGCAAAAGAACTATGCCTATATGACCTAGAAAATAGTACTAAATGACAACAAGTTTAGTGTGTGAACATTGTTTTTATATCAAGCTGTTATCCACATATCAATGAAATGTAGTCGTGATGAATGCATCAAAGTGCATGTATGTATTGTTTTTTTATGTGTCTTACATGTACTTGAGTTTCCGTTACACATATGAATCACAGAACTGTAATAACATCATACATGCCCTCTTTTAAGATTTCTCCCCTGGGAGAAGTCATGTGACATGGGGTAGGAGGAGGGCGTGGATATTTTGCGTCAACATAGCCCCGGCCCCTCTAAAAAATTTAAACAGGAGGGGTGGAGCTTAATGACACGATTAAGCCCCGCCTCTTCCATTCACAGCCGTAAATTTCGCCAAATTTCAGGAGTTTTGCCTACTCTTCCGGGCGTCCGCGGGGACTCCCCGAAATTCGAAAGCCTCCCGGGAATTCCGGGAGAGTAGGCAGGTATGAATAACATAGAATCTTAACTTATGTGAAGAAGGTAACTTAGGAAAGTTGACATATTAGAGCTGTCTTAAGAAATTTGTAACTTCATGTTGACAAATACTGCTTGTAGTACGGATCTGAGTTATAGGAGTCATGCACTTTTTGGACTGCTTCCTCATCTTTAAGTTGAAGATCGTGATATTATTGTGAAGGATCTTTATGCCCTATGAACCAAAGACGTTTTAAACCATTCTCCTCAAATAATATAAAACGAAAAGGTGCACCAATTCATGGTACTTTTCTAATACTTTGAAAAGCATGGTAATGTCTCTTATGAGAGCTTTCTTTTTGCCATTTCCATGGTTTTGATTAAACTGTGATTTGGTTTCTTCTTCTAGATTTGTTCTTTTGTATCTGTTTTTTTTTTTTTTTTCTTTCTTCTTGCTGATCTGAAGATTATCATATTTTGCCTCTTCAAAATCTGTGGAGCTTTTTCTGCTTTCTTTAAAGGACTATATAAGGAGATCATACTTGTTGTTTTGTCAGACTAGGTAATTTCTTATACTCTTCCATATGATTGTTTTGGTTCGAATTTGATTCCATTTGTCCAATGAATGTTTTTATTTCTAAACATCTTTCTATTATTATGTTCACTTTGGTAAATTGTTCCCAAAAAATTATGAATTTCCTTTTGTTTAAAAAATATGGGGAAATATGATTAAATGGGGGTATAAGATTTGGTTCTAAGTATATAAGTGATTATTACCCACCAATGCTTAGTCTCCGTTATGCAGTAGTTTTCCCAGTTTTAAGCACTGTGTATGGAAACTATGATTCATTATTGAAATTTATGCCAATTTTTTTATGTTAATATTAAATATTTCATTAAGATTCAGGAGGTAAAACTGAAGAAATGGCAATGAATGTGTGTAATATTTAAAGAGAAATGTCAGGATCTTTAAAAAAAAACAAAAAAAAACCCCCTCAATATGTAACAGTAAAAAAACTTGTGCTGTTAATGGTTTCACTATATGAAACTAAAATCAACTCAAAACTGGTGTGGCATTTTAATTTGCAATATAAATGTGCTTTTCAATAGTTATATTTTATGTTTTGTTTAATCACCTGTGTATTAATACAGTTCTAACCCACTTAGTAAAATGCATGTTAGTATTAATAAAACAGTCAGAAAATTAAAGTTAAAATTCCAGAACATACTAACATAAGAAAAGGACTGGTTTCTCAAAGTGTCTCTAATCATTTCAGCATAGTTCACAATAGGAACCCTAAAGGATCGAGTTTCTGGAGTATCCAGGAACTAAAGTAATGTAGGAGAGGGGGAGACTTTATTTATACACCGTCTAGAGCTAAAACCAAGTCTTTGATCTGGGCTCTTTCCGTGCAGTCACTAAAAAGATGTCTGCCTAACATTATTTTCTTTTGATATTGGACGTTAAGACCAAAATATAATGACATCTGTTTATCAATACTCACAATTTTCGACTGATGTTCTAATAGAAAATAGTTTTGAATAGACAATTATTTCTTTTACATTTTTAATGAAGTTTTCTTGAAGGAGGGCACTGTATAAAAACACTGCAAACATAGGTGCATGACATCCTTGAAAAAGTCCTTATTTGACAAAGCATTTCTGAGGAACTTAAATTGATCTAACCAGTCTTCCGCAGTGCCGCGTTTGCTTATCAAGATTCTGATGGAGATAACCAGAGATCTCCTCTTTATGCTTATTTATATTGCAAATTAAGCACCACAACATTTTTGCGCTTTGATTTTAGATGATCAGACTTAATTTATGATGCCAAAAACCACTAATAGCACAAGTTTTTTTTATTGTTAAATATTTCTCCAGACTGTGTCAGAATAGTGTGAAAGCTTAGTGTTGAGTGTGTTTATAGTAGACTGTTTGATGGTGTGGTTTATTTGTCTGTAATATTATTACTATTTTATTTTATGGACTCTTCTTTGCATCGAGCATTGTCTCGCTTGATAGATTTCAGTAATAGTAAAACAGATTAAACTAACATATTTTAACAAGCCACAAAAACATTTATAGCCCTTGTGACTGGATCACTTATAAATAACTTATTAGTGGATGTATTCTTGGCACCCAATTATGACAAGGACTTTATTGTGCAAACTGACGCGTCACAGTATGGACTGGGAGCAGTACTTAGCCAGGAGGGGTCAGATGGGCAGAAGCATCCTGTGGCCATTTGAACAGAAAACTGCTAAAATGGAAGGTGGTGTATGCCACAATTGAGAAGGAATATGTGGCCATTGTGTGGTCAGTGAAAAAACTTCAACCTTATTTGTATGGTCGGCATTTTACTGTGGTGACTGATCATAATCCTTTAATGTGGTTACAACACACCTCAGGGGGAAAATGGCTGGCTGTTGCGCTGGAGCCTTGCACTTAAAAAGTATGACTTTGACATAATTCACAAGCAAGGAAAGGCTCACAGCAATGCGAATGGACTGTCTCGGCAGGAAGAGCAGAATTCCCCGGGTCACCCCCGGTAACTCTAAGAACTGCTTGACCAGAAACCAAATCGTTGGAACATGGCACGCTGGTTGCCCGCATGGACAAGGGGGGAGGAGTGTGACTGGATCACTTATAAACAACCTATTTGTGGCTCGATCATGTAGAAATAATTTATTGTAGAGATGTATTTCAGTCAAAGGTGGATCCACCCATGTATAATTTGAAATGCACTTATTGTGTTACATTGGGATGTGTTTTGAATGCAAGTGTCATTGTTTGGGTTTGTATCTTTGCTAGAGGAAGTCTGTTTGTTGATGGCAGGAAATGTTAAGTCTTTATGTGAAGTGACAAAAACCTGTTTAGCCTGTATACCCAGCAGGGGGCCGCTGTCTGGTGTATCTGTATCTCTGTTAATGCAAGCATCAAGTTTTAGCACATATCAGAGAAGTGTAAATATTGTTTGCTTTGCATTGTATGTTGTAAATCCATGTTTGGGTAAATAAATTGAATCCTGATTCTAAAAATAGCCTGTGAGGCTGTTTTCAATTCGGTATAAAAATCCCTGTCTTGTATTGAAAATTGTTCCTTCTTGCTTCATCTGACCTGCTCCTGGTACCTTCAACCAGTGTGAGCAAATAAAAAACACTTGCTTCAATGACCTGTTTGAAAACTTCTCTATTCCTGTGACCTACAGATTAGACCCATATCTAATCTGTTGCCGGTTGTTACTGAGGTTTAGACCCAGCTTTTCAGGTACCACCGCTCTGCCTACTACCTAGCAGCTCTGGCCAGTGTGATAGGCCAGGGAGGATCCATCCAAAGCAACCCTGATCAATCGGAAGAGGTCAGGTGTACCAGCCCAGGTACACCAGCAAGGGGTACATTAGCATTTTTTCACGGGTTACCCAGAAGAAACTCGATACTAGATGTCGGTAAGGAGTCCAGTAGTGGCAGCATTTGTAAGCCCCTCCTACTGCGGCAAGAGGGTGCACTTGGGACCGTGAAAGGGAGCGGTGGCAAAGTAAGCCCAATCTGTTCCCAGCAACAGCAGACACGATGGCATAGACGGTCCATCCTGTCACAGCCCTTTAATCCTACTGTTGAAGAGCCTTCCAAATGCTGACTATTGACATTCTGCTGCTTAGGAATGGTGACACCATAACCGCTTAATGAAATGGTAAATTGTATCTCTTTACCCTCTTTGGATGTGCTCTTCTTGTCAAGTGTACCTTTGTTTCTTCTTAACTCTCTGAACCTAAGCGTGCTCTCCTAATAATTGCAGATGGCTGTGGGAGCAGCCTTGCACAGAATAGAGCAAATTCATTCCTGAGCTGTCACAATTTTGTTCTTTGGCAGATATTAATTCAAACCCAGTACAAAAGAATAGGAGCTCTTCTCTTTTAAAGAATTTGTGTGACAAAACTCTCTAAGGGTCAGTTTCTTTTGTAAAGCACATCTGCTAATTCGTAGTAGGTAGACCCAACGCTGTTCCAAAATTTAATTCTAATAAGATAAGAAGTGGATGGTATCCCTACCATCCAAATAATATATTGCAATCTTTGTCCCTGGCGCTCTTCTGGCCATCAAAATGTATAAATGTGCAGTATTCACCAAAGGAATGTCTGTATGATTAAAAATGTTTAATAATCAAACACACTCAAACAAATAAAATAAAAATAAATATAAATGTTCTGACCTGAATTTACATACATTACATTTGACATCTGAATGATAGGAAAAGGAATCCTATTAGGATCATCCTTAACGTTAAGGAACTTTTATTTTTACACTGCAATCATCCAGACTCCCTAATTTTCCAAAATTGCAAGAAAACCACTTACCTTTTGATTTCACCTTATTTTTTATTGTGATTTCTTTGAAGATTCACATACAAAAGAAGTTTCTTTTTACTTTCGATACCATGCAAAACAGTCTAAACTATAATCTTAAAGTAGAGTAAATGTAAGGTAAATACCCTGATGGTATAAGTCAGTGCTGTCCGTCTTGAAAAATCATGTGTGCCCAAAATGTATTTGAACCACATAATAGAGGGCTCAATTATATTAATGTGTGTTGCTTTACAATAAGGTATTTTCAGTGGTAGAAATTGTAATGTTTATGTTGATTCAGTACAAGAATTTACTGAGACTTTTCGTTTCACCGCAGCTAGAAAAAGCAAGTAAAGTTCCTATTTTAAACATGAATATCTATCTTGTTTAAATGAGTATTAAAGAAAGTGCAAGATTATTGCACCTAGTTTACAGTGTGCTGGTCAGATAATATAGTCCTTGTGAAAAATCTTGAATGCCTGATAGACTATAGTGAATGTATATAACTAGATTTCCAAAAAACTCAAATCTACATTACTCATTAATAATGGTGAGTTAAATTATATAGTCAAGCCTGCAAAGTGTATAGATAAAACATAACAATACTGTTTACCATCACCCAAAAGTTTTTAATACTGTTCTTTCTTCTACCTGCAGTGAAGAGGTTTGTAAGAGAGGTTTCACAGTAATTGTTGATATGCGTGGCTCCAAGTGGGACTCAATCAAGCCATTGCTGAAGATTTTACAAGAATCCTTTCCTTCTTGTATTCATGTTGCATTAATCATAAAGCCAGACAATTTTTGGCAAAAGCGCAGAACTAATTTTGGAAGCTCAAAATTTGAATTTGAGGTAAGGTCTCTTTCGCTCTCTCTCTCGTTGTCTCTCTCTCTCTCGTTGTCTCTCTCTCTCTCTCTTTCTCTCGTTGTCTCGCTCTCTCTCTCTCTCGTTGTCTCGCTCTCTCTCTCTCTCGTTGTCTCGCTCTCTCTCGTTGTCTCGCTCTCTCTCGTTGTCTCGCTCTCTCTCTCTCTCTCTGTCTCGCTCTCTCTCTGTCTCGCTCTCTCTCTCTCTCGTTGTCTCGCTCTCGCTCTCGCTCTCTCTCTCTCTCGTTGTCTCGCTCTCTCTCTCTCTCGTTCTCTCGCTCTCGCTCTCGCTCTCTCGTTGTCTCGCTCTCGCTTTCTCTCTCGCTCTCGTTTTCGCTCTCGCTTTCTCTCTCGCTCTCGTTTTCTCTCTCGTTGTCTCGCTCTCGCTTTCTCTCTCGTTGTCTCGCTCTCGTTTTCTCTCTCGTTGTCTCGCTCTCGCTCTCTCTCGTTGTCTCGCTCTCGCTCTCTCTCTCGTTGTCCCGCTCTCTCTCTCTCTCTCGTTGTCTCGCTCTCTCTCTCTCTCTCTCTCTCTCTCGTTGTCTCGCTCTCTCTCGTCTCGCGCTCTCTTTCTCTCTCGTCTCGCGCTCTCTTTCTCTCTCGTCTCGCGCTCTCTCTCGTCTCGCGCTCTCTTTCTCTCTCGTCTCGCGCTCTCTTTCTCTCTCGTCTCGCGCGCTCTCTCTCTCGTTGTCGCGCGCTCTCTCTCTCTCGTTGTCGCGCGCTCTCTCTCTCTCGTTGTCGCGCGCTCTCTCTCTCTCGTTGTCGCGCGCTCTCTCTCTCTCGTTGTCGCGCGCTCTCTCTCTCTCGTTGTCGCGCGCTCTCTCTCTCTCGTTGTCGCGCGCTCTCTCTCTCGTTGTCGCGCGCTCTCTCTCTCGTTGTCGCGCGCTCTCTCTCTCTCTCTCTCGTTGTCGCGCGCTCTCTCTCTCTCTCTCGTTGTCGCGCGCTCTCTCTCTCTCTCTCGTTGTCGCTCTCTCTCTCTCTCTCTCTCGTTGTCGCTCTCTCTCTCTCTCTCTCTCGTTGTCGCTCTCTCTCTCTCTCTCTCTCGTTGTCTGTCGCGCTCTCTCTCTCTCTCTCTCGTTGTCTGTCGCGCTCTCTCTCTCTCTCGTTGTCTCTCGCGCTCTCTCTCTCTCTCTCTCTCGTTGTCTCTCGCGCTCTCTCTCTCTCTCTTTTGTTGTCTCTCGCGCTCTCTCTCTCTCTCTCGTTGTCTCTCGCGCTCTCTCTCTCTCTCTCGTTGTCTCTCGCGCTCTCTCTCTCTCTCTCGTTGTCTCTCGCGCTCTCTCTCTCTCTCTCGTTGTCTCTCTCTCTCTCGTTGTCTCTCTCTCTCTCGTTGTCTCTCTCTCTCTCGTTGTCTCGCTCTCTCTCGTTGTCTCGCTCTCTCTCTCGCTCGCTCTCTCTCTCGCTCGCTCGTTGTCTCGCTCGCTCGTTGTCTCGCTCGCTCGTTGTCTCGCTCTCTCTCTCTCGTTGTCTCGCTCTCTCTCTCGTTGTCTCGCTCTCTCTCTCGTTGTCTCGCTCTCTCTCTCGTTGTCTCGCTCTCTCTCTCGTTGTCTCGCTCTCTCTCTCGTTGTCTCGCTCTCTCTCTCTCGTCTCGCTCTCTCTCTCTCGTCTCGCGCTCTCGCTCTCGTTGTCTCGCGCTCTCGCTCTCGTTGTCTCGCGCTCTCGCTCTCGTTGTCTCGCGCTCTCGCTCTCGTTGTCTCGCGCTCTCGCTCTCGTTGTCTCGCGCTCTCGCTCTCTCTCTCGTGCGCTCTCGCTCTCTCTCTCGTTGTCTCGCGCTCTCTCTCTCGTTGTCTCGCGCTCTCTCTCTCGTTGTCTCGCGCTCTCTCTCTCGTTGTCTCGCGCTCTCTCGCTGTCCCTCGCGCGCTCTCTCTCGTCTCGCTCTCTCGCTGTCCCTCGCGCGCTCTCTCTCGCTGTCCCTCGCGCGCTCTCTCTCGCTGTCCCTCGCGCGCTCTCTCTCGCTGTCCCTCGCGCGCTCTCTCTCGCTGTCCCTCGCGCGCTCTCTCTCGCTGTCCCTCGCGCGCTCTCTCTCGCTGTCCCTCGCGCGCTCTCTCTCGCTGTCCCTCGCGCGCCCTCTCTCGCTGTCCCTCGCGCGCCCTCTCTCGCTGTCCCTCGCGCGCCCTCTCTCGCTGTCCCTCGCGCGCCCTCTCTCGCTGTCCCTCGCGCGCCCTCTCTCGCTGTCCCTCGCGCGCCCTCTCTCGCTGCCCCCTCGCGCTGCCCCCTCGCGCTGCCCCCTCGCGCTGCCCCCTCGCGCTGCCCCCTCGCGCTGCCCCCTCGCGCTGCCCCCTCGCCTAATTGCCAGGTTCATAGTGTGCACTTGCATGGATTTGTTTTATTTTTCCTTATTTTAAATAGAAATTGATTTAGAAGGTGAACGCATTAGAGCACTAGAAAGTAGTGGACACCGCAGACAACTCTTTGTTCATTGTCCAATTTTATATAATCACATTTATTCTGGCGCAAAGTTTGATGTGTGATTCTCAAAAATTAGTCTTTCTTTGGTCCTTATGGGGAATTGTGTTAACAGTAGTAATAGTTAAAATAATTATCAGGATTTTGATGATATGGTACATAAGTTTGTTTTAAATACATGATTTCTTTATAATTTATCAAAAACCATTGACATTTTGGATTTTTTTATTTATTTATTATTATTTCCATTTATTTATATAGCGGCAGTAATTCTGCAGGGCTGTGCTGAGAACTCACTCACATCAGTCCCTGCCTATTGATCCTATATTGAGCATGGTGAGATACTGGCATTGCCTGAAATTTGCTTAGAGACCCCTTAGCTTTCACTGTTTTTAAACATTATTGAAAATGTATTTTTTTTCCCCCCCTACAGACTAGCATGGTGTCTATAGAAGGCCTTACCAAAGTTGTTGATCCTTCCCAGCTAACACCTGAATTTGATGGCTGCTTGGAGTATAATCATGAAGAGTGGATTGAGATAAGAGTGGCATTTGAGGATTTCATTAGCAATGCTACTCACATGCTTTCCCGATTGGAGGAGCTACAAGAGATGCTTGCTAATAAGGAGTTACCTCAGGACTTGGAAGGTGCTAGAAATATGATTGATTCACATTCACAGTTGAAAAAAAGGGTTACAAAGGCCCCAATTGAGAACCTTGATATAGAAGGACAGAAACTTCTGCAAAGAATACAAAACAGTGAAAGTTTTCCTAAAAAAAACTCTAGCTCTGGAAATGCTGACCTTCAGAATTTTTTACCCAAAGTATCAACTATGTTAGATAGACTCCATTCTACAAGGCAACATCTTCATCAAGTTTGGCACCACCAGAAGTTGAAACTGGATCAATGCTTTCAGCTCAGGCTGTTTGAGCAAGACGCTGAGAAGGTAGATCTTTTATCCTTCTTGTATGTGTATATGTGTGTGTGTGTGTGTGTGTATATGTATGTGTGTTTGTGTATATGTGTGTGTTTGTGTATGTGTGTGTGTATGTATGTATATATATATATATATATATATATATATATATATATATATATATATATATATATATATATATATATATATATATATATATATATTAGAGATGAGCGCACTCGGATTTATGAAATCCGAGCCCACCCGAACGTTGCCGATCCGAGTCGGATCCGAGACAGATCCGGGTATTGGCGCCAAATTCAAATCTGAAACTGAGGCTCTGACTCATAATTCCGTTGTCGGATCTCGCGATACTCGGACCCTATAAATTCCCCGCTAGTCGCCGCCATCTTCACTCGGGCATTGATCAGGGTAGAGGGAGGGTGTGTTAGGCGGTCCTCTGTCCTGCTATATCTCGTGCTGTTCAGTTAAGTTCTGTGCTGTTCAGTTAAGTGCTGTGCTGTGCTGTGCTGTGCTCAGTCCAGTGGTGCTGTGTCCTGTGCTGTGTCCTGTGCTGTGTCCTTCTGAGGTCAGTGGTGCTGCTGGGTCCTGTGCTGTGTCCTTCTGAGGTCAGTGGTGCTGCTGGGTCCTGTGCTGTGTCCTGTTCAGTCCAGTGGTGCTGTGTCCTGTGCTTCTAAGGGCATAGTTATTTCCCCAATATTCCCCTGTTTTAAAAAATAAAAAAAAGTTATTTAAAAAAATACCAAAAACTAATTTAATTTTTTTTTAATTACCACTAAAATTTGCACAACCAATCCTGCAGTATAAGCCCATTGGTACTGCAATATTACCAAGTTCACACATTCAGCAGTAAAAGTCCAATGGTGCTGTGTCCTGTGCTCTGTCCTTCTGAGTTCAGTGGTGCTGCTGGGTCCTGTTCAGTCCAGTGGTGCTGTGTCCTGTGCTCTGTCCTTCTAAGGGCATAGTTATTTCCCCATTATTCCCAAGTTTTTAAAAAATAAAAAAAAAGTTAAAAAAAAAATAAAAATAATTTTTAAAAAAAAAAAATATAATTATAACCAAATTTACAAAAGCAATCCAGCAGTATAAGCCCATTGGTACTGCAATATTACCAAGTTCACACATTCTGCAGTATCAGTCCAGTGGTGCTGTGTCCTGTGCTCTGTCCTGCTGAGTTCCGTAGTGATGCTGGGTCCTGTGCTGTGTCCTGTTCAGTCCAGTGGTGCTGTGTCCTGTGCTCTGTGCTTCTAAGGGCATAGTTATTTACCCATTATTCCCAAGTTTTTAAAAAATAAAAAAAAAGTTATAAAAAATATTTAAATAAAAAATTAAAAAAAAAAAGTAATTATAACCAAATTTGCAAAACCAATCCAGCAGTATAAGTCCATTGGTACTGCAATATTACCAAGTTCACACATTCTGCAGTATCTTGTGCTACATATAATGGAGACCAAAAATTTGGAGGATAAAGTAGGGAAAGATCAAGACCCACTTCCTCCTAATGCTGAAGCTGCTGCCACTAGTCATGACATAGACGATGAAATGCCATCAAAGTCGTCTTCCAAGCCCGATGCCCAATCTCGTAGTACCGGGCATGTAAAATCCAAAAAGCCCAAGTTAAGAAAAAGTAGCAAAAAGAGAAACTTAAAATCATCTGAGGAGAAACATAAAGTTGCCAATATGCCATTTACGACACGGAGTGGCAAGGAACGGCTTAGGCCCTGGCCCGTGTTCATGACTAGTGGTTCAGCTTCACCCACGGATCTTATCCCTCCTCCTCCCCCCCCCCCCCCTACAAAAAATTGATGAGAGTTATGCTGTCAGCAACAAAACAGCAAACAACTCTGCCTTCTAAAGAGAAATTATCACAAATCCTCAAGGCGAGTCCAAGGGTGTTGGTGGTTGTCAAGCCTGACCTTCCCATCACTGTACGGGAAGAGGTGGCTCGGGAGGAGCCTATTGATGATGTAGCTGGTGCTGTGGAAGAACTTGATGATGAGGATGGTGATGTGGTTATTGTAAATGAGGCACCAGGGGGGGAAACAGCTGATGTCCATGGGATGAAAAAGCCCATCGTCATGCCTGGTCAGAAGACCAAAAAATGCACCTCTTCGGTCTGGAGTTATTTTTATCCAAATCCAGACAACCAATGTATGGCCATATGTAGCTTAAGTAAAGCTCAAATAAGCAGGGGTAAGGATCTTGTCCACCTAGGAACATCCTCCCTTATACGTCACCTGAATAACCTTCATAGTTCAGTGGTTAGTTCAGGAACTGGGGCTAGGACCCTCATCGGTACAGGGACACCTAAATCCCGTGGTCCAGTTGGATACACACCAGCAACACCCTCCTCGTCAACTTCCTCCACAATCTCCATCAGATTCAGTCCTGCAGCCCAAGTCAGCAGCCAGACTGAGTCCTCCTCAATACGGGATTCATCCGAGGAATCCTGCAGCGGTACGCCTACTACTGCCACTGCTGCTGTTGCTGCTGTTAGTCGGTCATCTTCCCAGAGGGAAAGTCGTAAGACCGCTAAGTCTTTCACAAAACAATTGACCGTCCAACAGTCGTTTGCCATGACCACAAAATACGATAGTAGTCACCCTATTGCAAAGCGTATAACTGCGGCTGTAACTGCAATGTTGGTGATAGACGTGCGCCCGGTGTCCGCCATCAGTGGAGTGGGATTTAGAGGGTTGATGGAGGTATTGTGTCCCCGGTACCAAATCCCGTCGAGATTCCACTTCACTAGGCAGGCGATACCAAAAATGTACAGAGAAGTACGATCAAGTGTCCTCAGTGCTCTTAAAAATGCGGTTGTACCCACTGTCCACTTAACCACGGACATGTGGACAAGTGGTTCTGGGCAAACGAAGGACTATATGACTGTGACAGCCCACTGGGTAGATGCATCCCCTTCCACAGCAACAGCTGCATCAGTAGCAGCATCTACAAAATGGCTGCTCGTGCAAAGGCAGGCAACATTGTGTATTACAGGCTTTAATAAGAGGCACAACGCTGACAACATATTAGAGAAACTGAGGGAAATTATCTCCCAGTGGCTTACCCTACTTAGACTCTCATGGGGATTTGTAGTGTCAGACAATGCCAGTAACATTGTGCGGGCATTAAATATGGGCAATTTCCAGCACGTCCCATGTTTTGCCCACACCATTAATTTGGTGGTGCAGCATTACCTCAAAAAAGCATGAACCTGCCCTGCCATCACCTCAAACAAGTGGTTGTGAAGCGCTGGAACTCCACCCTCTATATGCTGCAGAGGATGGAGGAGCAGCAAAAGGCCATTCAGGCCTACACAGCCACCTACGACATAGGCAAAGGAGTGGGGATGCGCCTCAGTCAAGCGCAGTGGAGACTGATTTTCGTGTTGTGCAAGGTTCTGCAGCCATTTGAACTTGCCACACGAGAAGTCAGTTCCGACACTGCCAGCTTGAGTCAGGTGATTCCCCTGATCAGGCTGTTGCAGAAGCAGCTGGAGAAAGTGAGGGAGGAGCTGGTAAACCATTGCGATTACACCAAGCATGTAGCTCTTCTGGATGTAGCCCTTCGTACGCTCTGCCAGGATCAGAGGGTGGTCACTCTTTTAAAGTCAGAGGAATACATTCTGGCCACCGTGCTCGATCCTCGGTTTAAAGCGTATGTTGTGTCTCTGTTTCCGGCGGACACAAGTCTACAGCGGCGCAAAGACCTGCTGGTCAGGAGATTGTCCTCTGAAGAGGACCGTGACATGCCAACAGCTCCACCCTCATTTTCTTCCACATCTATGGCTGCGAGGAAAAAGCTCAGTTTTCCCAAAAGAGGCGCTGGCGGGGATGCTGATAACATCTGGTCCGGACTGAAGGACCTGCCAACCATTGCAGACATGTCTACTCTCACTGCATTGGATGCTGTCACAATAGAAAAAATTGTGGATGATTACTTTGCTGACACCATCCAAGTAGACATGTCAGACAGTCCATATTGTTACTGGCAGGAAAAAAAGGCAGTTTGGAAGCCCCTGTACAAACTGGCTCTATTTTACCTGAGTTGTCCCCCCTCCAGTGTGTACTCGGAAAGAGTTTTTAGTGCAGCGGGGAACCTGGTCAGTGAGCGGCGAAGGAGGTTGCTTCCTCATAACGTTGAAAAAATGATGTTTATAAAATTGAATAATCAATTCCTCAATGAAGTACAGCACTGCCCTCCAGATAGTACAGAGGGACCTGTGGTTGTGGAGTCCAGCGGGGACGAATTGATAATGTGTGATGAGGAGGAAGTACACACTGTAGGGGGAGAGGAATCAGAGGTTGAGGATGAGGACGACATCTTGCCTCAGTAGAGCCTGTTTAGTCTGTACAGGGAGAGATGTATAGCTTTTTTGGTGTGGGGGCCCAAACAAACCAATCATTTCAGCCAAAGTTGTTTGGTAGGCCCTGTCGCTGAAATGATTGGTTTGTTAAAGTGTGCATGTCCTATTTCAACAACATAAGGGTGGGTGTGAGGGCCCAAGGACAATTCCATCTTGGAACTTTTTTTTTGGCATTATATGACCAATCAACAGTCGTTTGCCATGTTCAAAAAGTAAAACCAAATTTAAACAAATTCAAGAAATTAAACCAAAAGTAAAATGCCCTGTCATAATTTAAAACAAGAGGTATTGACGTGCTCTAAAACTACTGTATTGTTGTTTATATTTTATAAACACTACACTTGAAAGCTTGTCTTTCAATGAAAAAGTAACTGTCCATTACACGAATATTTGCAACAGGGACAATTTTAGGGTTAAGAAAGTCAACTAATAACACTTCGACGCTGTCTGTCTTTATAAACACTACACTTGGAAGTTGGAGGAGGTATTGTGGCCCCGGCACCAAATTTACTACCGGGGCCACTCCACTGTGCAGTCCATATTTAGGTGTATCAGATATTAAACAACGGCGACAGTTGATGCCCAATGTTTTAATTATATTGTTGGCGCTGTAAAAAATTGTGTTCCGGGCACACCACACTACGCAGTCCATACCCTTTTTTGGTGGAATTCTGACCCGTGGAGGGTTTTTTAATTATATTGTGGCCTCGGTACCAAATTGTGTACCGGGGCCACCACACTACGCAGTCAAGATAGATAGATGCTTATCATAGATAAAGTACATTCAGTGGTGTGGGGCAAATTGAAAAATATTCAAAATGCACTGACATTATCAAAAACAAGAGGTTTTCACACGCTGAAACTCCAACATGTATATGATGGAGAGGATGGAGGAGCAGCCGTATGTGCAGTGTAATGCAGACCTGTTGAAGGTTTTTTTATATATTTTATTGTGGTGCCCAGTGCCCACTACTCTACGCAGTCCAGATACTATTTTTGGGTGTAATTCTGACCTGTTGAAGGTTTTCTATATATTATATTGTGGTGGCCAGTGGCCAGTCCTCTATGCAGTCCAGATACTATTTTTGGGTTTAATTCAGACCTGTTGAAGGTTTTCTATATATTTTTTATTGTGGTGCCCAGTGCCCACTACTCTACGCAGTCCAGATACTATTTTTGGGTGTAATTCTGACCTGTTGAAGGTTTTCTATATATTATATTGTGGTGGCCAGTGGCCAGTGGCCAGTCCTCTATGCAGTCCAGATACTTGTTTGGTGGAATTCAGACCAGTTGAGGGTTTTATTATTATATTGTGGGGACCACTCTATACCACACTACCACTCTATACCACTCTATTTAATACTTTAATTCTATTAGTAGTTACCATAAAGAGGAACAAAATAAACTAATTTTACCAAAAGTATAATATGACTTACAAACACTACACTTGAAAGATGGTGCCTTTAAATGAAAAAGTCAGTCTTCATTGCACGACTATGTGCAACAGGGACAGTTTTTTGGTTTACAAAGTCAACCAATAACACTTCGACCCTGTCTGTCTTTAACATACTTGATGGGATCTCAATGACGAATGGTCTGTACCATGTTTGGAGGAGGTATTGTGGCCCCGGTACCAAATTGGGTACCGGGGCCACTCCACTATGCAGTCCAGATAGAGGTGTATCAGATATTAAACAACGTTGACTGTTGCTGCAAAAATTTTAAATAATATTGTGGGGAACACTACACTACGCAGTCCATAAACTTTTTGGGTGGAATTCAGACCTGTGTAGGGTTTTTTAATAATATTGTGGTGACCCACTCCTCTACGCAGTCCAGGTACATTTATGGTGCGAATCATACAAGTTCAGGGTTTTTAATATATATTGTGGTGACCCACTCCTCTAAGCAGTCCAGGTACATTTATTGGTGCGAATCATACAAGTTCAGGGTTTTCTTATTATGTATATTGTGGTGATCCACTCCTCTAAGCAGTCCAGGTACATTTATTGGTGCGAATCATACAAGTTCAGGGTTTTTAATATATATTGTGGTGACCCACTCCTCTACGCAGTCCAGGTATTTTATTCGGTGCGATTTATACCAGTTGATGGTTTTCTTATTATATTGTGGGGACCACTCCACTACGCAGTCCAGAAAGATACCTCGTTGCAACGTTTTGGACTAATAACTATATTTTGAGGTGTTCAGAATACACTGTAAATTAGTGGAAATGCTTGTTATTGAATGTTATTGAGGTTAATAATAGCATAGGAGTGAAAATATATATATTCTTTTTTTTTTTAAGGAAATAGCGCAGGGCTCTTACTTATATATTTGCAAATGTAGTTATTTCTGATAATGTGTGGATAAATATATTTATCTCTGAGACCAGGGGAAGAAATTTGTTTTGTTTTAACATATATATATATGTGTATATATATATATAATATATATATATATATATATATATATATATATATATATATATATATATATATATATATATATATATATATATATATATATATTTATATTAGAGTGAGAGATGCTACAATTTCAATGCCTTTATCACTATTATGATACAGAACAATATAGACTGCATAGCAGGATGGGGGCAGTGAGGTACATGTTTGATTGTATTAAAGTCATTCTTACAAATAATCATTGTCCAATGCGTTTGTTGTGGTTCCAACGCACAAAGATATTTAATTGCAAAATACAGCAGGATTTACAGCAAGCCATCCTAATGCATAAAAGAGATGTTACAATCAAGCAATAAAATATATTATAATCAAACAGGAAAGTATAAACATAAACCGAATACATTACATGTTAAGTAGTGCTTCACCAGGGCCATGATAAGATAGGGTCATGTTGTCTGTAGTCAGGCTAAGAGATCTAGCTGGGGGAGCAGCTTGCTTATATGCAGTTTCAGTATAGAAAAAAACACTGATGATGTCACTATGTATGCAGATAGCAGTTAGTGAGGTATTCATTGGCCCAGTGTTAGATATTTCAGTTGCCTGCTGGTCATAGGTCAGTTCATTTGATCCTTTGAAAGGGTGAGGGGCAACTTCCTCCATCTGTTGTCTACGTGTCTTCACTCTGAATAACCAGATCAAACTGACCCACTAAGTACAAAGTATTAAGCTCATATTGCATATATCTTCTAACTGCTAGATGCGATTGATACTCTATCCAAGCCGGGTTAATGCTGGTGAAATAAGCTTTAATATGAGACCAAACTCTTTACCTTTTACAAGACCTGAACCATAAATATCTTTACTATAGTATTATCTATGCATAAATAAATGAATACGTTTTACTAATAAATACATGTGGATTGGAACCGTTATAAATGTGTATTATTTACAAGTGTAAGTGCGAATGTAAGTGTGTGTGGTATTTGTGCGATTGCGGCATAACACATGGCGTACAAATCGCAATCGCACGATAAAACAATATTTAATTAATTTGGTTTACTTCAATTATTTAACTTTCACAATTGGTATGGGATACAATTGTAAGACTTTTACTGCAAGGGACCCTGCTCCCTGGCCAAAAATAGTACCAGCAGAGAGCATTGATGGATATTGATGGACATTTGCAGGTGTTCGAAATGTCTTGTAACAAGTCTCCATGACTTGCCCAAACAGAGTGGGTAAAGATTCTGATTCCCACGCTACAAGGTTGTGCTGTGGAAGCTTATCACGGAGTGGCCCTAAAGGACTTGTGTGGAGTACGACGTGGTAAAAAGGGCCCTCCTTAAGAGCTATGTTATTACCCTGGAGACCTACCGGCAGAAGTTTCGGGACTTGGCTAAAAGCACCCAATAAGATGGATTAATATATTTGACGCCAAGTCCTGAGAAGAATTAGTAGACTTAATTTGTAGAGAGCAGCTTCACCACCGGAGGTGAAAGAGTGGGTATTGGACCGTAGCTCAGCAACCCTCGAAACAGCGCCCCAGTTGGTGGATCAGTATGTGGCAGTGAGGCCACACTGGCAGAAGCGCCAGGTTAACAGCCAACCCGAAAAGACTGTATAATCAGGGGGACACCCCTCTTCTATTCACCCCCAAAAGCAACTACCTTACCCTTCGGGTATCATTCGCCAGCTGCAGCCCCGGCCTGTCTCGTGGCGTTATCAGAGACCACCGGAGCCCAGACTGGAGAAGAAGTGCTACAACTGTGGGAAAACCAGTCATTTAATGGACTGTCTCACAGTCCCAGCACCCCATACTTGTGCCCCTAATCCGAGTCCAGTGGCCTGGCTGACTTGCCTAACTGGTAAAGGTGAGCCATTAGAGACTCTTTCCACCCCTGCCAGGTCAACGGAGTGTGGCGTGTCTGAAGGTGACTTGGTGCGAAGAGTCACCTGGGTCCAAAAGACCCCTCAAAAACAAGTGGTGGAACCTGCAGTCGGTCCACGTGGGGACCCCTGCAGGGTGAAGGACTGAGACACTCAGGGGCATGCTTAACTGTAGTGAGCCCCCATCTTATTGATCCTGCTGCAGTCTTGCAGGGTCGCACTGCCAAAGTTACCATGGCAAATGGACTGGAGAAGGAAGTGCTTGTAGCAAGGGTGTATCTCGACTGGGGAGATAGCCTAGAGTTTGAGATGTTTCCTTTTACGGTTGGCCTCCCAACTGACGCAATCTTGGGCAACGGTGTTGGAGTTGGATTTGTGACTGCATTTCTCATTCTCTATTCCCTATTACCCGTAGCCAAGCTGCTAAACTACAGTCTTCAGGATCTACACCCGCACAACCTAGCCCAGAGGAAAAGACCACATCTGCTATTTCTAAAGGAAACAGCCAGCCCTTTGCATCTGGAAAGACTATGTTCACTAGCGACGCAAAGGATGTTCCTGTCCCTAGCAGTATGCCAGCTCCAGTGCCGAGTACAGCTGACCACAGTGACCACCCTTTGACCCTAGTAACCCCAACCCAGAACCCTCTGCAGCGTATCCTGAGTTAAACAATAGTGAGGGCCGCAGGGAAGAGTTCAGGCTCTCTGATGCCTCACTGGAAGTCATGAGGTGCCAGGCTGGCAGCAGCCTTCCAGCTATGGAGGTGGGGGTTGTTGTACTGTGTAGATAGGAAGGTAGATGAGGATCTACCAGTTCGGGAAGAAGTTCAACTAGTGGTACCACTGGGTTTTTGCGCACAACTGCTGTCTGTTGCCCATGAAATCCCTATTGCTGGACTCCAGGAAAGATAACGAACAGTGAAGCACCTGACTCAGAACTTTTTCTGGCCAGGAATGTCAGATGACGTCCGTGCCTGCTGAAAGTCCTGTGATGTGTGTCAGCGTTTTGGGTGCTCCAGTGCTCGTGTTCCCCTCAGATCCTTGCCAATAGTTGGGGAACTTTCTCAGCAAGTGGATATAGTAGGTCCCCTGCCTGGGCCCAGTAGAACGGGGAAGAGATACATCCTTACCGTGGTAGGCTGCACTACCTGGTATCCAGAGGCTGTTCCTCTGTTCTCCATAAATGCGGAAAAGGTAGCGGATGCGCTGCTTTTAGTATTTAGCAGAGTAGAGTTCCCCATTGAGTTCCTAACCTGTCAAGGGACACAGTTAATGAGTGAACTGGTCCAGTTTCTCTGGGCAGAAGTGCGGAGTGTGGCAAATCCATACTGCCCCCTACCATCCCCAGACTAACGGACTGTGCGAGCGGTTCAATGACACTCTGAAGCACATGCTGCAGGCATTTGTAACTTCAGAGAGGGGGGAATGGGAACGCTACCTGCCGCACATCCTGTTTGCTTATCGCCAGGTGCCGCAGGAGTCTACCAGTTTCTCCCCCTTTGAACTACAATATGGTCGCAGAGTCTGTGGACTTCTTGACCTGTTCTGGAAATCTTTAGAAGGGGATCTAGCTACCCAGGATGTCTCTGTGGTGGAGTATGTGTTGAAGTTCAGAGATCGGTTAGAGAATCTCATGGTGTTCGCGCAGGCTATCCTAGCTGAAACTAGGCAGACCCAAATGTAAAGTATATGCCTTTCTTCAATATTGAGCCTTCTTATAGCTCAATAGTGTTCCTTGCTCACACGGAACCCCCAATCAGACAAAAATAAGGGAAAGGAACAAATTATATTGATAATGGAGTGGAATATAATATTTTTTTTCGATATTTTTTTTTTATTTTCTGGACTGTGGTTTTTACTTATGTCTGCAGACATCCTTTTGTGTTTTTTTTATGTATTTGTATTTTATATCCTTTGAATATCAAGAAAAATGTGGAAATAATATGGTCTATTTGTTTCTTTTTACCAGTATGTGTTTATAAACATTGATTATAACCTTATCCTCTTCAGTTCTTGTTCCATTATTTTAGCGCCGGGGAGTTAATCTTTGTTTTATTTTATATTTATTTAGAAAGGATTAGGGATCTCCTCTCTATCTCACCACAGTTTTGGTAGCTTTATCTGTAGAACTCATACGGAGAGCGCTGGTATCTTTTTTTTTTTTTTTTTTTTTTTTTTTCTTCTTGTCTACCATGTAAATATGTTGAAGGCATACCACGAATGTGTGGAGTCTGTAGCTGCGGTTTGGTGCTTGTTGACTGGGGAACCAGAAAGTGACCCAATTCCTGACCTCCTCGAGGATGCCAGATGTGAAGTTGGTATAGAGGAAGTGGGCTGGGATGAGCAGTTTAGTGCCCGGAAGAGGGAACATCTTGAAGCAGTGCAGTGGCCCTTTGCGACTCAGTTCAGTAGGAAGTCCAGTTGGACTTTCTTGGTGATGCACCATATGGACATTGGTGAGCATAGGCCAGTTAGGCAACCTGCTTATCTGGTCTCACCAATGGCCAAGAAAAATATATTAAAGGAGCTGCAGGAAATGCTTGAGCTAGGGGTGATCCAGCCATCACATAGTCCATGGGCGTCCTCCGTTTTATTGGTTCCCAAGAAGGACAAGACAACTCAGTTTTGCGAAAGTTACCGCCCGTTGAACGAGGTGACCGTTTCAGATGCTTAACCCCTGCCCCGAATTGACCTCTGTTAGATGAGTTAGCTAGAGCAAAGTATGTTTCCACCTTTGACTTGAACAAGGTGCATTGGCAGATCCTGCTGACCCCCAAGGCTCTGGAATGGTCGGCGTTCATCACCCCGTTTGGCCTGATCGAGTTCAAGTCCATGCCATTTGGGATGAAGAATGCGCCAGCCACCTTCCAGCGTGTGGTTGATTACCTGCTGGAAGGGTAGAAAGGCTTTGATCAGGCGTACTTGAATGACATTGCCATTTTCAGTAAATCCTGTAAGGATCATCTGTAAGTCAAGTGTTGGAGAAAATTCACTGGGCAGGGCTTTATTGTGCAAACTGACGCGTCACTGTATGGACTGGGAGCAGTACTTGGCAAGGTGGGGCCAGATGGGCAGGAGTCCCCTGTGGCTTATTTGAGCAGCAAACTGCTAAACTGGGAGGTGGGGTATGCCACAATTGAGAAGGAATGTGTGGGCAGTTAAAAAACTACAACCTTATTTGTATGGACAACATTTTACCGTGGTGACTGATCATAATCCTTTAAAGTGGCTACAACACACCTTAGCGGAAAATGGCAGATTGTTGCGCTGGAGTCTTGCCCTTCAAATTTACGAAGGGCAACAACAGACACATATGCAGTCCATAATGTCACAAGTAGTATTAACTGGTGTATTTATTTAAATTTTTTTATTTTTTTTTATTAGTATTCTGATGGGACTTTATTTTGGACACTAGTTAAAATCCTGTCAAAATTACGGAAAAAAATAAGGTTAAGATCATGTTGGACCATTTTTTGTTCACTGTTAAATTCCACACATCATTTGTCTCATGAATGTGGAATTAAATACTGGCTTCAACAACAGGTGCAGAACTTATTACTCCCAATCTGAAATTACTCTTGTGGATGCATTGATTGAAAAGTTGGCTGCTCAGCTGCAAAATGCTTAGCGTGTCAAAATTCACAAATACTGTTCACGGGACCACAGTTATGAGCATTAAGATTTGTTTCATTAAAGTTACCCACATCAAGAATATCATGGCATATATGCTGACATTGTAGTCGTTGACATATTACCTCGGTCTTGTTCACTGTTCGATTGTTTTCTCTGATTGTTTTCTCTTTGATGGGTATTTTACTGAGAAATCATATTTACATGGTGATGACTATCACATTTGCATTGTCTTTGATCATCAGTCATAGTTTGTCTTTGGGCTTTATCCCACTCTGTCAATTGTATTTTTGCTGTTTCTTGCTGTGCAATTACTCCCACAGCAGGCATCTGCCTTTTAGGCGGCATCACAGTTACACTTTGTTGCTTAAATTAATTAGTATATTCCTATTACTTTAACACTAAGTACAAAGAAAATGAATGGCTAGAAAATTAAGTCAATTTGGAATAGCAAAGGTCGTTATACATGGTAACTGTCACTCAAAAAACCTAAATAAACCAAATCAAAAAAGCCCAAAAAATGAGAAAAATCTAGTCAGTAGGAATAGTCAAGTACACAAGTTATTTGCAAACATTTTACCCAATTTGTGTGTGTATATTTTTGTAAAGGTTAGGAGCAGCGTTAGCCATATATAGAGATAGATATGCATTGTGTGTGTTGTCTGTCTGAATACTGTAAGTGCCGTATAGGCCATTCATACATTCAAGTATCCAAATGGAAACGTTTCTTGAGATCTGCTTGTTCTTGAGTATGGATGTACATGTGTGGAATTTCAGTTTTTTTTATGGAACAAACAATTTGGGCCTGTTTCATTAAGGAATGTAAAGCAAAAGAAAGGAGTAAATTTGCACCTTGGCAAAACTATGTTGCGTTGGAGTGAGTGGTAAATTTAAAATGTGGCAATAGACTAATAGTTGTGGTAGGGCATGTCCTAGATCAAATTTTAATTTTCAGTGTACAAATAAAGCTATCAAATATTTTGTGTGCTACATGAAAAAAGAGCCAGTATTTAACTTATCTGCAAAATAATAAACTAATTTAAACAACTTGAATTGTAACATGGTTTGTCCAGGAGAAAACGTACAACTTTTTTGCCTTAATTTCCTTAATGAATCGGGCCCATTGTGTTCACTTTGCATTGCTTGATGAATCAGGCTCATAATGTCTGACTTTAAATATTCAGAATTGAAAGACCTTCTGATGTTTAATGGGAAACAACAAAATGTGTGCGGGGATCACTGACAATTTTATGCAACTAGAGGAACTTGTATCATGTGTTGAAAAAGACCATCGCAACACTGGATATGTTAATGTCTGGTGATGTAGCACTGAAAAAGTTTATGGATTGCTGGTGCTATGCGACTAAAATCTAAAATAGTGAATGTTTAAAGTATATTTTTAAATAGAAATATGTCTGCACCAAAATGGTTAATGCCTGGTGTATAGCAGTATAAATGTGTTTTATCTTCTTCAGTGGTAAGGACAAGTGGGACTCTCCCTCAACATATACCTCTAAAGTGCTAAGGAGAAGTCCCAGTCATCCTTAGCAATGATGGTGTTCAAAGTACTTAAAACAATAATTACCTTTCCCCCATTATGTAGATTTCCAGTATTTCATATCTGTGGGGGCCAGGTGAAAAGGCGTGGATTGATGATTTTGCAGTGATGGTGCACAGTTGCGTCACTGAGGGGTTGTCGCAAGAAAATAGCAACGTACACTACAAAAATCGCCAACAGCCCAGGGATGGGGGAGGGGTGTTGTAATGGAGGATTTACCCCTCTTTAACATGATGTGCCCCATTGAGTTATTATCTAGACAGTATTGCCCTAGACCAAGGAATGTGTAAAGAATTCCAGATTTGGGGAGGGGGGGGGATGTTATGTCTAGATTTCCCACATCCATAACTATTTGCATTTGATTTAATAGTTTGACTGGGTGCACACTATACCAGAGATTTATAAAAAAAAAAAAAAAAAAAGGTTCCATCAGCATGCAGATTCATGTGTGCACACTAAGCACATCTTACACAATTTACCTTCAGATCTGTGCTCTTCACCTGTCAAAGCCATCGTGGCTCTGCAGACTCCATGTCTATGGACACTGCTGGTTGTGAGTACGTACACTGCAGTATTGGAACAACATCATTCCATTGTTGAATGGCATTTTTAGTCCTGTTGAAAAATCAAATGAAACCATATTATGTGCTTTGGAACGATAATAGTTCATCGTCTAAGTGTACACACTAATGCGATATCGGGCTGACTGATCGTTTATCGTTTGGTTCACCCAATAATTGGCTGAAAACACTGTAGTATACACCCAGCCTTTGTCTAGCTTTCAAAATATTATGCCATATTGGGCTAACCATATTATTCCTACAAACTTTATGCATTTCACTAAAATAGCAGAAGAAAAGCATTACGATACCAAATGTAGATTTTGAATTCGAAACGTATGCGCCGGAATCCTGGTTTCGAGACCCTGAATTGAATCACCCCCTTAGTATGTAATTTGAGGTCTTATATTAAAGTCTCCACTGATTATTTTTTTTTCTGCGTTGTGGGTTAATTGCAATTGGATGAGAATGTACTTTTTTATATACTTGATAATTGCAACACATCTCTAGCCCAAATATAGGGCCATCTGCTTGAACCAATTCAATTGTAAATACTTTTTTTTACCTTGTAGGCTGTAAGCTTGAATGTGGCAGTAACTTGGTGTGAATAATAAAATATTCTCTGTAGAGCAATAGAGGTAAATGATTATATTATATTACAATTGATCAGGTACATTTTTTCATATATGGTGGGACTGTCCTAAATTACGTGACTTTTGGTGCAGTGTTTTTGGTCACAATAAAACTATATTGGGAGGGGTAATCCCAGATTCTCATTCTTTTTGGCTCTTACAAAAGACCGAAATCCCATTGCGAAAACCAGACTCTGGCCGGGCCCCCTTGCTTCTCTCACCTCTGATCCCCCATGTGTTTCAAGTTGGCATGTTCGTTGGTTAGTGTGTTGCCAAGGAAAAAATTGGAACTAAATAATCAATGTCTAGAATGGACAGATTAGAATAATTTAACTAAAAACTTTTAAGTGCTTGGCAACCTAAATGGTGAGAAATGAAGTATAGCTACATTTATCATAACCTAGGGTCCTGTATGTGTGAAGGATCAATTTTTTAGTATTTTGCTATGTCACTTTGAAACACAGTGGGGAGATGGATCAAATAAACATTCATGTTTTAGAAAAGCAGTTATTAAAAAGAAGTTAGAATATACTCTCCAAACAAGATAATTTTTCTTGGAGTTTTATACAGGATACTGGAAATCCCGTTGGTTTAAAATCTGCAATGTCTAAGTTTTTATGGCTTACTTTTTTTCTTTTTAATGGCATTCAAAAATTGTTCATTAATATAATTGTTTTCTTCAGATGTTTGACTGGATTGCACATAACAAAGGTCTGTTTTTGACAAGTTACACGGATATTGGCATCAGTCACAACCAAGCTATGGAGCTTCAGACGCAGCACAACCATTTTGCCATGAATTGTATGGTAAGCCTTTTTTTTGTTTTATAAAGCATTTATGTATGCCAAAGGTTTTGGTAAATCTGAACACTTATTTGCATTTTACAGTTATGCATGAGGGACCTAAATGATAACTTTCTGCATAGTTTTGTCTACTTATTGGTGATCTTTGAGAAGTACACACATTTATAGGAATATTTATCTAGTACATGTACTCACTATTTAGATCTCCTTTGTAACCTGTGGGGGTTAAAAACTCAAGGCCTCATGTTGAGTTGACTATACATCACTTTTATTTACATAAAATACTGTGACATGGGTTCCCTTTGGTGATGTATACATGGACAACTTCTTGGCTGAGATAAACGGTGCTTTTATTGTTCCATCACGATAAACATCATACATTTCATCAGAACAACACCAGGCAACCTAACACTGGCTTGCCTCCGTTTCCCTCGCTGGTTACCGTCCACTAGGTGATGTCAGTCGCATAGCACAAGTGCACAATTCAGGTTTATGTATTGGAGACTCTTCCCACAGCCTCAGCTTGACAAACAGGCGACACTCCCACCTTGCCTTTAGAAAGAAGTCTGCTCAGGTGCTCTCTAATTACTCTTCATTGCAGACCAACCTTGTAAAGTTTGCTCTTAGCAGTGGAAAAAAACACTTTCAAAGTGTGCAAGTTAAATCACGTTTTTTTACTTTTACATGTGTTTTACATCTGTAGATCTCTCAACCTAGGTGCGCTGCTATACCTGAGTAAAGGTGTGTTCACATAACTGTGTATACCTGTATACAGATGCATATACACCTGCCAGGATTCATATCTGTTGTGGGTGCTGGATAGCTCGTACAATGAGACTCAGTGAAATTGATTGACAGCATAAACAAGCCACTTCTGATTGGATGTTTGTGGATTCACCTATTCAAGTGATAGTACTTAATTCATTAACGTGGATGCTATATTATATGAAGTTGCAGCAATCTTATTGCAATGCTTAATTGATACTTCCATTTGGACTGTGGCAGGAGGGATATTCAAAGAGGAAAATAACAAATGTTTGTGTTTAAATTAAATGCAATTACCGTATATACTCGTGTATAAGCCGAGTTTTTCAGCATACTTTTGTATGCTGAAAAAGGGCACTCGGCTTATACACGGGTGAACTTACCTGGTGTCCGGTCCCTCGGCTTCAACTTCTGCATATGCGTTCCAACACAGGAAGTTTGGCATTTGGAACGCAAACTTGCGTTCCAAATGCCGAACTTCCTGTTGTTGGAACGCATATGCGTTCCACTGCCCGGTAAGTGAAACGCTCTCTCTCTCTCTCTCAAGACTGTGCGGAGAAATTGTTTGACCTGGTGGATAGTTTTGCTAAAAGCAACAAACGAAAAGTAGCAGTGTGGCCTTTGCAGATAATTTTACTCGTTCTGTGGCCAGAAATTATTCAGGACATTTCTAAGGAAGTTGTAGACGAAAACAAAATGAACAAAGTGAGAATGTCCATTTCTACACAAACTCCAGTTAATAATCTCACCTATACGGAGATTAACATATTGTGTAGTACAGTTGAACAAGAATAAATGATCACAAAATAGCATTGAACATGGGATGTATAATTGTTACCAAATTATAGATATACATAATATGGGAGTCAGATATTGATAAATAATGTGAAAACTACCTGGGAGGGATTTAGTTTCATGGTAAGATGGCGTTTTAGTCTCTCTCTCTCTCTCTCTCTCTCTCTCTCTCTCTCTACTAATGAACAAACAAACAATACAGCCACCATGTTCATACATTTATATCCCTAAATGTATATCCCTACCCCTTTATTTAGGTTAGGTTGTACCCAATGCCAATGATTTTATAATCATTTATGAATGTTCCTTGTCATCTACTGTTATTTATGGTTTAGCTAAAAATGATTTTATAGATTGAACCTATCATTTTTATTTAGGTTTTTAAATTAGCGCTCTTTTCCACCCTAGGCTTATACTCGAGTCAATAAGTTTTCCCAGTTTTATGTAGTAAAATTAGGTGCCTCGGCTTATATTCGGGTCGACTTATACTCGAGTATATACGGTAAGTGGAATTAATTTGTGTTATATATATTTTATGTGGTAAACGTGACTTTCACACTTATTAATCTCATTGTCACAACACTCTGATTGTCTCTTGGGTACATGACACTTCATTACATTAGTATATTCTTTAAAAATAGGGTAATGCAACTTGCTCATTTACTAAGAACACTAAGGCAACATCAATACCCTTTCTCTACACTGCATTTCTTGTTGCTGAGGAAAGTCTGACTTATATGCCAGAAAGACTGATCGAACATATGCACGATAATTCATTTTTCATGTCTCTTCATTCTAACATTTGGGGGGCGCAGTGGGTCCAACTGTACATGAACCCATCAGTGTTTTTCCTTTAGCCCTTTTTATTTTATATTCTTATAGCATCATCTATCAGGCTTGTTTGCAACCACTCAAATCCTAAGCGATTAAAGTGCATTTTTAAGTGATTTGTAAGTTTCATCCTGTTAAAGCCTTTTCTCATAAAATGTATCTTTATGGGGGCATGGCCTGTTAGCCATCTATAGCAGACGTGCTTTCCATTAGCTTCTGCTCTTTCACCAAGAATCGCTGGAAAAACTGGAATATACTTCCCCTAAAATTGCACTGGCAGCTTGGACATAGCTCTTAGATCTTCTAGGGAACAGAATAACCAGCTTGCCTCTGCTGGGCACCTGAAATTAGGCAATCCTTGTATCGGGGCTTACCTCACTTCCCCTCACGAGGTCTCTCCTGCGCTAAACAAGCCTAATACAGCCAGCCTTGTGTCAAAACACAGGCTCAGATAAATCCTCGGCCAACAAACCTACCTGACGAGGATCCGCCGCCGCCGCAGAGCACAGGAGCCGCACAGCCGGCTACCTGCACTTCAGGTGCAGGAGCCGCACAGCCGGCTACCCGCACTTCAGGTGCAGGAGCCGCACAGCCGGCTACCCGCACTTCAGGTGCAGGAGCCGCACAGCCGGCTACCTCTGATGATCCACGATCCTCTCTAATGCGTTGTTTAGAGGGAATCTGAAAGAGAAAGGTGACGGGGAATCCGATCGGGTCTTGTGCCCGCACCGCTATCCCTTCCGTGGCGCCTGTTCTTACTGGCTCAATACATCAACCCCTGATTCCAGGAGGAAAAGCCAGCATCTACCAGTAGGTTCTTGTCTACTTTGTTGATCGGGCGCCGAGACGGTACAGATTGGGTGCCCGAGGCCCCTTGCTGCTCCACGCAGCGCAGCTGCACGTAAGAGTAGCTTCCTGCCCTAATTTATGATCAGACGCCGAAGTCCCCTGGAGGCTCTATATTTCACTGCGGGTGAATGTTTTACAGCACTCGACTGGCCTACTATAAAAAGTGAGGTGCTTATGACATATCATTATCCCACACGGAGGACACAGGTGAGCTGTTGGGAGATATTACTTTACACAAGTCTCTGTCGCACCACCGACTAAATATTTGATTATTTGTCATAAATATACTGACATATCTCCAACCTAACCCCGATGCATAGGAATATCCTTTAAAATTCCAGTCCCATATTATTAAGATAACTTCTATACTAACTTCATTAAAAATAAAGTTGATAGTGTCCATTTTAAATCTTTTCAAGGAAGCCAGATCTCTATTGGTCTCGCTGCCATCTTGTGGCCAAATGGTATGTTTACCATATTTTATAGAGTTCCACTCAGAACACTGCTACCATCTTTTGGCCTAATTGTATGCTACATCAGCACATTAACCTAGCTACATCAGCACATTAACCTAGATCTGAGTTAACATCAAAACACAAGCCAGTAATGTTGTAATCAACAAATACACATGTAATTGAAAGGCTGCCCCTCCAACCCCTGTTGTGGTCTCAGCGATACTCATTGAACTCGTATTCTTTGAATGTATGTCATTTCAACCTTGTAAAACGCTCATTCCTTGTTAAAAAAAATAATTCTACATGTCAATAAATGCGGAGGTGGAAAAATTTGTCACAGCTAAACCTCATAGAGCAAGGAACGAGAAAAGGCAGACAGAAAATAGCACTACCACATCAAAGTCATATAAAAGACTATACTCAAAACTAACGCTAACATGAGTGATTCCTCTGCAGGTCCGGTTTCTTATGTAGAGGTAGTAAAAGCAATTAAGGAAACCATGGAACCATTGCTTGCAGAACAGTCTACAACAAATTATTTTCAGCCATTCATGAGTTAAAAGAACAAGTGACTTGGAATTCTCAGAGATCCCAAACAAATGAAGCTCAAATTGGTGCACTCTTTCAAGAAGTTACAAACCTTAAAGAGCAAGTTGCAACGCTTACTAAATCTCGTCACCAACTATGGAACAGAGTCAATGACTTGGAGAATCGCTCACGCAGAAACAATTGACGGATTGTGGGACTACCAGAATCAGTCAAAAATGAAACACTACTACAATTTGTTTCTACTACGTTACATACTCTGCTTAATATTCCGTAATCTTCAGGACCTATTGTAATAGAACGAGCTCACAGATTGGGTCCGACAAGAGAAGACACCTCAACACGTCCAAGGGCTGTAATATTTAAATGCCTCAACTATGCTCAGAAAGTTGAATTATGGTCAGCTTATAAAAAAAGTAGGTACCATCGCATGAGAAGGAAAGCATCTATACCTTTTTCAGGATTTTTCTGCAGAAGTCTTAAAAGTACATAAAGACTTTAACCCCCTATGCTCTTCCCTAATTCAGCATAAAATAAAATTTGCATTAAAATATCCAGCCAGTCTACGCCTATTCTGGTAATACTTTCCAAGATTTCACCTCAGTGGCTGACGCTCAGAGATTCCTGGAGGAAGAGGATGCAGAGCTGCGGGAAAGTGATGCCACTACCGCCTGACCATATGCATACGATTATAATTTCACCTGGTGTCTTCCTTTAATTTCTTCTTGCCGACTCTTCTTCTTTTCACACTCCGTCCTCTTCCTTCTCTACTTTTCTAGTCTCATCCCTTTTCCTCTACATGTTTGATCTTTTTACAGATAATACGTGTATGCCTGGATGAAGAGCCCACTGCAATGTCTTCTCTCCATTTTTCGTTAGAGGCATCCTATTGAATCGCTTCCCTCCCTGATTCAGGCATATGGGACATTCAATTGATGCTGAATTAAGATATGTATATACTGTAATTACTACATCTCTTTACATTTGACTCGATTTAGCTCAAGTATGTTAGATCTATGTCCTTCAGATCCTTCAACTTTAACATTCAATGTTGTTTCTCTAATTTTTTTCTAATTTGTATTCTACAAATATTGATGAGACCCTAAGGGGGTTTATTGTCTTAATAGATAAAGGGTCTTTAACCAGCTTGCTGGGTTTAAACCTTCAAACTAAGCGAAAATGCTTGAAGAGCATGTCTCCTTTGTTGTTTGTTTTTTTTAAAGCTTTTTATTTATAACAGCAGATGTATATAGAGCATAACAGTACATGACATACATGTTATCCAAATACCAGGATTACAGAATGTAAAAGCTCGGATAAGAAAAATAAACCGCAGAGGAACAACAGAAAACATATATAAATATATTTTTCACAACCCAGTACATTCCAGGAGGGAGTTAAAAATCTACAAGGTGAGTATTGAAGTAGAAAGTTTTCCCACTTCCAAAGGTGCATCTTGTACCGTTGTACGTATCCGGCGAATATGACAAACTGCCAGAATTTTTATTTTTATTGGGGGAACAAGGGGAAGGAGCGAAGGGGAAGGGACAGTCCAAGTTTGGTATATATCCTCGTCTGAGAACTCGATACAACAGTATGATAATAAAAAAGAGGGGGAAAGGTGAACAGAAGGAGCACAAAGAGAATAGAAGTAATAGGGTTATAGAGATTGAAAAAAGAAGAGGAAAGAAGAGCATCTAAGGCTTACGAGAGGCCTGGCATAGAACTGTTGTTAAAGCTATACCAAGGATCCCACACTTTGTGGAACGTGGGAACTGTGTCATGGAGGAGACTAGTCACATATTCCATGGATGCCGTGTGCCAAGTTCTTTTCATAACACCCTCTCTCAAAGGTTGTGAGGCCTTCTTCCATTCACTAGCTATTTGTAACTTGGCTGCATTTTATATGTGTGTCAGACAAGCTTATCCGATGTCTTAGTAATGCCCTTAAAGGGTTGGCATAGAAGCACCGAGAGTGGATTCTTAGGCACATTGATTGAGGTAACCTGTCGAACCAACAATATTACCTCGTCCCAGAATTTAGCCACCAGAGGGCAATCCCACCAAATATGAAGGAAAGAGCCCACTGCCCCACAGTCACGCCAACAAAGATCTGAAGCATGGTATAGATCTTGTATGTATTTTCACGGTGGCTGTATTCATAGAAGACCTCGAAATTCTTTCACGAATGAGCGACCATCTCTCCTCGTCTAGGGTCGCCCCAAGATCCTGTTCCCATGCCTGCTCAAACGGTTCCTTAAGAGGAGATGAGGAGGACACGAGGGAACTATACAGGATCGATATATAGTCTCGGCGACCCGGACTATAAATGCAGTGCCTCTTGAAGGGTGTTGGCAACCGCAGCTTAGATGATTGAGTCTGGGCTTGTATAAAGCTTTTAATTTGCACATAGTGAAAATATAGGTTGCTTGGAAGTGCATGTCTCTCACTCAGGTCTGTGAAGGAGCGTGGTGAATGTTCATCCATCAGATGAAAGAATCGATCTAACCCCGCTTTCCTCCAAGGGTAAGCAAAAGCCTTAATGCAACCCTGTGGGAAACGAGGGTGTCTCTACAACTGGGTGAGAGGCAAGGGCTAGGGGGGGCCAGTGTATATTTTTTGTTCAATTTGTCCCATACTTCCAATGTAAAACGGATGGAGGGCGTAACTGAGGCTGGTCTGACACTCCTAGGAATCCAAAGTAAGAAACTAACTCCTATATCCGGAGACAACAATTCTTAAATATCCACCCATTTCTTGAGTCCTAACGGTGAGAGCCAAGAAATGAGGCGAGTCAGCTGTGTGGCTTGGTAATATTTGTCAAATAAGGGAAGGCCCAGGGCACCATTATATTTAGATTTAGCTAGACAAAGTTTACTACGTCTGGGTCTCTTACCTTGCCACACGAACTTGCCACATATGGATTGAATAGAGCTTAAGAAAGAGTCAGGGACTTTAACTGGAAGGGTCTGGAATAAATATAAAAGTCTGGGTAAGACATTCATTTTGATGGTATTGATTCTCCCGGACCACGAGATGTAGAGAGAACCCCAGGTCAATAAGTCTTGTTTTATTGTGGACAGCAAGGGGGGTTAATTAGCCTGAAACAAAGTTTCGTAGGAGGTTGTTATATAGACTTCCAGGTATCGAATTGCTCGGAGACGCCATTGAAACTCAAAGTTGAGCTCTAATACTTTCTTTATGTGAGGTGGAAGATGTAACGCAAGCACTTCTGATTTGGAGTTATTCACTTTATAGCCAGAAAGAGAACCAAAATTTTGCAGTGCCGCAAATAAATTAGGTAGAGAGGTTTGAGGTGATAACGTGAGGAGAACATCATCTGCGAACAACGAAATCTTGTACTGTCTACTCCTGACCTGGATTCCCTTCACATCTGGGTTCAGTCGGATCCGAGCAGCAAGTGGTTCGATGCATAGTGCGTAAATTAGAGGGGAGAGAGGGCAACCTTGTCTCGTCCCATTATTAATGCCAAACACGGATGAGCTCAAACCATTTGTCGACACAGAGGAAGATGGATTATGATATAAGGCTTGAATACCTTGAAGAAAATTACCAAAGAATCCAAAGGATTGGAGGGTTTTAAACATAAATGGCCAGGAGAGCCTATCGAAGGCCTTTTCTGCGTCTAATGCTAAAACTACAGAAGGGAGTTTGGTTTGGTTTATATAAGAAATCAAGTCTATAGTTCTCCTGGTATTGTCCAGAGCTTGTCTGGTTGGGACAAAACCAACTTGATCTGAGTCTATAGGGTGTGACAAATGATTTTTCAACCTATTCGCCAAAATTTTGGCAAATAGCTTAATATCCGAGTTTAGCAACGAAATGGGCCGATAGTGCAAACTGTGGGATCCTTATTGGGCTTGGGTATTACTATAATATTGGAGCATGTGGTGTCTCTATGAAATTGCTCCCCCCGTAGGATTGAGTTGAAAATAGAAAGTAGATGCGGAGACAGAATATGCTTAAAAGTTTTATAGTAAGAGGTGGTGAATCCATCAGGACCAGGAGCCTTGGAAGTCCTTTGGGATTTAAGAGCTGTCTTAAGCTCCTCTTCACTGATGTCTTCGTTCAATTTAGAAGCTATGTTCTTGTCTAGTTTTGGGAGGTTACACCTCCTTAAGAATTGTTGAATGCTAGACGGTGAGGGGGGTAAAGGGGCGCCCTCTTTATTCAAATTGTATAAAGATTTGTAATAACTATAAAAAGAGTCGTTGATAACTTTCGGGTCGTAACTCGACATACCCTTCTTGTCTCTTACTGCCATTATTGCCTGAGCTGCTCATTTTGCTTTCAATTTATTTGCTAGCATAGTGTCAGATTTGTTGCTTTTCTCATAAAATTTTTGATTGAGCCAACAAAGGGCTCTCTCGGTCTTTTCCGCTAACAAAGATTGGATTTCACCTTAATAAAGAGAATTTGGTTATAAACTAGTTTTGATTGATTTTGTTTGTGAATACCCTCGAGCTGTTGCAACTGGGCAGTAAGAGAATTTAGTATCAAGGTTTGTTGTTTTTTACGAAAGGAGGAAAACTTAATAATGGCTCCTCTAATGACTGATTTATGCGCATCCCAAGTTGTTGGAAGAGAGGCGTCAGGCGTCAAATTAATGTCAAAATATTCTTGAAGGTGAGACTCTATCTGCACTTTGAACACAGGCAGTTTGAGCAAAGATTTGTTTAATCTCCAGGATGAGCTACTTTTAGATTTATCCAGCAAATCAAACAAAGCCGTGACTATTGAATGATCCGACCAAGGGTTGGGGAGTATGTCAGTGCGAGTGAGAAGTTGTATAACTTTACTGCAGCCCATAATCATATCAATTCTGGAGTAAGAATTGTGTGGATGTGAGTAAAAGGTATAGTCACGAGAGGAGGGGTTATGGGCTCTCCCAAGAGTCAAACAGACCAGCCCCAGCCATGTGTTTGATCAGCGCTTTTGTTTGGGTAGTAGGTGGGGCGACATGCCGCGTTCCTGACCTGTCCAGTTCCTCTGACAGGATAGTATTAAAGTCCCCGCCTAACAGGAGAAGACCTCTCTGTATTTTACTTGGCTCAAGGAAAAATTTGTTAAAAAAACTAGACTGACCTGTATTAGGGGCATATACATTCGCCACAGTAATAGTTTGATGTCCCACCTGACCCACCAATATGATGAAGCGGCCCTCACGGTCTAGACTAGACACTGTGAGCTGAAAGGGCACGGAGTTACTAATCATGACGGCAACTCCACATCTCTTGACTGGCAAGGAGACATATTCCACAGTAGGAAATCTACGGGAGGACAAGGAGGGATGGTCGCCCTGTTTGAAATGAGTCTCCTGTAACAATATAAAATCAACTTTCAAATCTTTTACAGTTCTATGTAGTAGTGATCTCTTTTGTGGTATGTTAAGCCCCTGAACGTTAATGGAAGCAAAGGTCAAAGACATGATGCTCTACGAAAGTACTAAGGGACGTACTAAAATAATCAAGGGGAGCAAGTAGGGCTTGGATAGCAAAGAGAAAGGAAGAGAAAGAAAGGGGAAGGGAAAGTGTGGAAGGGGAGTATTCGTGAGGGGATAAGGGTAGTTAGTGATCGACCACCCCCCCCCCCCCCCCCCAACAAAGAGTGGGGGAAGAAGTGAACATTGAGGTTGAGCCCACGGAAAAGTGGGAACTTGAACCATCTCAAATAGGATGGGACGAATGGGCTCAGGAGTTGGGATTCAAGTAACTAAAGTTAAGGTAATGTGAACAGGGAGATTGTGAGGATTAACCTGTCCAAACACTCCTATGACCCAATGTATATGGGGTGGGAGACCGTGCAGACAGACCTAACCCAACCCACCCAGAAACACGTATTACAAACAGAAGTATAAATCCTTATAAAGAATTACAATAAAACAATAACATGCATGTAGGAACATTTTAAGCAATATTCAGGACTTAAATTCTAAAACAAAATTCCCAGGGGACCTTAAGTCTCCATCCGAACTCCAGCACCAGCAGGCGGCCATGCTCCACGAGCAATCCAACAGAAACCACAGGTATCGACTGTAAACAGAACCATAATGTCGACCAGGCCCCATCACTCACAATGGGCGAAACAGCAGGAGAGCCCAGGAGACATGGCCGACCCCCAACAGCAGAAAGATATCCTAAAAAACAATTTGAAAAACAAAGTGTAAACAGAACATTAACACATTTAAATGTGCAATAGCTAGAATAACATGAATATATGAGCAACAAATTAAGTATGTCATATTTATAGACCAGTTTAATTAATATAATTTGTAATTCAAACTATACTAAACAACTACACATAGTTCCTTTCAGTTGAGTGTCAGGACCAATGGCACCTGCCCAGGATGACAGATTTTGGTTTGTGGAACTGTCACACTAGATTGGAAGCCGTAGATGCACAATCTCTGATCCAGAAGGTTGACGTTTAGAATGGTCACCTAGTACCAAAGGAAATGAAGAACTACTATCCCTGACTGGAGATCGGATCCGGACGGCCCAAATCAAGTTTACGTCGCAAGTCCTTGCCTTCGATAGGATCCCTTATGGTGATTTGGCGACCACCTGCTTCTATAATTAAGCGAAAGGGAAAACCCCACTTATATTTATATCCATGCTCTCATAAAGTTCTTGTGAAGTTCTTTAATTCCCTGCGCTTCAAGATTGTGGATGGAGCCAGATCCTGGAAGGTTTGGCTCCTGGAATCTTCAAATAGAATATAAGGAGAGTTCCTGCTTGCTGTAATTATGCTTTCCTTGGTTTTAAAGGACAGGAACCTCATGACCACATCCCTGGGAGGTTCTGTGTCTTTAGGCTTAGGGCGCAGGGCCCTATGTGCGCGTTCAATGCATATGGTTTGTTCTGAGAGCTCAGGGACTAATTTTTGGAATAATCGGACCAGATAGGGTTCCAACTGCTGATGGTTCACCGATTTCGGGATATTACGAATCCGAAGATTATTCCGGCGTTCTCTGTTTTCTAGATCTTCTGATTTCTCTTTATAGAACAACAGCTCCCTATTCAGATAGTCAATATCCTGCGTTGTTTCCTGCAACACTTTAGAGTTGGATTCCACTTTATGTTCAATAGAAGCAGTACGCTTGGTCAACTGCGCAATTTCGCCGCGGAGATCCGCCGACCGTTTCTGAAATTCAGTTGTGAAGGTGTTCTGGAGTGAAACCATCATAGCCTGAATAGTGGCTAAAGCGTCCGCAGAATCAGACGGGTTTCCCGCTGAGGCTTGAGGAGACGGAGGGGGGTATGTGGTATGCTCGGGAGAATCCTGTCTTGTCATGTGTTGGAGGATTCCCGTCTGCGTCCCCCTTTTACCTCTGGAGCTCTTTTTATGCATGATTAATAGCAGGACACCAGGCAGGATTTATAGGCGAGAACAAGAGTGTCTCCGGGTGGGCCGGGCCAGTTAGTATTAATTGAACGGTCATGCCGAGAGAACAAAAAAAAAATATTCATACTCGCATGATCGCGGTGCCAGCGTCCCTCCTCTCTGCTGCTCTGTGCTCCATTCAGACTGTCTGAATGCCGGGTGTGACGTCATCATGTCACGCCCAGCATTCAGTCAGTCTGGAGCAATGGAGCACAGACAGAGCAGCAGAGAGGACCAACAGAGAAGAAAATGTAAGTGAAGGGAGGAAAACGGGGAGGGGAGGCCCGTCATAGAGGGGTTAAAAAACGAGGGGGGGGCCGTCATAGAGGGGTTAAAAAACGAGGGGGGGCCCGTCATAGAGGGGTTAAAAAACGAGGGGGGGCTGGCACAGAGGGGTTAAAAAAACGAGGGGGGGTCTGTCATAGAGGGGTTAAAAAAGAGCCTATTGATTTTGATGTGTTAGCCCCGCCCCCAAATGCATGACCACACATCCGCAATTTTTTTTTTACCATACTCGACTATAAGGGGGGCCCATTAATTTGTTGTACCGGGGCCCTGAATTCCTCTTGGCAGCCCTGAGCACAGCTTCCATGAACTGGGCACTTCCCACAAATACAGGCACAGAGTGCTGATCCCCACCAGGGAGTAATGCAAGTCCCTTTTAATATATATTTCTTATGGGGACACCGCTGGGCTTGAGGGGGATAAGGCACAGACTCACCACAGACAGGGTGCTTGCAGAGCCGCGCCGACCGGAAGTTTGGCTGGTCGGCTTCTGATGGAACTGGAGACCGCGGGCGAGGGGCAGAATGAGGGCCGCAAGTGGCGACGATGTCGGACAAGGTAGGTGCCTCTAGTCTGTGAGTGTCAGGGCCTCCGATGGGGATGGGTGATAACAATGAGGCACCAGGTAGGTGGGGACCAGCCCTGGAGTCACCAACTAACGCTGTGCCGGGTGAGCAGGCGAAGGTGGATCTCTCACAGCCCCGAATTGCCTTCCAAGAGTTCCGGCGTTGCCAGTAGGGGTTTTTCCCGCAGTATAGGTCACAGTGAGGCGGGCGTCTATCTGGGGCCTCCGGACGCACCTGTTAGACCTGGTGGCGCCTACACCGCTTACGAGTCCAGTCTCCAAATGGGTCACCGTAGTCCAGGGGGGGTTCAGGAACACCTTTTTTGCCGGTCAGAGGGGCAGGTGGAAACTTTTTAGGGTCCAAATTAAACCCGTATGCACGGAGCTCTCTTAAGCTGCTGCCGCTCACGATGGCTGCCAGGCTACGCCCCCCCCCTCCTTTGTTATTTTATATTTATTTTTTCTTCTTATTGGTAGTTCACAAATGACCGTGAGATTTTTCCTGAATCAACTTTTCTTTACGCTTTTGTGTTTGTTGATGAGGGGAGGTGGTGAGGGGGGTGTTCTTGGTGAATTCACGAATCAGTACAGAGCCATGTCTTTTAATTCTTATTCTACACATAGCTATAATCAGTTGAAATATGTCGGCTCTTTCCAGAAATAGACTGAAGGTGTGCTCATGGAATGTGGGTGACTTTCACTCCCCTGTGAAGCGAAAAAAAATATTTACATACCTGAAAAAAACAGAGGGCTGATGTCCTCCTACTTCAGGAGACGCATCTGGTAGATAAAGAACATGGAAAACTTAACCTATTACAACACAAGATAATTGCATACTCCTCTTTTACCTCTAAATCGTGTGGAGTGGCTATTTTGTTGAGAAAGGGTATTTCTTATACAATACATTCACAGATCCAAGACCCTAAGGGTTATTATTTAATCATCGACATAACTATTGATGGGTTCAGGCTTAAGTTTTGTAATTTGTACGCACCCAACAAATACAACAAACAATTTTTTCTTAACATTGTTTCCAAACTATACCCTTTCTTAGACTCCAGCATAACAGTAGGCGGAGACTTCAATATAGTCGCATCTACAAATGTGGATAGGGAGGGGGCATCTGCACGGGGCAACCGACTACCCAGATTGCCCAAAGTAGGCACTAAATACATCACTGACCAATTACATTTGATAGACTACTGGTGCTTACTAAACCCCACTTCAAGAGAGTGTTTATGTTTATCTGCAGCACATGGTACATTGTCCCAAATGGACTATATATTGTTTCCCAATCTCTTACCCAATCTTGGTGGCGCTGACATAGACACCATCTCGTTATCTGACCACGCCATGCTGTGGACAGAGATGGTCAGTGCAAGTAAAATAGGAACACCTAAACATTGGAAATATTTATCTAATTCTCTTTCATTACGAAATATGCTTATCGCAGCCTGGCATTACTTCCTTTTTAACAATGAGAGCCATCAGTCTGACCCAGTGCTAAGGCGGTGCTTAGAGGCCGTATTATCTCCTATACTAGCATATAAACACACACACTAAATTATACTTCGACACGCAGAGACCTTACAACGGCATATCAAAACATGAAGAATAGCCCTTTCCCAACAAACAAGTTTTTGTTTACTCAAAAACAAGCGCAATTTAACAACTTAATTGCTCAAATGGCAGATAGAAACTCCCAGGCCGTTAGATTCCGGTTTTATAAACATGGTAATAAAAATAGCCTTCTATTAACTAACTTAAAGGGAAAAGAACTCCCAACAGTTGTTACAGCAATAAAAAACCATGCTGGTTCCCTATTGACTGGTGGAAAAGAAATACTTAATAATTTACACAAGTTTTACACGGATGTTTATTCTCAGGACCCTATCAATACTGTATCTAAACTTCAGTTCTGGGGAAAAAAATTCTCTTCCTTGCATTACTGATTTACAAGCGGATTCTCTCCTAGCTCAAGTCCAAGTAGAGGAAGTTGTCTATGTGGTGAAAAACCTGAAACCCTTTAAGGCACCAGGGCCTAATGGTCTGAGCGATGAGTTTTATAAAAAAAAATGATATTAATATGATATTAATGGTCACATGCGGAGAAATCTATTCCCACAATTGTCAATATAATTGAAAATTATGGCACCTATGCAGGATATAATATTGATTTCCACAGAGTCTGAGATTCTTCCTATATCAAATAAAAATGGTGAACCCCGAACAAACTAGAGCTATATCTAACTTTAATTAGTCAAAAACTTAAATACTTAGGTATATTCATTCCCTCCTCTCTGTATAATCTATACAAATTTAATTACCCACCTATTATCAGAAAATTAGAATCCACTTTAGATAATGGGAAAAAATCTTCCACTATCATTACTTGGCAGAAATATGGTGATCAAGTGTGTTATGTTCCCCAAACTAACATGCCAGTTGCAGATGCTCCCGCTTTTACTAAATTAGATGTACACAAGTGCACTAATCTCTATTTTTCTTTGGCGAGGTAAAAAGACCAAAGATTCATAATGCTAAACTTAGACAAAATAGATCAAAGGGTGGAATTGGTTTCCTGGATATAATATATGTTCTCTGCTCTTTTTCGCTACGCTGTGGGTTGGTTCTTAAATCAAGAATACTTTGTGAACCTATCTTTGGAATCTGAATTAGTCTGCCCTTATTCGTTGGCAGCGCTTCTTCACCTTCCGAAAAAGCAGATTCTAGAGGTGGTGTTGCATAACATTTTGTTTACAGACACTTATGAAGCCTGGAACGCTATAGTGAAGCGTCTAAATCACACTTGAGTCACTACGCCGCTATATGGGGTAACCCTGCGTTTCCCCCGGGTCTGGATAATATCCACTTCTCCTCCTGGAAATCTAAGGGCATTGCCTCTATAAAAAATGTCTTTGACCCTGGTGGCATTTTACTCACCTTCCAGCAGCTTAGAGAAAAATTTAGTCTACATAATGCTCACTTCTTTATGTATTTACAGCAACGTCATTATATCATGTCACATACGGACAACAAAATATCTCTCCCTATATCTAGCACTCTAGATGATTTATTGCACTTTTCTAAGAAGCGAAAATTTCGAATCAGATTCCTATATTCTGATTTACATCCATCAGAAATGCCTAACACACATAGTGCTTGGTCAAGAGATTCTCTCGCTCAATTCAAGTATACTAATTATATATTTAAATGACTCCATTCCACCAAGTTACAGGAGACTCGTATAAGGTTTTTTAACCGGGCCTATGTATCCCAATCTCAAAGAAGATGTTATACCCCAGATGAATCGGGTCTTTGTCCCAAATTTAAATATACCTGTGCATTCTATTTATCATAATGTGTGGCAATGTAGGAAAATTCTGAGATTTTTGAATAAAGTCTTTTTTTTTTTGTCTTCAGTTTTGGATACTTCTCTACCAAATGATAGACATGCCATCTTTCTGTGTCAGTTTAATAATTAGACTCCCCTCGTCCCCCCTAGGGAATCCCATAATGTTAAGTCATTTGCCACTATCACAATTGCCATATTGTTAAAGGATTTTTTACCTCCTTATGGGTTTCAATTTCCATAATATTCTGGCAAATGTATGTATGACCATTTAATACCGTTATATATATGACTATTTCTATCAACCAACTCCTCGCAAAGGTATTTCTAAATTAACCCAAGAAACATCATTTTTGTATTCCCTTAAATCGACAAGCTTCAATAATAACCACAGCAAGATATAACTTCATTTAAAGTGTGTTGTATTATATTATAGAACAATAAACAGCGTAACAATATTTTACACAAAATATAGTTTTTAGTGTAATATGTCATACTAATTGCCTGTAATATACATATATATGTAATTGTGTGTGTGTGTTTTGCTAAAGGTGTGTGTGTGTATGTTTTAAGCTATGTGTATGGGAATGCATTGTGTAGTGAAGGGGGAGGGGAAGAATCCATACAGACAAGCATGCACACATCTCACTCAAGTCCAACGGCCATTTTTAAACACATGGTATTTCAACCAGATCTATCTGCTCTACTTTTCCCTTAAACCAACAATCCAGCAAACATTTTATTTAACAATCTGATCACTTCCAGAATAATCCATCACTTTCTATGCATTTACATTAAACTGCATAAAGCAAACTATTTCCATTCATAAACTTCATTACAGTATTAAACCATCACAGAATCATACAGGACTATGTATAACACAAACGCCTCCATTTATATCAACAATCTATCCCAAACACAACAGGAGTCACAGCATTGCAACATTATTACAAGTCATGGAACCAATACTGAACCACAGAACTATGTATAACATAAATGCTTTAATTTAAACCAACAATCTATCCCAACAAGGCATGCATTTATGTAACACTGTCCATAACAAACCAAGATCTTTCCAATCACATTTACCATCTGTATTCAAACTTTCATTCTCATATACTCTACACATGTGACTTCCTTTCAACAACACATTACAACACGCTCACACTCACCTTTCATGCCATTCAAACTCCATACTAGTCAGGGCCTATGTAGGCCGTGATGTATCTCCCTTCATGTCTGCTCAGGTTAGCAACCGCTTCCAAAAGGAAGTCTCTCTCTGTGTACAGTAAAAACCCTTTTTTGTGGGCGGAGACTAGAACCTAGCTACAGTCTTTCATATGTTAATTTATTACCAAATGCTCCAAACCTGATTATCAAGTATCATGTTTACAAGTGGGGGAAGGATGACTGATTTTGTTCCCAATCAGTGTGCTAATTCAATTGTGACTGAATCTCTTCATATATTATAAAATGAAACATAAATAATAGATTATTTATGTACTCTTCATCACAAATTGATCATTTTTGGACACTGAACTAACTTGTCCCCCCCCCCCCCCCCCTACTCGATCAGAAGTAAATCAAAAACTTTTTAGTACATTATATCTTGATAGAAGAGACACTTAGCCGGATATCGATAAAGGGGTTGAAAGATTCTAAAAGAAATGGGGCCCGTTTGACGATTCTCTCTAACCCAAAATGCAAAAAGAAATATTGAAAATGTTTGAAAACACGGCTTTGTTCCTTTCACTGGAGGGAAGCTACTTGTTAATTTTTTTATTTTTTTTATTTTAAATGTTTTAAATTCCAGGCATATTTTTAGTACATATGATATGCAATTAATTTCGATGCTATATACCAACTCCGCAATAATTTTTCCATCTGATATAAATTCTACAATCATTCTGTATTGGTTGACGGATTGAAATGTACTGAACATATGTATGTAACACAATTCTGTCATCTGATATCTCATCACTGGATATTTTTTACGCTCAATACTTGTATCTGAAAAACTACGAATAAAAATGTTTTAAAAAAAATAAAATGCATCTTTCTTCCCTGTCTCTCTAAGATTAATGTCTATCTAATCCAGCATTACATTGAAATTGGTGAATGAAAGTTTCCAATTTTCCTTTGATTTCATTAATACCCCCCACATTACATTACTAGCTTCCACCAGCTCCCACATTACTTTGATCTTTCCAATATATAACCTTAAACCCCCACCAGCCCCACTATATTTAATTAATACCTTCACACACACAAATTACATTAATACTACCCCACCGTAATACCATAATATTCCATCACGCACATTACATTATCACATACATTTAATTTAATATCCCACTTCATTTATTAGACCTGCAGAGATTGCTGGGGGGTGGGAGCAGCATCTGAATCTTGGACTTGGTCACATGTGCTGAATACTGGAGGAACGTGATTAGAGGGGAAGAGCAGAGGGAAAGAACAGAAGGGAGCCAGCCTGATCACTGTGAGGAAGATCAGAACAGCCCCTGCCATGACTGGCTCAGCATCATGTTTGTGAATCCTGTCCTAGCCTGACAAACAGGAAGCGGAGCCAGTCAGAACAGAGATCACTGGGGAGGGGCCAGCCTCCAGGAAGGATCAGAATGCCAGGTCTGACGCCATATAGACTGGTTCAAGCCAGACCAGGACTCTGAGTTCCTCTTCTTTAATTCCAATATAACTTTTGATGCAGGGTTGGACCATATGCCCCCTGACTCATGAGCCGTAGTACACTGCTTTCCCTCCACCCATGGTGAATACGCCACTGTCTTAAGGTACAATTATAACCTAATGATATTGAGAACGTTTATTTAATGTTGTGGAGAAATTGTCTAAATTTTAGATGTATAACTCATTGACTGACATTTTGTCTCTGCTTTTCATTTTGCAGAATGTGTATGTGAACATAAACCGTATCATGTCCGTTGCCAACCGGCTTATGGAATCTGGACACTATGCTTCACAACAGATAAAGCAGATTGCCAATCAGCTGGAGCAAGAGTGGAAAATGTTTGCAGCAGCTCTGGATGAACGAAGCACATTACTAGATATGTCTTCTGTATTTCACCAGAAAGCTGAGCAGGTAGGTGAATGTCCACAAGTGATTCTGTAGTTTTAATTGGTATGTTTTCACGGGCTGTGCACTCTTGTACCTGTATTTTTGAGCTATCAATTTGCCCATTGTAAATGTATTTGTACCTGCATACAATAACTTGAATGTCGAGTATTGGTAACTGGAAATTATATTGGCTTTTTTCCTAAGTGGATGGACATGTTTGCTGTTATAGAGGCGTCTGGTGTGTTCACATTTTCAAACTACTCTTTTAGAGATGATTCACTGCAGGTAATGCTGAAGCGTTTAGCTTGCATGCTCGTAAGTACGGATATGTGCACAACGGCTGTTGATCTGTCCGTTTCCTTTATGGTTTGAGAGTGCAGACTTGTCTTCAGAAATATTTTTAAGCAAATGGATGGGTAACATGAAATGAGACAAGTAGATTAAGGCCTTATTTGTGTTGCCACAATCCTCTTAGATTTCTAAACAGTGGTCACAAGCTACTTCCTCTACTGTGACTCCACTTCCTTATGTGCTCTGAACATGGGCAGTTTTCAAGCAGCATTCATAGAGCTAGTGTGACATCCATCTTACATTTACACTGTCTGCTATGTACAGGCAAATTAAACCATAATACTGGAGTTCCTGTAGCTGAATGCAGGTAGATCCATTCTTCAAGAGTATTGTTCTGTAAGACTTAAGATTGATGAAATCACACAACGTGTTGTTAAAGCAAGTATGAATGATAGGCTACCCTTTGTAATTTAAGCTTTTTGTTAGTCATTGTTTTTTGTGTTCATTTCTTTCTTTCTGATGCAAGGTTAAAGAAATACTCAAGCTATTTTTTTCAACAGTGGTATAGAGTAAAGAAAAAGCTATTCAACTTTTAACTAGCCAGGTATTGCTGCACATGTGTCCCAAGACGAGCACATTTCTTTGGTCTAATCAATAAAGTTTAATTTATATTAATACTTTTCTCTCTAAATATGGGTTTTGTTCATAATTGTTTAACAGTGTTATTATGAACAGTCTATGTTAGACATTGTTTTCATAAGGGCACATGCATGAGTAAAATGTACAGGTTCTGTTAATGTTCTGTTTTGCTAAGAAAATAATTATTTGTACCTTATTTTTTTGTAGTACATGAGCAATGTTGATTCATGGTGTAAGGCTTGCGGTAAAGTAGAGCTTCCGTCTGAGCTTCAAGATTTAGAGGATGCCATACATCATCATCAAGGGATTTATGAACATATCACATTGGCTTATTCTGAGGTAGGTTTCTACAAGTAATGCTGCTATCAATGATGCCATTTGATAATTTGAGGCCCCTTAAGGGCTTCATTGTGTGTATGCCACAGGATTCAGCAGAATGCATTAAATCTGATGTTCTCACTGTCTGCCAGTCTTGCTTGTTTCTTGTAGAGGAAAGACTGCTGGGAGATGTTGATAACATCTAGCTGACAGCCATCAGTGTGAGCTGATTTGTAAATATAGTTAGCCAAGAAACTGATGGCCCTGCTGGTACCTGGTGTGTCATGTGCAGGAAAATGCACTATGTACTATGCTTGTTCCTGCATTAAAACATTTATAATACAGCCCCCTCCATTATTGTTGACCGTAGCGCAACTTTTAATGAATGTGGAATGGTCATCTGCACACTACAAAAATATAAAGATCTACAATATGCGTTTTGTAAGTTTACTGAATGTGGCAACTTTTTTTCAAAGTTTGTTTCATATTGAATTCTTTACAGGACCATATTGAGATAATGCCAGGAGCCATTTTAGAGGGATTTCAATTATTATTTAAAAAAAACAAAAAAAAACACATTTCCTTTATTGCAAGAATGGGGAACAGAAGGAAAAGAGGGATGGGGATGTACAGTGTCTATTTGAACAAGTAATATACATGGTTTAAGGAAGTTAAACCAGATAACAAACAATTTTGAAGTACAGAATTTGTCAAGAAAGAGGAGAACCTAGAATGAATCTGGGACGGAAGAACTTTGTGAGAGTTGGGGGTTAGGAAGGGAGGGACGGGGGTCTGGGGTGGGGGGGGGATGTTGGGAAGAGGAAAAGCGGGAGTGGTGACCAGTTTGTAAATAAAAAGTTTATAGGAAACAAAGGAGGGATAATTATGTGGCAGGCGATGGACTGTCGTCACAGTAGGATTTCCAGGCGTTCCAGGTATTGGAAAGTTGAAAGGGGTGGTCATGTATGATGCTAGTGACTTGTTCCAGCTTATGTATTTGCCATATTTTATGAATTAGTGCTTGAGTAGTACTTCCTTCTTCCAATTAAGAGCAATAAGAGACTTAGAAGCTATGAGGATGTGTCTTGATACTTTTTGAGGGTGCTTTGATGTGTTGGGGAGTGAGCATGGGAGAAGATGGTGTTCTGAGGAATCTACCAGGCCACCTGACAGGCTGGAAAGAGGGGGGTTCTGCGACTCCTCTTCCAAACATGCTCACTGGCACCCTTTCACGCAAGTGCAGCGAAGTGGCGAACAGGCATTTGTGGCGCATGCACCGACCCAGTGCAGGGGGGGAGCCACTGGAGAATGCAATACCGGCCCGGACTACATATAAAGCAATTAATACATATGAATAAGATTCATAGTAAACCTTGTATATGGAAGGTTGCAACATTTTACATGCTTGCTGACTGTGTTGGAGTAAATTGAAACAACAAAAAGTGTTCAGGACTGTTTTCATCAGACAGTATTCATCACCAATCATTTTAGCCCAATTGTCCTGAGGAGCCTCCAAGTCATTTGGGAGTACCTGTTTATCCAATGCATCGTGTTTATATGTAAGGTTCTTTATGTAGGCCTCATATTTTTTTTTATAATGAATTGGTGCTTAAATCATCACAACCACTTAGAGAAAATGAAGTATCTTGGAGATTTTTTTTTCTAGCTACACTTGGCATTGAAGCACTCAAGTGTTTGTACAGAATTTCTCCTCCTAGAATGGACTCCTGTTCCCTCTGTTGTAATTAATAGCCAGAAAGCTGGCTAGTATATGATATTGATGCACATGGTGGTTTGGGATACTTCAAATATTAAACTGAAATATGTCAGGAAAAAATCCCCACAGCCTTACAATATGTGGATCCCTGGGTAACTATTGTACTCTCACTTTGGCAACCAGCGATTGTCATCTTATTCTGGTCTTCATTTAAGAACATGCTATTTTGCAACTTAAATTTTTTAAAGCTGGCATTTCTGTGGATGGGATGAAGACTGTTGCAATGGCTGGAAACAGTCTGTTACACCCATGCAAAATTCTGGTGGTGTAGCTCATGGCCAGGGCGCTCTTAGTGACCCCGCCATGGCATTGTCTCTTGGTGGCCCTTTCTTGCCACTCTGCAGCTAAAGCGTAGAAAACAAATGTGACAGGATGGACCGCCTATGCCACCCAGTTGTGGTGTTCGACTTGCCTTGCCTTGCCAACATGCCTTTATTAAATGCTATAGAGACTCTGTGCTGCCACCGATGGGCTCCTTTACCCACACCTGGAACCACTTCCTTCTGGGTAAATGCTGCTAGAGGACCTTGCTGGGCATTTGGGCTGGTATCTTTTGACCTCTGACTTCATATCAGAGTTGCTGTAAATGGTGCCCTCTAACAATGGACCAGAGTTGCAGAGTAGCGAGCAGGGCCGGATTAAGGGAATGGAGGCCCCTGGGCTAAGGGGCCCTCCATTCCCCGCGAGGCCCCCAATGTGAGCCGTCCGCCGCCCCCCACCCCCCGCGAGGACCCCCCAAGCACTTACCTGTCAGTGCAGTCCTCCGTCCCGGCGCGCTGTAAGCTCCTTACTGAGGAGATCTCGCGAGAGTTCATGAACTCTCGCGAGATATCCTCAGTAAGCAGACTACAGCGCGCCGGGACGGAGGACTGCACTGACAGTGCTCAGCAGCATCGATCGGGCATCGATCAATAATGCTGCTGAGGAGTTTGAAGGGCCCCCTCGATGCCCGAGGCCCCTGGGCTATAGCCCAGTTAGACCTCGGGTTAATCCAGCCCTGGTAGCGAGCAGAGTGTTGGCACTAGATGCGGGGTCCCAAACCTCAGAACAGCAAGATAACGGATTAGAGAGGTCTAATCTGTAGGTCACAGGAATTACAGCAGAAGAATAAATGTCAAAGCAGGATCTTGAAATAGTGAGGTTTATTGCTCAGAAAGGGTCTCTATAAGGACTATTAAACACTAGTTAAAGATACTAGTGATAATCCTACAGTTTCTGACATGTTGGCATGGGGTAATCCAGCCCCCTTCCCATATCGAGCAGTCTGAGTTATCACTTTCAGTATTTAGCATCAGGATACAATATTCTCTCTAAACTTGGAATTAACACAATTTAAACTTAAAAAAAACTTACATAATACTGGGATTTCCCAGTTTACTTGCTGTTCATTATTCAGATAGTTTCCCTATATCTCGAACACATTGGATAGAAAGGTAATGACCCCCTTCCTTGCATTCAAGCTAAAAAGATGATTGTCACACTCAAATCAAAAGGCTTAATTAGCATGTAATTTACATTCTTCAGAAACAATACATGAACAAAATGAAAATAAATCCATTTACAAATAACCCTTTTGGTGCCCTTACATTAAGTGTATACGTTTAAATTAATCATTCCATTTAATATATTTTTACATTTCCCAGGTTTAACCCATTTGGTGCAACAGCATCGGGTATTATCCCTCCCGATGCTGCAGCAGCTATCTTGAGCACATTGGAGGTGGGGGAGACCCAGCCGCAACTGCTCAAAGATCCAGCACATTTATTGAAAGATTTGACTTTTCCCAGAATCCCAAGACACTGGAACCTGTGCTGAAGCTCCCCTATTCTTGAAAAGTGGTATCCATGGTCAACAATGTCCAGTCCCAGATGGCGAACAGGTGACCCCTTTTTAGGTTGTCATTCCTCAGCCACCAGTGGAGTTACAGACACTCCTTTTGGAGACTGTCTGAAAGTAGGAGCAGGGAGCCACTTAACTGATTGTCGCACTACCAGTGCTTGGTCTTGTGCTGGTCCTAGCCCGAAAATGTGCCCAGCGCTTGCATGCATTGAAAAATACTGGAGACCTAGGGGTAAATGTATCATGCTGAGAGTTTTCTGGCGGGTTTGAAAAACCAATAAGATTCTAGCTATCATTTATTTAGTACATTCTACAAAATGAGAGCTAGAATCTGATTTGTTGCTATAGGCAACATCTCCACTTTTCAATCCTGCCGGAAAACTCTCAACTTGAAACATTTCCCCCTAGGCAGCTACTGGTGGTAGGGAATGGAGGAACTGGAGCTTTGGTAATTTTAAAGTTCCTGTTTTCTTAGCAACACACTCTATACCCCAGTGTTCCAGTGTCCCCCATGGATGAATGAAAAAATATGTTCTACCTGACTGAAGGTATTGAAAACTTGTCTCAGCTGAAACACAAATTAAATGTTAACATATAGCTACCATGGAGCCTAATAGAAAAGGTATAGCCAGGAGAAAAAGGAGTTGCAGTCCCATGAAAAAAATATTTTTTTTTTAGGTTTATTTTCTTTTACATCATTGTGACACAAGAAACATTGTAAGTACAGTTTTTCCTTGATTTGTTCATACAGGCTCTTAATAATGTATAATTCAGCAAAGTTTCCACATTGTCATGTCACTACCACGGCAACCATAGTCACATGGCACATGATGCAATAAGGGTTTGGAATGGCACACTGAGCTCCATCTGTATTGTAAAATCCTCATCCTGCTACACTGTAATTGAAATGCAACTGATTTGTGCCTGCACTCTTATTGCGTTTATCACTAAATCATCATCATCATCACCTTTTATTTATATGGCGCCGCTAATTCCCCAGTGCTGTACAGAGCACTCACTCACATCAGTCCCTGCCCCATTGGGGCTTACAATCTAAATTCCTTAAGATACACACACGAGACACACAGACAGACAGAGACACAGAAACAGACGCGCGCACACACCTGAATAGGGTCAATTTGTTAGCAGCCAATTAACCGACCAGTATGTTTTTGGAGTGTGGGAGGAAGCACCCGGAGGAAACCCATGCAAATCTAAAATATTTATCATTGTAGGAATAAAAATAGAAGGAATGAAGGCCTAGCTATATTTTACAACAGCCATGCCATAACCAAACTGTACATTTAGAATAACTTGGGTTAATAGCATTTATTTTTGTGTACAGGTTAGCCAAGATGGAAAAGCACTGCTCGACAAACTTCAGCGGCCGTTAACTCCTGGTAGTTGTGATTCCCTGACTGCTTCCGCTAACTATTCAAAGGCTGTGCATCATGTCTTGGATGCCATTCATGAAGTTTTACACCACCAGAGACAGCTAGAGAATATATGGCAGCATCGCAAGGTTCGATTACATCAACGATTACAACTGTGTGTTTTTCAGCAAGATGTTCAACAGGTGAGTTAAATATGTAGGAAATGATAAATGAATATGAGAACCTGAAGTGAAGTTTTTTTTTTCCCCCCATCCATGACTGGAACTGGTGTATCTGATTAACCAGCATAAATGTCATGTTTCTGTGCTGCACTGTTTCACCAACAATAACTATTTATGTATTGATTTATTTTGTTTAGAAGGTGGGATTTCTGCCAAAGGAGGTTTTACTAAGCATTGATTACGAGGGTGACCAAACTTTTCCACACGCCATATTCATTGTTTTATTTTTCAGTGTACTGACTTCAACAAACAACAAGTAATCATGCATTTTAATGAGCAGAAAGCTGTCATGTTTGTTTGTTCCCTGCAGAGGTTGTGTTTATTTATTTTCTCATTCCTATTTCCATATAGATCTCCTTTATATTCCTCATTTAAACTGAATTTTTTTGTGTTAAATGTATTTTCTCTGTTTGGTTTAATGGGAAAAAAATATTCTCAATTATATTCTTAGCTCCTACAATTAAATAGATTCCTTTGTATTGTTTAAGCCTGGGTAAAGTTTCCTATTTTTAAGTATTCTTTGATGAAACATTACAAAAAATAACATTTTAAATATACAGCTAGTGATTGTAAGTCATAAGTACTCTTCATTTTTGATTAGTGACAAGGCTGGTCTCATAGCTTAAATTGTTGCATTTCTTTTCACATCGCGTCTAGGAGCCTAAAATCAAAAGTCAGTCAGTAGACTTAAATTACTGTGGCCTTCTCCCCCGAGCGCCGTCTTGAAATGGACTGCAGTGCTGGGAGGGTTAATACCTGGCTCCGGAGGGATAAATCACTTGCGCTAGACGCCACATGGAAAGTGTTTAATAAAAATATACTTTATTAAAATAAAAAAGTATTCTAATGTGTGCACTGCAGCGCTGGCTGAGTAGCACCCAGCGCTGCAACATATAAGGGGAGTGTATAAATGTATAGTTGAGGCAGTTGTGTTATTAATAAAAATAAATGTAAATGTTTGTGTCTGTGCTGCAGCGTCGGTAGTTAGTGCAGCACCAGAGGGGTTAACTCCCGGCGTATAACAAATTGTGATAAATGTGTATTTTAAGTGTAAGATAAAAAGGGAGTACTTACCCTGTGCTGGGGCTGCAGAGGCAGCCCTGAATTCCCTTCACCCTCCAGCAGCCAGCTTCAGTGGCTGCCAGAGGGACTTAACAACCAGTCACCTAGAATCAAATAGGTCCAGGAGGTGCTGCGCCTCCTGGGGGTCCCAGGAAGTTAAGTCCCTAGGTGAAGTTCTTTGAGCTCCAACTAGCAGGGACTGCTGTCCCGGGATCTGGGTGCTCTCCCCTGCTACTATTTTCGGCCAGGTACCAGAGCCAGACCCCAGAAACCAGTCTCTGGAAGTCAGTTTGGGCGGGAGATTTAAAAGATAAATCTCCCACCCACAAATGTGTATAAAAACACCACTGTTTTGTATTAAAAGCTGTTCTTCTATTTACCTTTAACCAGGGTTAACAAATAAACATCATTTGCTTCAAAGACTTGCTTGGAAAACATCTCTATTCTGTGACCTACAGATTAGGCCCTAAATCTTATCCTTGTGTGGATGCACAGAGGCAAATCTCGATCTTGCAAAAAACCGATGTACCAAAATAAGAAAGAGATCAGTCAACAAATTTTGGAGAGGAGGTGATTATGTATCCAATATATCAAGACAAGAGACTAAGTGGATATACATGGCAAAAACTCTGATACCTTATGGCCTTAACAGCTAAAATTTTAAGTTTTTATGTTTATTATTTTTTTAATATTTAGATTTTTTTCAATTTAATGTGTTACACCTTTAAGATTCATGTTATTTATCATGAACATTCATTTTTACTCCAATAAATATTTTTATTTTATTTCCCAACATAAAAGACATTTTATTTGTCTAAACCAATGATGTGATAGCTGCCTCTATGTAAGAGCATAATCCCTCATTGAATAACATCCTTGAAAAAGTCCTTTACTGGATGAAACGCGCCGGTTGCTTTTTGATTACACACAGCCACCGTAGTTCACTTTGGATTCTGTACTTCCGCATTAGGTGTGCAGCGGGACGCCGTCCACACAGCCTACACGGAGAAGGATTCCAGCTTCAACGGAGGACACTGATGCACTGAGTCCCGGGACTTATATAGGGAAATGTAGGGTAAGAAATCTTTCTTATTTTGGTACATCGGTTTTTTGCAAGATCGAGATTTGCCTCTGTGCATCCACACAATTTTACATACTCACAGAAGAGCTATAAACATCAATCACGATCATTTGTTTTTTGCGCCCTCTCTTTAATCCCTAATTGTACTATTATTTAAGAGGTGGTGCATACAATCAAGAGAGCGCTTACCCCTTTTTTTTTTTACCAAAATCTTATCCGTTCCCGGCTGTTTGAGGTTTGGACCCAGCATCCAGTACCACTGCTCTGCCCGCTACCCAGCAGCTCTGGCCAGTGTGATAGGCCAGGTCCACAGCATCCCTGATCCATAGGAAGAGGTCAGGGGTACCAGCCCAGGTACACCAGTAACGGGGTACACTTGCAGTGTCCGTTATCCAGAAGATACTCAGTTCTGGATGCCGGTAAAGGAGTCCAGTGGCGGCAGCATTTGTAAGCCCCTCCTACTGCGGTGAGGGCGCATTTGGGATAGTGAAAGGGAACGGTGGCAAAGTGAGCCCAGCCGGTTCCCAGCAACAATAGACAGGGTGGCATAGGCGGTCCAATGACACTGTGTAAGTGATGTTACTCAGGTGTTTTAAGATCGTGTACGGTCCATCCTAGGCAGCCTGGCGCTTGTTCTGGCGCTTGGGCATCATAGCAAGAACCTTCTGCCCTACCTCAAACTCTCTGGCACGCGCGCCTTGATCATATCAAGTCTTCTGTTTCGCCTGTGCTTCCGCAAGGTTAGCCTGCGAGAGCCCCTTGAGAGTCTCTAACCGATCTCTGAGCTTCAACACATACTCCACCACAGAGACATCCTGGGTGGGTAGCTCCCCTTCCCAAGACTCCCGGAACAGGTCAAGAGGTCCACAGACTCTGCGGCCATATAGTAGTTCAAAGGGGGAGATACCGGTAGACTCCTGCGGCACCTGGCGATAAGCAAACAGGAGGTGCGGCAGGTAGCGTTCCCAGTCCCCCCTGCCCCCCCCATCCGAAGTTACAAATGCCCGTTGCATGTGCTTCAGAGTGCCATTGAACCGCTCGCACAGTCCATTAGTCTGGGGATATCAGGGTGCAGTACGGAGTTGCTGCACTCAGCACTTTGACCGAGACACTGGACCAGTTCACTCATGAACTGTGTCCCTTGATCGGTTAGGATCTCACTAGAAAACCCTTCTCTGCATAATATACACCTAGCAGTGCGTCCACTAACCTTTCCGCAGTTATGGAGGACAGAGCTTACAGCCTCTGGGTAGCGTAGTCCACCATGGTGAGGATGTACCTCTTCCCCTATCTACTGGGCACAGGCAGGGGACCTACTATGTACACAGCCACTCGCTGAAAATGTTCCCATACTATTGGCAAGGACCTGAGGGAAGCACGAGCACTGGGGCACGCAAGACGCTGACACACATCACAGGACTTACAGTAGGCCAGAGATCATCTGACAATCCAGGCCAGGAAAAGATCTGTGTCAGATGCTTTAGTGTTCGGTCTCTTCCCTGGTGTCCCGCCATAGGGATTTCATGGGCAACTGACATTAGTTGGGCACGAATGCCCTGTGTGGTACATCCAGTTGAACTTGTTCCCGGACTAGTCTATCCCCATCTGCCTTCCTAGCTACACGGTACAACAACCCTTTACGCCAGGTCACACTCCCCACCTCCTTCGCTGGAAGGCTGCCGCCAGACTGGCGCCTCATGCCTTCCAGTGAGGGATCAGAGAGCTGAGCTGCCTTGAACTCTTTTATGCGGCCCTCATATCTTCTAAGTCTAAGGATATGCTGCAGGGGGGGGTCTATGTTCGGGCGACTAGGGTCAGTCAAAGGGGGATCACTGTGGTCAGCTATTCTCACCACTGGAGCTGGCACACTACTAGGGACAGGAGCATCACCGGGCACCCCCACAAGATCAGGTTGGTATGGGGCAACATCCTCTTCGTTACTAGGTCACGTAGTCTTTCCAGAGGCAAATGGCTGGCTGTTTCCTGAAGAAATAGCAGCTGTGGTCTTTACCTCTGGGCTGGGTTGTGCAGGTGTAGATCCTGAAGACTGTCATTTAGCAACTTGGCTCTGGGTAAAAGAGTTGAGAAATGCGGTCACAGTTCCACCCGCAACATCATTGCCTAAGAACACGTCAGTTGGGAGGCTATCCATAACGACAACATCTCGCAACTCCTGGCCATCTCCCCAGTCCAAATACACCCTTTCAACAGGCACTTCCTTATCCAGTCCATCTGCCACGGTTTCTTTGGCAGTGCAACTCTGCAGTACTGCAGCAGGATCAATAAGATGGGGCTCACTATGGTTATCGATGCCTCTGTTCTCTGATTTTCTCTCTGCAGGGGTCCCACTTGGACCGGCTGCAGGTTTCTCCATTTTTTTGGGGGGTCTTTTGGACAAACAGGTGACGCTGTCTGCTGAGTCAACTTCAGACAAGCCATACTCAGTTGGGCTGGCAGAGGTGGAAACAGTCTCTTCTGGCTCACCTTTGCCAGTTAAGCAAGTCAGCCGGGCCCCAGGACTCTGATTAGAAGCACGAGTCTGGGCTGATGGGGCTGTGGGACCGTCCATTAAATGACTGGTTTTCCCACAGTTGTAGAACTTCTCCAGCCTGGGTTCCGGTGGTCTCTGATGACTCCCAGGCACAGGGCGGAGCGGTGGTTGGTGAATGATACCCGAAGGTTTAGGTACTTGCTTTTGGGGGTGAGTAGAAGAGGGGTGCCCCCCTGATTGTGTACAGTCTTTTGGGGTTGGCAGATAACCTGGGGCTTCAGCCAGTGTAGCCTCACTGCCACAAACTGATCCGCCTGCTGGGCCGCTTTTTCCAGGGTTGCTGGGCTACGGTCCAATACCCACTCCTTCACCTCCGGCGCACACCGATGGTGAAATTGGTCTCTGCAAATTTAAGTCCACTAATTCTACCCAGGACTTGGCGTCGGATCCATTAATCCATCTTCTTGCCAACTGCCGCAACTGGTTGGCAAATTTCTCATGGCTGATATGGGTGCTTTTAGCCAAATACCGAAACTTCTGTTTTCCGAGGTAATAACATAGCGCTTAAGGAAGGCCCACTTTATCGTGTCGTAGTCCGCACAGTCGTCTGGGGCCACTCCGCGATAAGCTTCCACTGCTTGACCTTGTATTGTGGGAACCAGAGTCTTCACCCACTCCTGTTTGGGTAAGTGATGAAGTACTAGACCTTTCGAACACCTGCAAATGTTTCTCAATGCTCTCTGCTGGTATTATTTTCATCCAGGGAGCAGAGCCAGACCCCGTAGCAGGGTCCCTGTATATCTCCAGTGTCACCAAATTTGGTAAAGTGAAGAAACCCCAATCTGGGTGCAGCTTGCTGCTGTTCACGGGCCGAGCAGGAGGCGGTGCCCAACGATTGCCCCACAACTTGATGATAAGCATCCGCTCTGCCTCAGTTATTTTGTCTCCTAGGGACCCCAGCTGCTGCATTAGTACATCATCACGCTGTTGAACTTGCACCACTGGTTCACTCCGTGGGGGGTGACTGTTGCTGAGAACAGGTTCACTCTGTGTTGGGTGACTGTTGCTGGGAACAGGTACTGTGTTCTGGAATGTTACTGCAGGTACCTCTAGATTTGAAGTTAATGTCTCCTCCTGGTCACTATCAGCCTCCTCCTCTGCTGACCCAGACTGCGCCTCCCAGGCTCTCAGCGCCTTTTTCATTTCGCTCCTTGTCCCTTTGTAAGAAATTTCCAACTTCTTTGCTTGGCACAGTATCTCAAGGTCCGCCTTGGACATTTTACTGCATTTAGACATCATGTGCATTCTCCTGACTGCAGTTATTCCTCTCCTGAATAACTCGGCTCTCCTGACTTGGGCACGAAAAAAACGCCCGGGGTTATCCCACCGCTTGCCACCAGAAATCTGCGACAGGATGTACTGCCTATGCCACCCTGTCTGTTGCTGCTGGGATCCGGCTGGGCTTACTATGCCACTGTTTCCTTTCGTTATCCCAAATGAGCCATTTTGCCGCAGTAGGAGAGGCTTACAAATGCTGGCACCACTGGACTCTCTACCGGCATCCAGTACCAGGTTTCTGCTAGGTAACGGACGCTGCGAGTATACACCGTTACTGGTGTACCTGGGCTGGTATTCTTGACCTCTTCCTATGGATCAGGGTTGCTGTGGATGGATCCCCCCTGACCTATCACACTGACCAGAGCTGCAGGGTAGCAGGGAGAGCGGTAATACCGGAAAAAAGCTGGGTCCAAACCTCAGAAACAGCCGGGAACAGATTAGATTTAGGGTCTAATCTGTAGGTCACAGGATTTTCAGCATGGAAGATATTTTCTAGCAGGTCTTTGAAGCAAGTCATGTTTATTTGCAGTCACACTGATTGGAGGTACCAGTGCTAAGGTCAGATGAAAGCAGAAGAGCAACTTTTAATACAAAATAGTGCTGCTTTTATACACATTTGAACACAGCCTCACTGGGTAAGCCAGCAACTTGTGGTCTGAGTTATTTTTAGATTCAGGATGCAATTTGTTTATCCAAACATGGATTTACATGCAATTCAAAGCTAACAATTTTTACACTTATCTTTGATATCCTATAACTTGCTGTGATTTCCTACATCACATGCTGTTTACACTGTTCGGAAAGGTTTGAGCACTCTGGACAAAAGGCCACACAGTTACAAATGCTGCCACTACTGGACTCCTTACCAACATCCAGTACCTGGTTTCTTCTGGATAACTGACGCTGCGAGTGTACACAGTTACCGGTGTTTCTGGGCTGGTACCCCTGATCTCTTCCTATGGATCAGGGTTGCAGTGGATGGGACCCCCCTGGCCTCACACTGACCAGAGCTGCTGGGTAGCGGGCAGAGCGATGGTACTGGAGAACTGGGTTCAAAGCTCAGAAACAGCCGGGAACGGATTAGAGTTGGGTCTAATCTGTATGTCACATGGATAGAGAAGTTTCCAAGCAAGTCTTTGAAGCAAGTAATGTTTGTTTGCTCATACTGGTTGAAGATACTAGTGAGCAGGTCAGATGAAACAAGATGAACAATTTTCCATACAAAACAGTGCTTTTTTTATACAGTTTTGGACACAGCCTCGCAGGGTAAGCCAGCCCCGTGAAGTCTGAGTTTTTTTTAGTATCTGGATGCAATATGTTTACCCAAACATGGATTTACATGCAATGAAAGCTAACAATATTTACACTTATCTGTGATATCCTAAAACTTGCTGTGATTTCCTTCATCTTGTTTTAAAGAGAGAGGAAATCTAACAGCAAGTCTAATTAAACCTTCCTGTGCTTTCAGGTGTTAGACATTTGATGTGTGAGGGTCCAATTAACATGGGTCCTTTCTTCAGACAGTTGCAGAATACACATTTCCTCCATTCTGTTGCTAACTTGAGAATTCCCAAAGAAAAGTAACAAAGCTCCAAACAAGTCATTTCCCTACACCAAAATACACAAGACATCCTCAACAAATGCTTATTGCATCAGGTATATACCTCAGAAATAATGCATTTCCTCTCGCAAAGTTAATAGAAAAAAAAATCAATTTCCTACCCTGGTCTCAGAAATAAAGATATTTCCTTTACCAAAATACACACAATATCAAAATAAGTACATTTGCAATTAGCGCTATTTTCTTCTAAAAAAAAAATAAAAAAATGATACCATAAGTTATTTATAAGAGATCCAATTACACTTTGTAATCCAGTGCATTGTAACAATCACTCTCTCCTGATGTGATATCTCCAACCAGATTGAGGGTGATTTCCTGTAGAATCTTTGTAGCAGCTTGTTTTTAAGGTTTTGGCTGCTCAACGAGGACGCAATTCATTTAGTTGCCATTTTGATGGTATCAATCTGGATAAGTGTGTCTGATGAGGCATCCAACTTGTGCTTTGATAAGAATGGCAAACGAATCCTCAGGTGAGGCAAATTCCTGCGCTGAAAGCTTTTGTGCTGCAGATGCAATGCTAATGAATTTGCCCCTTATTGTTGACTTGTGGGCTTCCCAAATTGCACCTCATGACAATCTGTTTGAAGCATTCAGGACATATTAGTCAGAGATGACCTGTCATTTCCATTTACAGAATGCTGTTCAATGAGCAACTCATCCTGATGCCACCTGTGGGAAGTTAGAGATGGCTTTTAGATTAAGGAAGCTGTATACTCCCGAGTGTCCCGTCATGAAAAGGGAGTCATGCCTGCCTCAGCCACTGAATTGTTTTAAAGATTGAGAAACAATTAAATTATTCAATTCATTAGTAGGTTTGATGTGCCACTGAAATGGTGTATAGTCTTTAGCTGTAGACAGTCTTTGTTGCTAAGTGTCATTTTAAAGTGCTAATGAATGAACCGATACACACTACCTACCGAAAAAAAACTAAATTTTGAAGTTAGGAGTTTATTGGTAATAGGGGCTAGAACGTCACACACGGCTGTGAGCCACATGCCCTATTTGTGATATAGATTGGAGGCATAGAAAAATAATGTTTATGGGTGTGCAAATCGGTATATCACTCCTGTATGTAGGAATATTATCCGTTGTAGTGTTAGATCACCGAATAATTTCTGTGTGTGAAAGTGTTGTGCATAAAATATTGACAGTATGTGACAGTGAGCCTCAAAGTGTAATGTACACAGAAGATTGGTACTTAGTAGCAGTGAGTCAGTCCTATTTTTCTCTGAAGAAATGGGAGTGGATTGATGGAGTTTTTGAAGAAAGACCTTTTGAGGTCCAATGGATCTATGAAGAAATATTTGGGAAAGAATTGTGAGAAAGTATCTAAACTAATTGAGCTTGATACATATAAATACTTGCTGAGGTCTTAAGAAAACCCAATAAATAAAGGCAGAATAAATGTATGAAATAATTGAATTTATTAAGACTGACATAAAATAGCACTCCAAAATATCTGGTGAAGTTTGGAGGAAATATGTGTATAATTAAACTTACTATAGCAAAATTTATGAGCTATTGATTACTTAATGTGGGCAGATGGTAGGGAAAGTTGTCTTGTCCAATGGAGGAAGAGATGGATGGGACTGAAACACTTAATGATCAAATAACCCTCTTGGATTCCTACATGTGTTAGAGATATAGATAACTGTAAACAGGTTCAAGGGTGTTTATTGGGGCTGGGTATGAAAAGCATGTTAAGATTAGATTGAGGGCAAACCTAGACCTATTATATCTATCCTTAAAGTATCACTATTTAATATCTTTGTCTTTGCTGGACAACTTTCTGACAGATTCTAATATGAGGAGCATTGCTACAGATACCAGTAACTCACCAGGAAACACCGTATCAAAAGGACTGCAAAAAAAACCAGTCTATAACGGTCAGAGGAGAGGACACCTTCAATTCTGTCCAGCCAGATGCACTCAGACCAAGGGCTAGATTTACTAAGCTGCGGGTTTGAAAAAGTGGGGATGTTGCCTATAGCAACCAATCAGATTCTAGCTATCATTTTGTAGAAGGTACTGAATAAATGAAAGCTAGAATCTGATTGGTTGCTATAGGCAACATCCCCACTTTTTCAAACCCGCAGCTTAGTAAATCTAGCCCCAAGTGTGTTTTGACTTGGACCAGTAGATGCAGGACCAGGCGAACGATAGATCTGATCCATTCCATGCTCAAGCTGAAATTTGTTACTTAAACTTTATCACTTGACATGCGCAGAGAGGTAAGAAGCGCTTCTCACAGCGGAAAGCAGTCGGCAAGAGACTCTCCCCGCTGATGCAGGACGGGCGCTGCCATTAGGCAGAGAGCGCCTTTACTGCTGAGGTTCCCCGGAAGCCAGCTGGAGTATACCAAGTTCCTCCTCCCATGGGGATGGCAGTGAATTCTTGAGGATGGCGCGCTTTGAATAGCGCTAGCGGGGAACACATTCTAACAGGTTTTCCCCTAATATAAGAGAAAGGGCAAAACGCTGTTAAAGTAAACAACACAGAAGGAGAGCCAGTGGAAGGGGAATGTGTTTAAGGAACACCGCTTCCCCCCCCCCCCTGCTGAGTGAGCACGTGGAAGATCCCTTTTGGCGCCAAAGTTCAAAAGGAGGACAGATGCAACAGTCATTTGGAGAGAAGTGCACTGTTGACACATATCTTCCACGCTAAGTATCACTTTGTTTCTTCTGTGTTTGCATGTGTATTATAAGACTATGAGGTGTTGAGAGAACTGTGTTTAAGGAAAACTATAAAGTTCTCCAAACATGTCTTATTTAATCAGAAATACTATGATATGTTAAATAACCTAGTCTGTATTTTCTGATAAAGGTTGTGGAAGTGTTTGGGCGTGCCAAACATATTGTCTGTTCCAAATGTAATGCTAAATGGGCCCAGGTGTTGTGTGCTAATTGCAGTCATTACTGAAAAACCTGCTGCAGCCTTTCAGCTTGACTAATTATATCTTATACTCTCTATATAGAGGAAAAGGAACAGAAATACTATCTTTTGACTGGTTCATAGATAAATATGTACCTGTATTTTGCGGTGTGGTAGCAAAATGTGAGAAAGATAAAGCAGCAGGATTTCACCTAAGTAGAATGGGGAAATCGCTGTTAGCAGAGACACAGAAGGAGATTCCATTTTCTGATAAATTGGAGAAGTGTTTGTGAATTTTGAAACGTGATTTAGTTTTTCTTATCTTGTGATAAAAAAAAAAGAGCTAGACACCTGTGGCGAGATTGGTTCGTCAGACTACACTACTTGTACCCGGGTCAGCGACCTTACATGACGCGACTGACAAGAAATTAGAATGCCTGCTGAAGTCGATCTTCTCGGCCGCCGGTATTAGCTTCAGGCCAGCATTGTCCTCTACCTGGGTAGCTAGGGCCATGGAAGTCTGGGCAGGGCAGTTAGAGTCTGCCTTGCAGGATTCAGATTTACTGCCTCTGGCCGTGCAGCTAAAAGAGGCAGCAGGCTATGTATATGAAACTGCCCATAATTCGGCCTCCATAGCTTCGTCTATTTCAGCTACAGCTGTAGTAGCTAGAAGGGCGTTATGGTTAAGGGCTTAGAATGCGGATTCAGAGTCTAAACGATCATTAGAATCCATCCCGTATACGGGTGGGATGTTATTTGGTCCAGAATTAGACTCCTGGATTTTACAGGCTTCAGGGGGCAAGGAGACGTCCTTGCCTGTAAATACTCCCAAGACCTAGGGCTAGGCCTAGGTTTAGTTCTTTCAGACAGCCTCCTTACGGGGGCGGGTCTGGCAGAGGCCAGACTACCAGTCCAGGGGCCGTGGAATCCAGGAGACAGTCCCGTAGGGGAAGGTCATCCTTTGCCCCTGTGGCGCGGAGAGCTTCTTCCGCCAAGCTGCCGGATAGACCAGCAGCATGACTACCACCCACCTCTGGTTCCAGAGGGTGGGGTGGGAGGACGGCTGCTTGGGTTTGCCCGGCAGCAGACAGGGTCCTCGGTAGACGAGTAGGTCCAGAATATCGAGATAGAATTCATGGGACCAGCTCACCTCCAGGTTTTGAAAAAAATTACCTCGCTGGCTTCTGTCAAATCAGAAAGAGCTCAGGGCTGTCGATTTGCTTCGTTCAGACAAAGCTATACAGGCTTAGAATTTCCAGTAAGGGAAAAGGTTTTAGTCACACCCATTCAGGGTGCTAAGGCTAGACGAGTTGTTCAGTCTATGACCGAACTTCTAGAGTCTGAAAGGGTCACAGAGAATCCCTTGTCTAAGAATGAGTTTCTTGAGACTAGTGAGGGACTTGGTACGCAGCAGAAGGTTGTCTTCACAGGACAAGTTGAGGTCCTAGATATGGACAGGCAGGATCCTGTCAGACAAGAGGCTGTCAGTAGCCAGGTCTTTGAAGCTGCTGGGAAAGATGGTGACATCTTTCGCGACCTTACCCTGTGCAGGGTCCCACCCCAGAGGAGCATTCTCGTGTTCGAGGTACCATTGGAGGAGGTAGGTCCTCAGCTGGTGGTTGCTGGACAAGAACCCAACAAAAGACAGGGAAGTCCCAGAGTTCTGCGCAAGAACAAGGGATCCACTGGTAAGGAACGTCCTAGCAAGGCCTTGGGGCTGCAGGTAAAACCTGCCCTACAGGGTCCCGTAGAGAGAGGACCCTCAGACTCCTGGAATAAAGACAAATAAATAAATATTTGCACGTAGTGAGGGCATTACGTATATATGTTAAGAGATCTGCAAAGATACGTAAGACAGAGTCTCTATTTGTGTTATTTGACTTTTCCAAACGGGGATGGCCAGCATCTATGCAAACTATTGCCAGATGGCTTACCCTGACTATTAGGGAGGCTTATGTCCGTAATAATCTCCCTGTGCGGAAACGTATTGTTGCCCATTCTACCCGGTCGGTTGGGGCGTCTTGGGCGGCTCGTAATGGAGCCACGGCGGACCAGCTGTGCAGAGCAGCCACCTGGTCCTCGGTCCATACCTTTACGAAATTCTACCAATTTAATATATTTGCGTCTGGGGACGCCTCCTTTGGCCGTAGTGTTCTGCGTGCAAGGAGATCATAGCGGTCCCACCCTTCAGAGGGATTGCTTTTGTAAGTCCCCATGTTTAAGGAGTGTCCCCCAGATGGATGAAAGAGAAAACGGGATTTATACTTACGATAAATCTTTTTCTCTGAGTCCATCTGGGGGACACTACGATCCCCCCCCCGTCTTTTCGTTGTTTTGTCTCCACTCCCCCCTCTGTTGAGTGGTGTGTCTTGGTTGATTGGTCTCTCTTCCTAATGGCTTTTGTAATCAAACTGAGGTATGTGGGAATTGGCGGGGGTGATATGCTGTCAGCTGAAAAAAGTTAACTCTTTGGGTGCCAGACTCCTCCCCCCGACTCAACCCCATGGTTAAGGAGTGTCCCCCAGATGGACTCAGAGAAAAAGATTTATCGTAAGTATAAATCCCCTTTTATTAAGTAATATTTGTAAAATACCCAGAATAAACCACACAGTGTTCATGCAACAGTTTTATTGCAGGAAAAAAAGTACAACATTTTTTACAATATCACAAGTGGAAAAAATAGTATTACACTTTAAAGGTGCTACTGGTTTGTGGCAGATCAGGTCTTGATGCCGATTGGGTTTCTATTCCCTTTGATTTCTTTACCCACGAAACAAGGAAATAAAAAAATGTTTACCATTAAACTTCTATATCTGTAATTTATATCCAACGCCAGAAATACTCTCATTTTCTCACCTTGCACACTACTCGAGATCAGTTTGTTTTGGTCCCTGTGGAGCAATCGCAATAATAGCGGGCTTAACCTCCGTATATTCTGGAAAACAGGCACCATTTTGGTTATTATAACGGTAAAGGTATCGGCCCAAAGCATTTAGTTGTCTATACGTGTTCACCTTCGTGTCTAACTTCTTTCATATGTTTTTCTTTTTCAATTTTTTCTTGTTTGATAACAGGTGTTACATTAGTGGTATCAGTGGTATCTAAACAGGCCTTCTCACCGTTAATTCTTCGTTCTGACAACCAAAAAAACTATGTTACAAATTAGGCGTTTACATTGCTTTGTGTGAAACTATAATGAAATAAAGTCCTTCAAACAGGTACACTACACGTGCTGCTGACCTTTTTTTAATGTCGTAGTCGTTCTGGTCCAGTACTTTGACCATCATCTCCACCTCTCTTGAGCTCATTGGATTTGCTCTTTGCTCTTCTTGGGTATCTCCATCCGCCACCTTAACTTTTTCAACATTTTTTGGCCCTTCCAGCACCATCTCTGACTCAGTCTCTGTCTCCATAGCTGCAACCCCCACTGACACCTTCTCCTCACCCGCAACACCCACTGACACTTTCTCCTCACCCGCAACACCCACTGACACTTTCTTCTCACCCGCAACACCCACTGACACTTTCTCCTCACTTGCCATCTTGTCACGCTCCTCAGCGCCAGACAGGCTTCTGTCATTTTATACACTCAGACATGGGCGTTCATTTCTGCTGTGGACCAATCAGCGATGATGCCCACAGAGAATGGAGCATTCCATTACATACGAAGGGATTTTATTATTAGGGAATAATCATTGCATTGCACTTTACCACTTAAATGTTTTTTTTTAATTTTATGCATGGTAATAAACTTCTTTTTTATAGGAATGCATGAAGAGACAGTGTTGCCTTCTCTTTTTTTGCGGCTTTGTGTGTTATCTATAGTGAAAGCTCTGCCCCTTTATGCTAATGTCTTTGGTATATCGTTACATGCCCCGCAAATGGTGCTTCAATGTGTATGAAATTAAAATTATTGCTCACAACAACATGGCTGTAAAAAGTTGCTAAAGGGACGTCCGCTCTTCCCTTTATCGTCTAAAACAAGACTAGTGTGTATGCAGT